>NC_086449.1:761879379-762188307 GCF_028390025.1 Pseudophryne corroboree | reverse complement strand
ACCAGTAAATCCCTTCCTCTTGTAACCAAGCTCACGCAAACCACCCCACCAACTCCCTCAGTGTCAATTTCCTCCTTACCCAGGAATGCCAATAGTCCTGCAGGCCATGTCACTGGCAATTCTGACGAGTCCTCTCCTGCCTGGGATTCCTCCGATGCATCCTTGAGTGTAATGCCTACTGCTGCTGGCGCTGCTGTTGTTGCTGCTGGGAGTCGATCGTCATCCCAGAGGGGAAGTCGTAAGCCCACTTGTACTACTTCCAGTAAGCAATTGACTGTCCAACAGTCCTTTGCGAGGAAGATTAAATATCACAGCAGTCATCCTGCTGCAAAGCGGATAACTGAGGCCTTGACAACTATGTTGGTGTTAGACGTGCGTCCGGTATCCGCCGTTAGTTCACAGGGAACTAGACAATTTATTGAGGCAGTGTGCCCCCGTTACCAAATACCATCTAGGTTCCACTTCTCTAGGCAGCCGATACCGAGACTGTACACGGACGTCAGAAAAAGACTCACCAGTGTCCTAAAAAATGCAGTTGTACCCAATGTCCACTTAACCACGGACATGTGGACAAGTGGAGCAGGGCAGGGTCAGGACTATATGACTGTGACAGCCCACTGGGTAGATGTATGGACTCCCGCCGCAAGAACAGCAGCGGCGGCACCAGTAGCAGCATCTCGCAAACGCCAACTCTTTCCTAGGCAGGCTATGCTTTGTATCACCGCTTTCCAGAATACGCACACAGCTGAAAACCTCTTACGGCAACTGAGGAAGATCATCGCGGAATGGCTTACCCCAATTGGACTCTCCTGTGGATTTGTGGCATCGGACAACGCCAGCAATATTGTGTGTGCATTAAATATGGGCAAATTCCAGCACGTCCCATGTTTTGCACATACCTTGAATTTGGTGGTGCAGAATTTTTTAAAAAACGATAGGGGCGTGCAAGAGATGCTGTCGGTGGCCAGAAGAATTGCGGGACACTTTCGGCGTACAGGCACCACGTACAGAAGACTGGAGCACCACCAAAAACTACTGAACCTGCCCTGCCATCATCTGAAGCAAGAAGTGGTAACGAGGTGGAATTCAACCCTCTATATGCTTCAGAGGTTGGAGGAGCAGCAAAAGGCCATTCAAGCCTATACAATTGAGCACGATATAGGAGGTGGAATGCACCTGTCTCAAGCGCAGTGGAGAATGATTTCAACGTTGTGCAAGGTTCTGATGCCCTTTGAACTTGCCACACGTGAAGTCAGTTCAGACACTGCCAGCCTGAGTCAGGTCATTCCCCTCATCAGGCTTTTGCAGAAGAAGCTGGAGACATTGAAGGAGGAGCTAACACGGAGCAATTCCGCTAGGCATGTGGGACTTGTGGATGGAGCCCTTAATTCGCTTAACAAGGATTCACGGGTGGTCAATCTGTTGAAATCAGAGCACTACATTTTGGCCACCGTGCTCGATCCTAGATTTAAAGCCTACCTTGGATCTCTCTTTCCGGCAGACACAAGTCTGCTAGGGTTCAAAGACCTGCTGGTGACAAAATTGTCAAGTCAAGCGGAACGCGACCTGTCAACATCTCCTCCTTCACATTCTCCCGCAACTGGGGGTGCGAGGAAAAGGCTCAGAATTCCGAGCCCACCCACTGGCGGTGATGCAGGGCAGTCTGGAGCGACTGCTGATGCTGACATCTGGTCCGGACTGAAGGACCTGACAACGATTACGGACATGTCGTCTACTGTCACTGCATATGATTCTCTCACCATTGAAAGAATGGTGGAGGATTATATGAATGACCGCATCCAAGTAGGCACGTCACACAGTCCGTACTTATACTGGCAGGAAAAAGAGGCAATTTGGAGGCCCTTGCACAAACTGGCTTTATTCTACCTAAGTTGCCCTCCCACAAGTGTGTACTCCGAAAGAGTGTTTAGTGCCGCCGCTCACCTTGTCAGCAATCGGCGTACGAGGTTACATCCAGAAAATGTGGAGAAGATGATGTTCATTAAAATGAATTATAATCAATTCCTCCGTGGAGACATTGACCAGCAGCAATTGCCTCCACAAAGTACACAGGGAGCTGAGATGGTGGATTCCAGTGGGGACGAATTGATAATCTGTGAGGAGGGGGATGTACACGGTGATATATCGGAGGATGATGATGAGGTGGACATCTTGCCTCTGTAGAGCCAGTTTGTGCAAGGAGAGATTAATTGCTTATTTTTTGGTGGGGGTCCAAACCAACCCGTCATTTCAGTCACAGTCGTGTGGCAGACCCTGTCACTGAAATGATGGGTTGGTTAAAGTGTGCATGTCCTGTTTATACAACATAAGGGTGGGTGGGAGGGCCCAAGGACAATTCCATCTTGCACCTCTTTTTTCTTTAATTTTTCTTTGCGTCATGTGCTGTTTGTGGAATGTTTTTTGGAAGGGCCATCCTGCGTGACACTGCAGTGCCACTCCTAGATGGGCCCGGTGTTTGTGTCGGCCACTAGGGTCGCTTATCTTACTCACACAGCTACCTCATTGCGCCTCTTTTTTTCTTTGCGTCATGTGCTGTTTGGGGAGGGTTTTTTGGAAGGGCCATCCTGCATGACACTGCAGTGCCACTCCTAGATGGGCACGGTGTTTGTTTCGGCCACTAGGGTCGCTTATCTTACTCACACAGCTACCTCATTGCGCCTCTTTTTTTCTTTGCGTCATGTGCTGTTTGGGGAGGGTTTTTTGGAAGGGCCATCCTGCGTGACACTGCAGTGCCACTCCTAGATGGGCCCGGTGTTTGTGTCGGCCACTAGGGTCGCTTATCTTACTCACACAGCTACCTCATTGCGCCTCTTTTTTTCTTTGCGTCATGTGCTGTTTGGGGAGGGTTTTTTGGAAGGGCCATCCTGAGTGACACTGCAGTGCCACTCCTAGATGGGCACGGTGTTTGTGTCGGCCACTAGGGTCGCTTATCTTACTCACACAGCTACCTCATTGTGCCTCTTTTTTTCTTTGCGTCATGTGCTGTTTGGGGAGGGTTTTTTGGAAGGGCCATCCTGCGTGACTCTGCAGTGCCACTCCTAGATGGGCACGGTGTTTGTGTCGGCCACTAGGGTCGCTTATCTTACTCACACAGCTACCTCATTGCGCCTCTTTTTTTCTTTGCGTCATGTGCTGTTTGGGGAGGGTTTTTTGGAAGGGCCATCCTGCGTGACACTGCAGTGCCACTCCTAGATGGGCCCGGTGTTTGTGTCGGCCACTAGGGTCGCTTATCTTACTCACACAGCTACCTCATTGCGCCTCTTTTTTTCTTTGCGTCATGTGCTGTTTGGGGAGGGTTTTTTGGAAGGGCCATCCTGCGTGACACTGCAGTGCCACTCCTAGATGGGCACGGTGTTTGTGTCGGCCACTAGGGTCGCTTATCTTACTCACACAGCTACCTCATTGCGCCTCTTTTTTTCTTTGCGTCATGTGCTGTTTGGGGAGGGTTTTTTGGAAGGGCCATCCTGCGTGACACTGCAGTGCCACTCCTAGATGGGCCCGGTGTTTGTGTCGGCCACTAGGGTCGCTTATCTTACTCACACAGCTACCTCATTGCGCCTCTTTTTTTCTTTGCGTCATGTGCTGTTTGGGGAGGGTTTTTTGGAAGGGCCATCCTGCGTGACACTGCAGTGCCACTCCTAGATGGGCCCGGTGTTTGTGTCGGCCACTAGGGTTGCTTATCTTACTCACACAGCTACCTCATTGCGAATCTTTTTTTCTTTGCGTCATGTGCTGTTTGGGGAGTATTTTTTGGAAGGGCCATCCTGCGTGACACTGCAGTGACACTCCTAGATGGGCACGGTGTTTGTGTCGGCCACTAGGGTCGCTTAGCTTAGTCATCCAGCGACCTAGGTGCAAATTTTAGGACTAAAAATAATATTGTGAGGTGTGAGGTATTCAGAATAGACTGAAAATGAGTGGAAATTATGGTTTTTGAGGTTAATAATACTTTGGGATCAAAATGACCCCCAAATTCTATGATTTAAGCTGTTTTTTAGTGTTTTTAAAAAAAAACACCCGAATCCAAAACACACCCGAATCCGACAAAAAAAATTCGGTGAGGTTTTGCCAAAACGCGGTCGAACCCAAAACACGGCCGCGGAACCGAACCCAAAACCAAAACCCGAAAAATTTCAAGTGCACATCTCTACATCTGATGCCCTCTGTGTTCTCCAATCAGACAGCAGGACACACAGATACAGGCAGCATCTTCAATACAGTAATATTTGAACAGCTCCTTGTGGATGGAGCATTTCCAGTTCCCCAGGGAAGTGGTGGGATCAGATAAGATGTGTGCTGCTGACTTGTTGTGAACTCTCAGGTGCTTATCACATAGATAGGCTTCACAATGCAGACAGTATTTAGCAGCAGGTACAGGAGAGTGAATGCAGTGAGTGCAGAAGATCCCAGTCTTCTCCTGAACTGGCCGAGTAGACAGGAATCTCCCAACTATGTTACACAGAGGAATGTTCCGTATCAGTGCAGGACGTTCCGGATACCCTGCCCTGCAGTTAGGACAGGTATAAACTCCAGCCCCATCCTGTGTATCCAGCACACGATCAATACAGATCTGGTAGAAGTTGTGCCCACATCTCAGTGATACAGGATCTGTATAAATCCTCAGGCAGATGGAACAGTCCAGCTCCTGTCTCAGATCAGCAGACGCCATCACTGGCAGCAGCAGAGAGGACTGAAAGTGAAAGTCTCTGACACTCGGATATCACCAGTGGATGTGTTTCATGTTTCCACACTGATGTTTGTGCTGGGGCCAAATGTTCAGGTGCTGACAGTGAACAATTAGTGTGGGTGGAGGCTGATTGCATAAACATTCAGATGAGCTCATTACCTGGCTCAGCTACGTTCCCCTCAATCATTATCTAGGAACAAATATTATATATTGGTTAGCAGGTGTTATTATTATACAGCGCTGCTCAGATGCGTCTTGTTGCGACTATATCTTGATTTCATGATCTTTTTCTTCGTTTCTTTTACTGTATTTATTTATTTTTTGGTTTCCTCGTGCATGTGGCTAGTGTGTATTGGCAGATCCTATAAGTCAGAGGTTCTCAAACTCGGTCCTCGGGGGCACACACAGTGCATGTTTTGCAGGTCTCCTCACAGAATCGCAAGTGAAATAATTAGCTCCACCTGTGGACCTTTTAAAATGTGTCAGTGAGTAATTAATACACCTGTGCACCTGCTGGGTTACCTGCAAAACATGCACTGTGTGTGCCCCCGAGGACCGAGTTTGAGAACCTCTGCTATAAGTGTTGATATAGGTGTGTCATACCACTTTCAGACATAAGACTCGGGAAATACACAGGTGCGTCCCAGGTTTATAAAATTGGGAATATCCCTAGTCTCAGTCTGAATCCCCCATTCACACTACACCCAAAACCCGTGAAATTCACACTGAACCCGGGTCTGCTCTGGAATTTGATGTGTATTTAAAAGGGACACTTTCATGTATATTATTCAGGGGGAGATGTACTAAGCAGTGATAAAAGTGGAGAAGTGAGCCAGTGGAGAAGTTGCCCATGGCAACCAATCAGCATTTATAATTTGCATACTATAAAAGCATACAGAGCAGCTGATTGGTTGCCATGGGCAACTTCTCCACTGGCTCACTTCTCCACTTTTATCACTGCTTAGTACATGTCCCCTATTTTTTTAGATTTGTGAATGGCAAATTTGTGGATTTCTTTATTTAAATGCATTTTTCTTTAATGCTGTGCTACCTACTAGGTAATTACTTTTTGTTTCTTTTTACTAAGATGCTCCCACTCACGTTCCCCTTCCCACACCCAGCTATCAGCCAGTATTACCATTCCTCAGTCTCAGATCTGACCTTCTGGTGTGTGAACTGTGTAATAGTCTAAACTTAGGGGGTAATTCCAAGTTGATCACAGCAGGATTTTTTTTAGCAGTTGGGCAAAACCATGTGCACTGCAGGGGAGGCAGATATAATGTGCAGAAAGAGTTAGATTTGGGTGGGTTGGGTTATTTTATTTCTGTGCAGGGTAAATACTGGCTGCTTTATTTTTACACTGCAAATTATATTGCAGATTGAACACACCCCACCCAAATCTAACTCTCTCTGCACATGTTATATCTGCCTCCCCTGCAGTGCACATGGTTTTGCCCAACTGCTAAAAAAAAATCCTGCTGCGATCAACTTGGAATTACCCCCTTCCCTTAGCTGGGTTATGACATACCACCCAACATGACCCTCTCCAGGAGGGACACAATGCTCTGCTTCTGGACTTCTCTCTTAATTTATGATTACCGGCACCTGTGTTGAACAGGTAAATGGATAAGAAAGGTGTTTCAGCACAGGTGATGGCAATCATAAATTAAGACTGAAGTCCAGGAGCAGAGCATTCTGTCCCTCCTGGAGAGGGTCATGTTGGGAGGTATGTTATGGTATAGCCCAGAGGTTCTCAAACTCGGTCCTCAGGACCCCACACAGTGCATGTTTTGCAGGTAACCCAGCAGGTGCACAGGTGTATTAATTACTCACTGACACATTTTAAAAGGCCCACAGGTGCAGCTAATTATTTCACTTGCGATTCTGTGAGGAGACCTGCAAAACATGCACTGTGTGGGGTCCTGAGGACCGAGTTTGAGAACCACTGGTATAGCCATTAGCCGAACAGCTAATCAGAATCACTTTTCTCCCATCCCGGGTTTAAAAGCCCAGGTTGGATGCGTTCACACTAGAGACGACCCGGGTCACACCCAGAAACAACCTTGGTGCAGAGCAGGGTTGTGGAATAGAAGATCTACAATGTCCAGCTCAACAGTCATTAGGTCGACTCCATATGGTCGACATGCATTAGATCGACACTGACAAAAGGTCGACATGCAATGGGCAATGCAAAAAAAGTAGACAACATTTTTGTGTGTGTTGTTTTCACCAACAGAGCACAGGGAACCCCAATTAGTGTACTGCATCCCCTCCACTACTGCTGCACTCGGCACAGGTTACTATTCCCAATCATGGTCCACGGGGATGGTAAAGTATGAAAAAGGTGTCAAAAAATGCAGAAAACCCGGAAAAAGCGGTGTTGACATGTGTCGACCATTACCACGTTGACCAGCTAAATCTGTCAACCTTTGGTCAGTGTCAACCTAATGCATGTCGACCATATGGATCAAATTAATGCTTGTCGACCTAGACATTGTCTATCTAATCATTGGAAGCCAGGATAGTTTTAGAAACACCGGGTCTGAGGGTTGAGCTATTAAAAAAAAAAAAATCCCATCTATATACATAATAATAATATAGTATATATGGTATAGTATATAGAAAAGAAAGCACTCAAAAATTGACTTTATAATAAAAGTTATCTTACGAAAAAAAAATTTGGCCCAGGACAGGGTCAGGAACGCCGTTCCTGATTATGCCATGGTCAGTGACGGCTGCTGCCTTTGACCACACAGTGCATGGAGGGGGAGTGGATAACACATATAAACATGTATGTAATATATGTGCTGGCTGCCTTACCCCAGGGCAGGGGCGGATTGGGATCGAAAACCAGCCCGGGAAATTTATGGAATCAGCCCTAATTGAGGTGGGGTCTGTTGAGGGGGTGGAGTCTGTCAAGTGGGCGGGATTACTGCTCAGAAGGCCTGATTAAATGCAGGGATGAAAAGTGTGCGCTGAAGGCATGTAGCAAAATTTTAGGGGCGTGGCTTTGTTGGGAAGGGGTGTGGCCACACAATAGTGCCAATTCACATTTCACCACCCCACACAGTAGTGCCACTTATACACATTGCAACAGGCAGAAAATCCAATACACACTGTGCCATGTAGAGCATGTTATACATATTGCACCAGATATAGCACATTATACACATTGCACCAGGTAAAGCACATTATACACATTGCACCAGGTAAAGCACATTATACACATTGCACCAGGTAAAGCACATTATACACATTGCACCAGGTAAAGCACATTATACACATTGCACCAGGTAAAGCACATTAAACACATTGGGGGTCATTCCGAGTTGTTCGCTCGTTGCCGATTTTCGCAACGGAGCGATTAAGGCAAAAATGCGCATGCGCATGGTACGCAGTGCGCATGCGCTAAGTATTTTTGCACAAAACTTAGTAGTAAATGGGAGTCTGGGGGCGGGCTCATACAGGAAAAGTGAAGCCGAATGCTGCGTCAGAAGGGCTAACTCAGATGTGGTTGGAGTGAGCATTGATGCACAGATATGGTAATGCAAACTACACCACCATGCCAAATTTGGTGGAGCTAGGCACAAAACTCTGGCTGCGCGGAGTATAATTACTCCTATGAGTAATTTGCTGAAGATCCGGATACCAGCCCTCCATGACCAGTCTGGAACAAGGAGGATCATCTGAACTCTTGTTCCTCTTATAATCTTTTAACATTTTTGGAAAGAGTGGAAGTGGAGGGAACACATAGACTGACCGAAACACCCACGGTGTCACTAGGGTGTCCACCGCTAATGCTTGAGGGGACCCACGACTCGTAACAAAATTTCTGAAATTTCTTGTCAAGGCGAGATGCCATCTTGTCTATTTTCGGAATTCTCCAAAGACTTATCACTTCTGTGAAAAACCGCTTGATGAAGACTCAACCCTCCTGAACGGAGAACGTGTCCGCCGAGGAAGTCTGCTTCCCAGTTTTCCACTCTTGGAACGAACATTGCTGATAGAGCGCGTAAATGGTTTCGTCGCCCAGCGGAAAATCTTTCTGGCTTCTTCCATTTCTTCTCCGGTTATTGTCTATAGAAAACCGTTATAAACGGCCCTTAACTCTAGACCGTTAATGGGGCGACAAGTATCCTAACATGACACTTGTACTCAGTGAGAATTGCGCCGCTATCACAGGAGCAACATACTGGTCTTGAAACCATGATTATCTGGGAACTGGACCACTTGTCCAACAGGTCCCGCTAACCACCCAGGCCTGGAACCTACAATAGCAAATATGCAGGTGCGCGGCCAACAGCAGCAGGTAGGAGGAAGGTCAATTCCTCAAAACTAGACAGTAGAAAAAAGAGTGTGTACCCGCGCTGGCTGAATGAATTTAAATTAATATAATGTCAATAGTGGTAAAAATAATGATAATAATAACCTTAATAATAATATGGATTTACCAGTGAAACGCGTTGAGCTTTTTCTGATTGACTTGAGCCCACTTGCTCCATCTGGGTCTGCTCTCCACACCGGCCCGCAAAAGCCGTGTCCTCCTGGGCATTACTTGGATCCATCTCCCATCACTGGATCTCTTCATCAAACTGACCTACCCCTACAGCTACACAAAGGACTTGTTCCAAGGCTGACGCTCACCAACAAGGGGATTTGGTAAATATCTACTGAGTTCAGTGAATGCACAAAGGGAGGCTGTCCTAGCCTATAGGAATGGACATTATAAACAGTGGAGAATGTGAATGATATCAAATCCTATCCAGATAAGCTATATTCAAACTTTTATTGCCACCTTGTGGCAAGAGGAATTCCTTCTTTTTTAGAATTGTTATATGTGATATGCTATTAAATTGTCACCCTTTTATATAGAACAAACCATCCGTTTATTATTATTATTATTATTATTATTATTATCATATTATTATTAAGGTTATTATTATCATTATTTTTACCACTATTGACATTATATTAATTTAAATTCATTCAGCCAGCGCGGGTACACACTCCTTTTTCCCCAGGCCTGGAACCTGCCCACTGAATGGCCTCGTAGGCCCCAACCATCTTTTTTTAGCAACTGACTGTACCAACGGATTGACACTGTTGCAGGTCTGCCAGACTCTGAATTCTCAGAGCTTCCCTTTCTTTTTTTTTTTTTTTAGAAGCAAATAAACTCTTCTCAGTACTGCCTCTAATAATATTGCCCAAGCCGATCACCGCGTCGTTTTGACCAACAGGGATTCTGGCAAGCCCTGTTGTTGAAGAACTGTCAAGGCGAAAACAACGTTTCGCACCATTTGGCTTCTCGATCTCTCCATAATTCGGAGAGCGATCCAGTACAGAATAAATATGACTCCTTATTAACGAAGGAAACCCATCATACCGCCATCACCCTGGTGAAATGGTAACAACAATCCTGAATCGCAAACCTCAGGTAAACCTAAAGCAGAAGAAACTGTAATTAGACCTCCTTACTCCACTTTCAGCGTGGAGAACCCTGCCATGAGAGATTTCTTCATGAAGTTTAAGTAGGAAAAATTGGGATTTATCTGACGAGTCGTCCGGCCTCGGGAGCACGAAAAAGCTTGAACAACAGCTTCTTCTTTTATGACCGGAACAGCAGGACAATGATCTGATCCAGACACAACTCTTGTATTGCGTCACATACTACCTCCCTATCATGAGGAGGATCGGTAAGGTTGATTTGAAAAAATCAGTGAGGGAAACGTCTGGAACTCCCGTATGTCCCCCTAGGGACTCTATCTTTAACTCACTGGTCCATGTCCTTTCCAGGACTGACTGAAGAGTTTTAGACGAGGTCCCACCTGTGTGGGCCCCCGCAAGATAGACCCAAACGTCCCACTATGGACGTGGCAGAAAAAATGGATGATTTCTGCACCTGTGAACCTGAAAAGGCAGCTGACCTCTTACCTTTTTTACCTTCCCTTACTTGCAAAGAAAGGGGAATCCTTATCTATTCGGTTGAAATGACTGCATCCTACAACAATGCGTCACCAACTGTTGCAAGGGAACATATGGCAAGAAAGGTAAACTTACCCGTGGCACCTGCCGAGAGCATATTAACAAAGCCATCACCAACCAGGCTTCCCTTCATGGGGAAGAGACTCCACTTCTTTTCGGATTCAGCAGTTGCATCTCTTTGGTGAATCCACAACGCCCTCCTAGCCGAGGACGCCGTGGAAGTGGCCCGCGCACCCAAGAGTCCCATCCCTTGTAGTCGCACGGTAGTATTTTGCAATGTTCTAGAGATGACCCAACTCAAGGAGTAACACATCTCTCCTCAGGGTAATTATATCGGATGACCAAGTAACCGACCATTCCTGAATACAATCACTCCCCCCCTGCGCATGCAATGCAAGTATAATCAAAGCATATAATTAAAATATCACTTAGCTTCCTGTAAACGATCCTTTGTGACAGGCCCCGTGCAGAATAGGGGTTGACTCTCACTTTATTCTATCCATGGCGGGAAAAGAATAAACACTCGGAATCCTCGTGATGATTTGAAACCATCTTGTCATGGCTGACCTAGAGTTATCGAACAGAGCAACCAGCACATGAGAAGGAAAAGTTTACTTCAGCATTCATTATAATTTTTTTGTATAAATATGCACATTCAAATACACATATACACACGTATATCCATATATACATATCTCATATATATATACAGGCTTTTGTGAGCCACCATGTTATGCACTCCTGAGGAAGTCCAGCAGCACAGCAACGGACGAAACGCGTTGAGTGACAGACGAACACATCTACTAACAGATAAGCTGTTTTATGTTTAGCTCATGGTACGGGCAACTTGTTTTTATGTGTTTATATAAAAAATAAATTTTTTTAAACGTTATTACACTATGTTGTGTTCCACTCTATCCTTTACATTGTATACTGCGAGACCACAATTGCAGACGTGACCGGTGTACTTAAGCGTCCATTACTAGAAGCGGGGAACGACATTTGTTTATTCTGAGAAACGCTGATCAACAGTGGTTACGAGACCACCCCACACGGTACACCTCTAATTTTAGGGTGTTCTTGGTGGAGGTTCATTTCATGTTGTCCATATTGCACTAGGGGCGCCTCTCTCATTTGTTTTTTCTAGATTTATTGAAGATCTGTTGGAACAGCGGATAATTTGGAGAATAGGCTGCCACCCCAGAGAATATAGGGGAAGTGCTCTGGACATTTTTAAGAACTCACTGTATAATACACGGAATATTAGAGGAAGGATTAGTGCGCCAAATATCACTCTTTTTATCTCTAAATCTTTACTGTTCACCTGGATATAGGGCTGCAACCTTCAAAATCTCCTGGTATACATGGCTTCCCTCAGATCTCAAATAGGGGGACCAAGGAGAGGAGACATGTGTCACAAAATTTTTAATGAGAATGAGAATCAATCACCCCGGATTGATGATAGTTTGGACGATAAATTCTGGCACATTGAGAAATTACTTGTAAAGGAAATGAAAATTTGGTGGGATATCACCAGCCTGGAACAATACATTAAAGTAAACAGGGTACCCCGAGGCCTGAGGGTTCTTAAACAACCAACTTTTAACATTCAGAATGAACAGTTCATGAAGGAATGGGACCAAATATTACATGATTGCTCAATAAAATTAATGAGCCTTATAATAGAAGAAAAAAAGAGGGATTTAGTCACCATAGAGGAGGAAATTAAAAAAGACGAAATAACCTTGGAGCCTTATAAAGGAAAGGAAGACTACAAAATTAATGAAGTCGTATTAGTGAAGAAATTGGAGAAGATCGAGGGAGAAGTAGTACTCATCAAGGAAAGGAAATATAAACGGGACCGGATGGACTACACGAATAATAAAATTAAAAAATGGAACGGATTCAGGAACTCTGATAATCAGAAGAACTGGGATTACCAAAGGAACTGGGAGCAGAAAAGTTACCCACAGCGACAAGGATACTACAAACAGAAGGAATATGGGAAACAACCAGGTACCCCAAGGAAAGTACATTTTGAAACAAAGAACAGATATTCAACATTAGGAAGATTAAACTCTGAAACTGATGTGGATGATTTTTTATCACCAGTAGCCTCAGGACAGAGAACACAGGGAGAACGACAGATCAAAGAAGTAATAAGAAGGGCATCACCATTAAAAAGAAGACTCGAAGAGGAAGAAGAGGGGGCCTTAAGCGAGTACAAAAAAAGAAGAAATATGAGGCCGTAAAAATTCCAGCAATGGGGGAGAAAGGGATCTTTAATTTATCAAAATATCAACTAACCACTGTAGAGAACACACTGCTGACAAAAGGACTTTCCTTCGCACCTATGTCACAGATGGATCAATTTGAAGTCTTTACCGATCTGAACAAGTACGTGAGGAAACTCACCTTGAAAAGACATTTCCAGAAAAAGAATATGGGGCACAATGAGAATGAGCAAAACACGTCAAAATCAGGACTAAAACTTCCCTCAAAATTTTATCCCCTTGAATCTAAAAGTAATCAAATAGATCTTTTTTATGAACTTGTGAAGAAAGACCTAGAACATTTAGAACACAGATCCGGAAAAAATCTCTCCAACTTTGAGAAGAAAGCACTTAAACTTTTGAAAGACAATAAAGAAATAATAATACGTCAAGCTGACAAAGGAGGTGGCCTAGTGGTCATCAACCGCGAGGATTACGAAGCAGAAGCCTATCGACTACTAGGGGACACCACCTCATACAAAAAATTATCCAAAGATCCCACACAGGCTTTTGTGGATGAACTAAGACCAATCCTGGTAAAAGCTTTACATGAAGAAGTCTTGGTAAAAGATGAATACCAATTCTTGATGATCAATTATCCCACCATACCAATCTTTTATTTTTTACCAAAAATACATAAGCAGTTGATAAACCCCCCTGGGAGACCCATAGTGGCAGGAATCAATTCATTAACGGCAAATATATCAGAATACGTTGAAATCTTCCTGAAGAAATATGTGCCTAAATTGAAATCATATGTTAAGTCACAACATCATTATTACAAATCCTGAAAGAGCAAGAATGGAAACCTGGTTACCTATGGGTAACGATTGACGTTCAGTCTTTATATACATCCATAAACCATGAAAAAGGGATTAATTCGTGTCTGGAATTTTTAAATGATGACCCTGACCTGGACACAAAACATAAAGATTTGATCTGCATTTTAATTGGTTTTATATTGAAACATAATTATTTTAAATTTTTAGAGGATTTTTATTTACAGATATGCGGAACCGCAATGGGTACGGTTTTCGCACCCAGCTTCGCCAATCTACAAATGGGAAGCTGGGAGCAGAAATACATCTATGCGAATAATCCTTTTTCAGACAACATTATTTTATATAAAAGATATATCGATGATATACTTTTAATTTGGAATGGTACGGTGGATACATTTTATGATTTTATGGCACATATTGAGAATAATGATTTTAACCTGTCCTTCACCCATAAAACAGATGATATAGGAATTGAATATTTGGATTTGATATTAATGGCAGAAGGGGACAAAGTTGTCACAAAAAATTTCGTGAAAAAAGTTGACAGCAATTCCTATGTACATTTCAAAAGCAACCATGCAACGAAATGGAAAACTAATATACCATACTCACAATTCTGCCGAGTAAAAAGAAATTGCAGTAAGGTAAAGGATTGTGAAGAACAAATTATATTGTATGGTGAAAGATTCCTAGAACGAGGTTATCCGAAGGATCTAGTAGAGGAGGCAATAAATAAAACACACGCTACAGAAAGAGACACCCTTTTAACATATAGAAACAGAACCCCAAAAGAACAAGGTTTTAACTTTATTACAAGGTTTAACTGCCAGGAAAAACAAATACGTGCCATTTTAAATAAACATTGGGGTATTCTAAAGATGGACACTATTTTGAATACCATTTTACCAGAAAAACCTATGGTGGTTTTCAAGAAGGCAAAAAATTTGAAAGACCACCTTGCACCAAGCATGATAACCTCATTGAAACCAAAGATAAAGACACAATGGGACATGAAAGGCCTTTTTAAGTGCCAACATTGCAATGTTTGTCAATATATACACCCCCGATCAAGTTCTTTTACAAACTCGGAAGGATCAAAATCCTATACAACCAGAGACCGCACAACTTGCAATACATCATGGGTCATTTACATGCTAGAATGTCCCTGTAAATTAAAATATATAGGGAAAACGAAACGTCCACTTAAAATCAGGATTCAGGAGCACATCCGAAGTATACGGAATAAACAGGAACATCACATCATTCCGAGACATTTCAAGAATTTCCATGGATCTGAGACAAAAGAACTGACTGTAAGAACTCTAGAGAATGTCAAATTGGGTCCCAGAGGTGGAGATAGGGAGAAAAAACTTTCCCAAAGGGAGATGTATTGGCTTTATGAACTCAAAACATTGGCCCCAAGAGGCCTCAATGATAATTATGAGATTGCCCCTTTCCTTTAGAAAATCATATTATGGCATGGACATTCCTGTTTTTAATTAATCAATCTCCTGAATTTGTTATATATATATATTTTATTTTATGTGTATATATTTTTTATATATTTTTTATATATGTATTTTTTATGTATATATGTATATATATTTTTTATACACGTATGAATCTTTACACTCCAGTCCTGAATACATTTAAAATATGCATCTGTATGTTTTAGGGTTATACTCTGCACAATATATGTTTTATATATATGTATCTTTTAAATGAATTAATTTTTAATGATCCTCATCATCAAATATCCCTTTATACGACTCAGTCTTCCACCATATTTAATATGACTTCCTTTTTTAGTTACTCAATCTTTGGTGTTTTATATAATAATTTTTTTATTATTGTAACGTTATGTCCAAATCCTTCATCTACAGTTTATTTTTAATGATGAACTATTGGGTTAATATTTTGCACCCTAAAGCAAAATTGATTAAGAAACACGTGACCAAAATTTCATTTAATATATGCATGTCTGCTGTTACCCATAGTTACGGCATTGAGCTTTTGGGATCCCACTACAAGCGTGTAAAGTATGCTACCAGATGCAGACGTGAGCAGCGGGGACGGGCGGCACTGTGACCGTCTGAGTCCCGCGCATGCTCAAATAATGCATCTGAGGCTGGAACACCTGAGGGCGGAAGCGCTGCCCGGCGCGCTCGTGACTTCCGGCGGTCACGGGCTCCGGGAGCGGACACGCCGCTCGTTTTCATGCTCTGTGGAAACCATAAATCACAGTGCATATATGGGGGTTTAACACAGAAATCACCTCACTACTTTTAAAAGTTTAAAGTTGGTTTATTCAATCTCAATCGCAACCGGAAGTGACATCACTTCCGGTAACTGTTTAATTAGAGCTAATCACCCATTTACAAAAGGGGTATAAATACAGGCTTTTGTGAGCCACCATGTTATGCACTCCTGAGGAAGTCCAGCAGCACAGCAACGGACGAAACGCGTTGAGTGACAGACGAACACATCTACTAACAGATAAGCTGTTTTATGTTTAGCTCATGGTACGGGCAACTTGTTTTTATGTGTTTATATAAAAAATAAATTTTTTTAAACGTTATTACACTATGTTGTGTTCCACTCTATCCTTTACATTGTATACTGCGAGACCACAATTGCAGACGTGACCGGTGTACTTAAGCGTCCATTACTAGAAGCGGGGAACGACATTTGTTTATTCTGAGAAACGCTGATCAACAGTGGTTACGAGACCACCCCACACGGTACACCTCTAATTTTAGGGTGTTCTTGGTGGAGGTTCATTTCATGTTGTCCATATTGCACTAGGGGCGCCTCTCTCATTTGTTTTTTCTATATATATATATATATATATATATATATTTATCAGGAACAGCAGGGTCCCTAGTGATATTAATGCGTTCTTAATGTGTATGAATATGTACTGAATGCCGATGTTGTAGATCTAAATCAGGAAACATTATGGTCGATATAAGACATAGTAGTCGTGTCGACAACAGGGAGTAGTAACTAGTGATGTGCACCGGACATTTTTCGGGTTTTGTGTTTTGGTTTTGGATTCGGTTCCGCGGCCGTGTTTTGGATTCGGACGCGTTTTGGCAAAACCTCACCGAAATTTTTTTGTCGGATTCGGGTGTGTTTTGGATTCGGGTGTTTTTTACAAAAAACCCTAAAAAACAGCTTAAATCATAGAATTTGGGGGTCATTTTGATCCCATAGTTTTATTAACCTCAATAACCATAATTTCCACTCATTTCCAGTCTATTCTGAACACCTCACAATATTATTTTTAGTCCTAAAATTTGCACCGAGGTCGCTGGATGGCTAAGCTAAGCGACACAAGTGGCCGACACAAACACCTGGCCCATCTAGGAGTGGCACTGCAGTGTCAGGCAGGATGGCACTTAAAAAAAATAGTCCCCAAACAGCACATGATGCAAAGAAAAAAAGAGGCGCACCAAGGTCGCTGTGTGACTAAGCTAAGCGACACAAGTGGCCGACACAAACACCTGGCCCATCTAGGAGTGGCACTGCAGTGTCAGGCAGGATGGCACTTCAAAAAAATTGTCCCCAAACAGCACATGATGCAAAGAAAAAAAGAGGCGCACCAAGGTCGCTGTGTGACTAAGCTAAGCGACACAAGTGGCCGACACAAACACCTGGCCCATCTAGGAGTGGCACTGCAGTGTCAGGCAGGATGGCTCTTCAAAAAAATTGTCCCCAAACAGCACATGATGCAAAGAAAAAAAGAGGCGCACCAAGGTCGCTGTGTGACTAAGCTAAGCGACACAAGTGGCCGACACAAACACCTGGCCCATCTAGGAGTGGCATTGCAGTGTCAGGCAAGATGGCACTTCAAAAAAATTGTCCCCAAACAGCACATGATGCAAAGAAAAATGAAAGAAAAAAGAGGTGCAAGATGGAATTGTCCTTGGGCCCTCCCACCCACCCTTATGTTGTATAAACAGGACATGCACACTTTAACGAACCCATCATTTCAGCGACAGGGTCTGCCACACGACTGTGACTGAAATGACTGGTTGGTTTGGGCCCCCACAAAAAAAAGAAGCAATCAATCTCTCCTTGCACAAACTGGCTCTACAGAGGAAAGATGTCCACCTCATCATCATCCTCCGATTCCTCACCCATTTCACTGTGTACATCCCCCTCCTCACAGATTATTAATTCGTCCCCACTGGAATCCACCATCTCAGGTCCCTGTGTACTTTGTGGAGGCAATTGCTGCTGGTGAATGTCTCCACGGAGGAATTGATTATAATTCATTTTGATGAACATCATCTTCTCCACATTTTCTGGAAGTAACCTCGTACGCCGATTGCTGACAAGGTGAGCGGCTGCACTAAACACTCTTTCGGAGTACACACTGGAGGGAGGGCAACTTAGGTAGAATAAAGCCAGTTTGTGCAAGGGCCTCCAAATTGCCTCTTTTTCCTGCCAGTATACGTACGGACTGTCTGACGTGCCTACTTGGATGCGGTCACTCATATAATCCTCCACCATTCTTTCAATGGTGAGAGAATCATATGAAGTGACAGTAGACGACATGTCAGTAATCGTTGGCAGGTCCATCAGTCCGGACCAGATGTCAGCACTCTCTCCAGACTGTGTAAAGAAGAAGGATCCCCCGCGCTTACTCTATACAAAGTTCAGGCACACATAACTTTGTTAAAAAATTTTTTTATTTATTAAGAATGGTTCATAGGGTTTTCAAGATAAAAATTGAAACTTTAAGTTCATATATGTAAAAAAAAAATTTTTTTGAAACTTTAAATTCATATATATATATAAAAAAGAAAAATTTTCTATGTAAATAAAAACTTCATATATATAGAGAAAACCTAATACCGGTATTCACAACAAACATATAAGACAATACAAGATAGTAAGAAAATGGAATAAATAATTAGATGATTCTTTAGGCAGATACGCTTCAGCGTTTTATTCTGTCTATATTCCTATTGTGCTTATGTCCCAAAGTGCACCGTTTGTATGCCTCTATTGTACTAGTATATCAATCCGTGTGTATATACAAGTCTTTTATCAAAGGTGATCAAATAGTCCTTATGTGGAAGGGGACGTCCCTTTAATGAAGGGAAAGTGGACTGATATGTAAAGGTTCTCCGTGGGTTAGGGGGTATATTGTATAAAGTCTTCTTTCCCCACTAACCTTATAGATGTCTTCCCGTGCTGGAGACTTGTGTCTCAAATCGTCCAGAGGATGTTGGTGTCTGCCGGCAGACAGATCAGCTGTTCGCAACGGCGGTCCGGCTTGCAGGTTTTTCCAATCCGTTGCTCGCTCCAGACTGCCCTGCATCACCGCCAGCGGGTGGGCTCGGAATTCTTAGCCTTTTCCTCGCACCCCCAGTTGCGGGAGAATGTGAAGGAGGAGATGTTGACGGGTCACGTTCCGCTTGACTTGACAATTTTCTCACCAGCAGGTCTTTGAACCTCTGCAGACTTGTGTCTGCCGGAAAGAGAGATACAACGTAGGTTTTAAATCTAGGATCGAGCACGGTGGCCAAAATGTAGTGCTCTGATTTCAACAGATTGACCACCCGTGAATCCTGGTTAAGCGAATTAAGGGCTCCATCCACAAGTCCCACATGCCTAGCGGAATCGCTCTGTTTTAGCTCCTCCTTCAATGTCTCCAGCTTCTTCTGCAAAAGCCTGATGAGGGGAATGACCTGACTCAGGCTGGCAGTGTCTGAACTGACTTCACGTGTGGCAAGTTCAAAGGGTTGCAGAACCTTGCACAACGTTGAAATCATTCTCCACTGCGCTTGAGTCAGGTGCATTCCCCTTCCTTTGCCTATATCGTGGCCAGATGTATAGGCTTGAATGGCCTTTTGCTGCTCCTCCATCCTCTAAAGCATATAGAGGGTTGAATTCCACCTCGTTACCACCTCTTGCTTCAGATGATGGCAGGGCAGGTTCAGGATTGTTTGGTGGTGCTCCAGTCTTCTGTACGCGGTGGCTGAATGCCGAAAGTGGCCCGCAATTCTTCGGGCCACCGACAGCATCTCTTGCACGCCCCTGTCGTTTTTTAAATAATTCTGCACCACCAAATTCAATGTATGTGCAAAACATGGGACGTGCTGGAATTTGCCCAGATGTAATGCACGCACAATATTGCTGGCGTTGTCCGATGTCACAAATCCCCAGGAGAGTACAATTGGGGTAAGCCATTCTGCGATGATCTTCCTCAGTTTCCGTAAGAGGTTGTCAGCTGTGTGCCTCTTCTGGAAAGCGGTGATACAAAGCGTAGCCTGCCTAGGAACGAGTTGGCGTTTGCGAGATGCTGCTACTGGTGCCGCCGCTGCTGTTCTTGCTGCGGGAGGCAATACATCTACCCAGTGGGCTGTCACAGTCATATAGTCCTGAGTCTGCCCTGCTCCACTTGTCCACATGTCCGTGGTTAAGTGGACATTGGGTACAACTGCATTTTTTAGGACACTGGTGAGTCTTTTTCTGAGGTCTGTGTACATTTTCGGTATCGCCTGCCTAAAGAAATGGAACCTAGATGGTATTTGGTACCGGGGACACAGTACCTCAATCAAGTCTCTAGTTGCCTCTGAATTAACGGTGGATACCGGAACCACGTTTCTCACCGCCCAGGCTGCCAAGGCCTGAGTTATCTGCTTTGCAGCAGGATGACTGCTGTGATATTTCATCTTCCTCGCAAAGGACTGTTGGACAGTCAATTGCTTACTGGAAGTAGTACAAGTGGTCTTCCGACTTCCCCTCTGGGATGACGATCGACTCCCAGCAGCTACAACAGCAGCGCCAGCAGCAGTAGGCGTTACACTCAAGGATGCATCGGAGGAATCCCAGGCAGGAGAGGACTCGTCAGACTTGCCAGTGACATGGCCTGCAGGACTATTGGCTTTCCTGGGTAAGGAGGAAATTGACACTGAGGGAGTTGGTGGTGTGGTTTGCAGGAGCTTGGTTACAAGAGGAAGGGATTTAGTGGTCAGTGGACTGCTTCCGCTGTCACCCAAAGTTTTTGAACTTGTCACTGACTTATGATGAATGCGCTGCAGGTGACGTATAAGGGAGGATGTTCCGAGGTGGTTAACGTCCTTACCCCTACTTATTACAGCTTGACAAAGGCAACACACGGCTTGACACCTGTTGTCCGCATTTGTGTTGAAATAATTCCACACCGAAGAGCTGATTTTTTTTGTATTTTGACCAGGCATGTCAATGGCCATATTCGTCCCACGGATAACAGGTGTCTCCCCGGGTGCCTGACTTAAACAAACCACCTCACCATCAGAATCCTCCTTGTCAATTTCCTCCCCAGCGCCAGCAACACCCATATCCTCATCCTGGTGTACTTCAACAGTGACATCTTCAATTTGACTATCAGGAACTGGACTGCGGGTGCTACTTCCAGCACTTGCAGGGGGCGTGCAAATGGTGGAAGGCGCAAGCTCTTCCCGTCCAGTGTTGGGAAGGTCAGGCATCGCAACCGACACAATTGGACTCTCCTTGGGTATTTGTGATTTAGAAGAACGCACAGTTCTTTGCTGTGCTTTTGCCAGCTTAAGTCTTTTCATTTTTCTAGCGAGAGGATGAGTGCTTCCATCCTCATGTGAAGCTGAACCACTAGCCATGAACATAGGCCAGGGCCTCAGCCGTTCCTTGCCACTCCGTGTCGTAAATGGCATATTGGCAAGTTTACGCTTCTCCTCAGACGCTTTTAATTTTGATTTTTGGGTCATTTTACTGAACTTTTGTTTTTTGGATTTTACATGCTCTCTACTATGACATTGGGCATCGGCCTTGGCAGACGATGTTGATGGCATTTCATCGTCTCGGCCATGACTAGTGGCAGCAGCTTCAGCACGAGGTGGAAGTGGATCTTGATCTTTCCCTATTTTAACCTCCACATTTTTGTTCTCCATTTTTTAATGTGTAGAATTATATGCCAGTAACTATCAATAGCAATGGCCTACTACTATATATACTGCGCACAACTGAAATGCACCACAGGTATGGATGGATAGTATACTTGATGACACAGAGGAAGGTAGAGCAGTGGCCTTCTGTACCGTACTGCTATATATACTGGTGGTCACTGTCAGCAATCTGCAAAACTAAAATGCACCACAGGTATAGAATGTAGATGGATAGTATACTTAATGACGACACAGAGGTAGGTACAGCAGTGGCCTTCCGTACTGCTATATATAGTATACTGGTGGTCACTGTGTCAGCAAACTGCAAAACTAAAATGCACCACAGGTATAGAATGTAGATGGATAGTATACTTAATGACGACACAGAGGTAGGTACAGCAGTGGCCTTCCGTACTGCTATATATAGTATACTGGTGGTCACTGTGTCAGCAAACTGCAAAACTAAAATGCACCACAGGTATAGAATGTAGATGGATAGTATACTTAATGACGACACAGAGGTAGGTACAGCAGTGGCCTTCCGTACCGTACTGCTATATATAGTATACTGGTGGTCACTGTGTCAGCAAACTGCAAAACTAAAATGCACCACAGGTATAGAATGTAGATGGATAGTATACTTAATGACGACACAGAGGTAGGTACAGCAGTGGCCTTCCGTACCGTACTGCTATATATACTGGTGGTCACTGTGTCAGCAAACTGCACAACTGAAATGCACCACAGGTATAGAATCTAGATGGATAGTATACTTAATGATGACACAGAGGTAGGTACAGCAGTGGCCTACTGTACCGTAATGCTATATATTATATACTGGTGGTCACTGGTCAGCAAAACTCTGCACTGTACTCCTCCTATATAATATTATACTGGTGGTCCCCAGTCCCCACAATAAAGCAGCACACTGAGCACAGATATGGAGTGTTTTTCAGGCAGACAACGTATACTGGTGGTCACTGTCAGCAAAACTCTGCACTGTACTCCTGCTATATAATACAGCTGCTCCCCAGTCCCCACAATTAAGCAGTGTGAGCACAGATATATGCAGCACACTGAGCACAGATATGGAGCGTTTTTTTCAGGCAGAGAACGGATAACTGGTGGTCACTGATCAGCAAAACTCTGCACTGTACTCCTCCTATATTATACAGCTGCTCCCCAGCCCTCCCCACAATTAAGCAATAGTGCACAATCAAGTTCAACAATAACGGAGAGGACGCCAGCCACGTCCTCTCCCTAACATTTCCAATGCACGAGTGAAAATGGCGGCGACGCGCGGCTGGTTATATAGAATCCAAATCTCGCGAGAATCCGACAGCGGGATGATGACGTTCGGGCGCGCTCGGGTTACCCGAGCCATACAGGAGAATCTGAGTATGCCTCGGACACGTGTAAAATGGGTGAAGTTCGGGGGGGTTCGGTTTCCGAGGAACCGAACCCGCTCATCACTAGTAGTAACTGGGCAAAATAACATCTTTTGCGACCCCGAGGGGTCTGAGGGAAATATATACATAATTTTAATATTACGCCCCCACTTACCACGTCTGTGGTCGAGCTACAGATCAATGCAACCGTACTATACATATACATATATACAAATATATACAGGTATAGCCTTTTTTCTCAAATTGCATCACATTATCATAATAATTTATACCCAGTCATATTAGTTGGTGCCGACAGGGTCACCCACATACGTCTGTGTCTCCCATATAGTTTTTTATTTGGAAAAGCTTACAACTACTGACATGCTGACACTTAATCTCATGAATCAAGTACCATCAGGAGGGATTCCCATAGCCATTTGTGGTAGAGCACTCACACATGCCGACACACGTGTACTAAACACTAGAGATGAGCGCCTGAAATTTTTCGGGTTTTGTGTTTTGGTTTTGGGTTCGGTTCCGCGGCCGTGTTTTGGGTTCGACCGCGTTTTGGCAAAACCTCACCGAATTTTTTTTGTCGGATTCGGGTGTGTTTTGGATTCGGGTGTTTTTTTCAAAAAACCCTAAAAAACAGCTTAAATCATAGAATTTGGGGGTAATTTTGATCCCAAAGTATTATTAACCTCAAAAAACATAATTTACACTCATTTTCAGCCTATTCTGAACACATCACACCTCACAATATTATTTTTAGTCCTAAAATTTGCACCGAGGTCGCTGTGTGAGTAAGATAAGCGACCCTAGTGGCCGACACAAACACCGGGCCCATCTAGGAGTGGCACTGCAGTGTCACGCAGGATGTCCCTTCCAAAAAACCCTCCCCAAACAGCACATGACGCAAAGAAAAAAAGAGGCGCAATGAGGTAGCTGACTGTGTGAGAAAGATAAGCGACCCTAGTGGCCGACACAAACACCGGGCCCATCTAGGAGTGGCACTGCAGTGTCACGCAGGATGTCCCTTCCAAAAAACCCTCCCCAATCAGCACATGATGCAAAGAAAAAGAAAAGAAAAAAGAGGTGCAAGATGGAATTATCCTTGGGCCCTCCCACCCACCCTTATGTTGTATAAACAAAACAGGACATGCACACTTTAACCAACCCATCATTTCAGTGACAGGGTCTGCCACACGACTGTGACTGATATGACGGGTTGGTTTGGACCCCCCCAAAAAAGAAGCAATTAATCTCTCCTTGCACAAACTGGCTCTACAGAGGCAAGATGTCCACCTCATCTTCACCCTCCGATATATCACCGTGTACATCCCCCTCCTCACAGATTATCAATTCGTCCCCACTGGAATCCACCATCTCAGCTCCCTGTGTACTTTGTGGAGGCAATTGCTGCTGGTCAATGTCTCCGCGGAGGAATTGATTATAATTCATTTTAATGAACATCATCTTCTCCACATTTTCTGGATGTAACCTCGTACGCCGATTGCTGACAAGGTGAGCGGCGGCACTAAACACTCTTTCGGAGTACACACTTGTGGGAGGGCAACTTAGGTAGAATAAAGCCAGTTTGTGCAAGGGCCTCCAAATTGCCTCTTTTTCCTGCCAGTATAAGTACGGACTGTGTGACGTGCCTACTTGGATGCGGTCACTCATATAATCCTCCACCATTCTATCAATGTTGAGAGAATCATATGCAGTGACAGTAGACGACATGTCCGTAATCGTTGTCAGGTCCTTCAGTCCGGACCAGATGTCAGCATCAGCAGTCGCTCCAGACTGCCCTGCATCACCGCCAGCGGGTGGGCTCGGAATTCTGAGCCTTTTCCTCGCACCCCCAGTTGCGGGAGAATGTGAAGGAGGAGATGTTGACAGGTCGCGTTCCGCTTGACTTGACAATTTTGTCACCAGCAGGTCTTTCAACCCCAGCAGACCTGTGTCTGCCGGAAAGAGAGATCCAAGGTAGGCTTTAAATCTAGGATCGAGCACGGTGGCCAAAATGTAGTGCTCTGATTTCAACAGATTGACCACCCGTGAATCCTTGTTAAGCGAATTAAGGGCTGCATCCACAAGTCCCACATGCCTAGCGGAATCGCTCCGTGTTAGCTCCTTCTTCAATGCCTCCAGCTTCTTCTGCAAAAGCCTGATGAGGGGAATGACCTGACTCAGGCTGGCAGTGTCTGAACTGACTTCACGTGTGGCAAGTTCAAAGGGCATCAGAACCTTGCACAACGTTGAAATCATTCTCCACTGCACTTGAGACAGGTGCATTCCATCTCCTATATCGTGCTCAATTGTATAGGCTTGAATGGCCTTTTGCTGCTCCTCCAACCTCTGAAGCATATAGAGGGTTGAATTCCACCTCGTTACCACTTCTTGCTTCAGATGATGGCAGGGCAGGTTCAGTAGTTTTTGGTGGTGCTCCAGTCTTCTGTACGTGGTGCCTGTACGCCGAAAGTGTCCCGCAATTTTTCTGGCCACCGACAGCATCTCTTGCACGCCCCTGTCGTTTTTTAAAAAATTCTGCACCACCAAATTCAAGGTATGTGCAAAACATGGGACGTGCTGGAATTTGCCCATATTTAATGCACACACAATATTGCTGGCGTTGTCCGATGCCACAAATCCACAGGAGAGTCCAATTGGGGTAAGCCATTCCGCGATGATCTTCCTCAGTTGCCGTAAGAGGTTTTCAGCTGTGTGCGTATTCTGGAAAGCGGTGATACAAAGCGTAGCCTGCCTAGGAAAGAGTTGGCGTTTGCGAGATGCTGCTACTGGTGCCGCCGCTGCTGTTCTTGCGGCGGGAGTCCATACATCTACCCAGTGGGCTGTCACAGTCATATAGTCCTGACCCTGCCCTGCTCCACTTGTCCACATGTCCGTGGTTAAGTGGACATTGGGTACAACTGCATTTTTTAGGACACTGGTGAGTCTTTTTCTGACGTCCGTGTACATTCTCGGTATCGCCTGCCTAGAGAAGTGGAACCTAGATGGTATTTGGTAACGGGGGCACACTGCCTCAATAAATTGTCTAGTTCCCTGTGAACTAACGGCGGATACCGGACGCACGTCTAACACCAACATAGTTGTCAAGGACTCAGTTATCCGCTTTGCAGTAGGATGACTGCTGTGATATTTCATCTTCCTCGCAAAGGACTGTTGAACAGTCAATTGCTTACTGGAAGTAGTACAAGTGGGCTTACGACTTCCCCTCTGGGATGACCATCGACTCCCAGCGGCAACAACAGCAGCGCCAGCAGCAGTAGGCGTTACACGCAAGGATGCATCGGAGGAATCCCAGGCAGGAGAGGACTCGTCAGACTTGCCAGTGACATGGCCTGCAGGACTATTGGCATTCCTGGGGAAGGAGGAAATTGACACTGAGGGAGTTGGTGGGGTGGTTTGCGTGAGCTTGGTTACAAGAGGAAGGGATTTACTGGTCAGTGGACTGCTTCCGCTGTCACCCAAAGTTTTTGAACTTGTCACTGACTTATTATGAATGCGCTGCAGGTGACGTATAAGGGAGGATGTTCCGAGGTGGTTAACGTCCTTACCCCTACTTATTACAGCTTGACAAAGGGAACACACGGCTTGACACCTGTTGTCCGCATTTCTGGTGAAATACCTCCACACCGAAGAGCTGATTTTTTTGGTATTTTCACCTGGCATGTCAACGGCCATATTCCTCCCACGGACAACAGGTGTCTCCCCGGGTGCCTGACTTAAACAAACCACCTCACCATCAGAATCCTCCTGGTCAATTTCCTCCCCAGCGCCAGCAACACCCATATCCTCCTCATCCTGGTGTACTTCAACACTGACATCTTCAATCTGACTATCAGGAACTGGACTGCGGGTGCTCCTTCCAGCACTTGCAGGAGGCATGCAAATAGTGGAAGGCGCATGCTCTTCACGTCCAGTGTTGGGAAGGTCAGGCATCGCAAACGACACAATTGGACTCTCCTTGTGGATTTGGGATTTCAAAGAACGCACAGTTCTTTGCGGTGCTTTTGCCAGCTTGAGTCTTTTCAGTTTTCTAGCGAGAGGCTGAGTGCTTCCATCCTCATGTGAAGCTGAACCACTAGCCATGAACATAGGCCAGGGCCTCAGCCGTTCCTTGCCACTCCGTGTGGTAAATGGCATATTGGCAAGTTTACGCTTCTCCTCCGACAATTTTATTTTAGGTTTTGGAGTCCTTTTTTTTCTGATATTTGGTGTTTTGGATTTGACATGCTCTGTACTATGACATTGGGCATCGGCCTTGGCAGACGACGTTGCTGGCATTTCATCGTCTCGGCCATGACTAGTGGCAGCAGCTTCAGCACGAGGTGGAAGTGGATCTTGATCTTTCCCTAATTTTGGAACCTCAACTTTTTTGTTCTCCATATTTTATAGGCAGAACTAAAAGGCACCTCAGGTAAACAATGGAGATGGATGGATTGGATACTAGTATACAATTATGGACGGACTGCCACGGTTAGGTGGTATAAAAAAACCACGGTTAGGTGGTATATATTATAATAATAATACAATTATGGATGGACGGACTGCCTGCCGACTGCCGACACAGAGGTAGCCACAGCCGTGAACTACCGCACTGTACACTGGTTGATAAAGAGATAGTAGTATACTCGTAACAACTAGTATGACACTATGACGACGGTATAAAGAAAGAAAAAAAAATACCACAGTTAGGTGGTATATATTATAATAATAATACAATTATGGATGGACGGACTGCCTGCCGACTGCCGACACAGAGGTAGCCACAGCCGTGAACTACCGCACTGTACACTGGTTGATAAAGAGATAGTAGTATACTCGTAACAACTAGTATGACACTATGACGACGGTATAAAGAATGAAAAAAAAACCACGGTTAGGTGGTATATATTATAATAATAATACAATTATGGATGGACGGACTGCCTGCCGAGTGCCGACACAGAGGTAGCCACAGCCGTGAACTACCGCACTGTACACTGGTTGATAAAGAGATAGTAGTATACTCGTAACAACTAGTATGACACTATGACGACGGTATAAAGAAAGAAAAAAAAAATACCACGGTTAGGTGGTATATATTATAATAATAATACAATTATGGATGGACGGACTGCCTGCCGACTGCCGACACAGAGGTAGCCACAGCCGTGAACTACCGCACTGTACACTGGTTGATAAAGAGATAGTAGTATACTCGTAACAACTAGTATGACACTATGACGACGGTATAAAGAAAGAAAAAAAAATACCACAGTTAGGTGGTATATATTATAATAATAATACAATTATGGATGGACGGACTGCCTGCCGACTGCCGACACAGAGGTAGCCACAGCCGTGAACTACCGCACTGTACACTGGTTGATAAAGAGATAGTAGTATACTCGTAACAACTAGTATGACACTATGACGACGGTATAAAGAATGAAAAAAAAAACCACGGTTAGGTGGTATATATTATAATAATAATACAATTATGGATGGACGGACTGCCTGCCGACTGCCGACACAGAGGTAGCCACAGCCGTGAACTACCGCACTGTACACTGGTTGATAAAGAGATAGTAGTATACTCGTAACAACTAGTATGACACTATGACGACGGTATAAAGAAAGAAAAAAAAATACCACAGTTAGGTGGTATATATTATAATAATAATACAATTATGGATGGACGGACTGCCTGCCGACTGCCGACACAGAGGTAGCCACAGCCGTGAACTACCGCACTGTACACTGGTTGATAAAGAGATAGTAGTATACTCGTAACAACTAGTATGACACTATGACGACGGTATAAAGAAAGAAAAAAAAATACCACAGTTAGGTGGTATATATTATAATAATAATACAATTATGGATGGACGGACTGCCTGCCGAGTGCCGACACAGAGGTAGCCACAGCCGTGAACTACCGCACTGTACACTGGTTGATAAAGAGATAGTAGTATACTCGTAACAACTAGTATGACACTATGACGACGGTATAAAGAATGAAAAAAAAACCACGGTTAGGTGGTATATATTATAATAATAATACAATTATGGATGGACGGACTGCCTGCCGACTGCCGACACAGAGGTAGCCACAGCCGTGAACTACCGCACTGTACACTGGTTGATAAAGAGATAGTAGTATACTCGTAACAACTAGTATGACACTATGACGACGGTATAAAGAATGAAAAAAAAACCACGGTTAGGTGGTATATATTATAATAATAATACAATTATGGATGGACGGACTGCCTGCCGACTGCCGACACAGAGGTAGCCACAGCCGTGAACTACCGCACTGTACACTGGTTGATAAAGAGATAGTAGTATACTCGTAACAACTAGTATGACACTATGACGGTATAAAGAATGAAAAAAAAACCACGGTTAGGTGGTATATATTATAATAATAATACAATTATGGATGGACGGACTGCCTGCCGACTGCCGACACAGAGGTAGCCACAGCCGTGAACTACCGCACTGTACACTGGTTGATAAAGAGATAGTAGTATACTCGTAACAACTAGTATGACACTATGACGACGGTATAAAGAAAGAAAAAAAAATACCACGGTTAGGTGGTATATATTGTAATACAATTATGGATGGACGGACTGCCTGCCGAGTTCCGACTGCCGACACAGAGGTAGCCACAGCCGTGAACTACCGCACTGTACTGTGTCTGCTGCTAATATAGACTGGTTGATAAAGAGATAGTATACAACAATATACTACTATACTGGTGGTCAGGCACTGGTCACCACTAGTCACACTGGCAGTGGCACTCCTGCAGCAAAAGTGTGCACTGTTTAATTTTAAATTAATATAATATTATGTACTCCTGGGGGCTCCTGCTATAACAACCTGCAGTGCTCCCCAGTCTCCCCCACAATTATTATAAGCTTTGCCTTTTATACATTGATGTGCAGCACACTGGGCTGAGCTGAGTGCACACAGACTGAGTCACACTGTGTGACTGGCTGCTGCTGTGTATCGTTTTTTTTCAGGCAGAGAACGGATATAGCAGAGAACGGATATATTATATTAAATAAATAAAAGTTAACTAACAACAACTGCACTGGTCACTGTGGTAAACTCTGTCTGACTCTGCACAATCTCTCTCTCTCTTCTAATCTAATTTCTAATGGAGAGGACGCCAGCCACGTCCTCTCCCTATCAATCTCAATGCACGTGTGAAAATGGCGGCGACGCGCGGCTCCTTATATAGAATCCGAGTCTCGCGAGAATCCGACAGCGTCATGATGACGTTCGGGCGCGCTCGGGTTAACCGAGCAAGGCGGGAGGATCCGAGTCTGCTCGGACCCGTAAAAAAAACATGAAGTTCGTGCGGGTTCGGTTTCAGAGAAACCGAACCCGCTCATCTCTACTAAACACCCACCGACATTACACTGACTCTAATGGGTAGATCCCAGTATCTGACAGGGAAAACACATAAAACGTTTACCAACACATCTACCACACGCTCATTATATATATATAGTGCTTTATATTTGCACTATACAACTGTGCCCCCCCCCCCCCGTTTTACACAGTGAGCTGTGTAACAGTGTTTTGTCGGGGCCAGCATCTCTGAGGAGAAAATGGCGCTGGATAGAGTGGTGAGGGCTAAGTCACGCCCCCTTATCGGTGCGCTTCAGTCCCGCTAGTTATTCACATTATTATACTGGCGGGGGTCTGTATACAGTGCATATGCACTGTATACCACTTTGCCAGCCTATAAAAATGAGGTATATTGCTGCCCGGGGTGCCCCTCCTGCGCCCTGCACCTTTGTAGTGCCGCTTGTGTGTGGGAGCGATGGCGCGCAGCGCGACCGCTGCGCGGTACCTCAGACTCTGAAGTCTTCTGCTGTCACTGAAGTCTTCTGTTCTTCCTTTACTCACCCGGCTTCTTTCTTCTGGCTTCTGTGAGGGGGGTGACGGCGCAGCTCCGGGAACAAGCAGCTAGGCGCACCAAGTGATCGAACCCTCTGGTGATAATGGTGTCCAGAAGCCTCAGAAGCAGAGCCCTTGAACTCAGAAGAAGTAGGTCTGCTTCTCTCCCCTCAGTCCCACGAAGCAGAGAGCCTGTAGCCAGCAGGTCTCCCTGAAAATAATAAACCTAACATAAAGTCTTTTCAGAGAAACTCAGGAGAGCTCCCCTAGTGTGTGTCCAGTCTCTCTGGGCACAGAATCTAACTGAGGTCTGGAAGAGGGGCATAGAGGGAGGAGCCAGTTTACCCCCATTCAAAGTCTTATAGTGTGCCCATGTCTCCTGCGGATCCCGTCTATACCCCATGGTCCTTTTGGAGTCCCCAGCATCCTCTAGGATGTATGAGAAATAGATGTATTTGCTATACAAATAAATCTGTCTACATGAATATAGCCAGCAGTAGGCGAATCACAGTTAACTCCTGAGCTGTGAATACATACAGAAGCTGTGCTTGCGTTACTGGCTGGCATGTACATAAAATAACTAGAGATGTGCGGGTTTGGTTTTTCTCGGATTTACTCGGGTCTCAAAACGGCATCTTATTGGCTTACGGATGTCACGCGTTTTGGATAGCCAATAAGAAAAATACCCAAAACCCGAGTAAAACCGAACCCGCACATCTCTAAAAATAATCATCTCACACCAGTAAGTATCGGGGAGATGTACTAAGCAGTGAAAAGAGTGGAGAAGTGAGCCAGTGGAGAAAGTGCCCATGGCAACCAATCAGCTGCTCTGTATAATCTTATAGTATGCAAATTATAAATATTACTTCTATGGGCAACTTCTCCACTGCCTCACTTCTCCACTCTTTTTACTGCTTAGTACATCTCCCCTATGTATGTGACTATCCCAACTGGCAAGGAACCCCACTATACTGCAGGTCCTATGCTATTGCTTAAATGGAGCTTCACAAGCAGATTAGAGATAGGAGAGGGGGAGAGGACTGTAAGTGCCCAGGGGAATCGTCATTTGATTTTACCCCCATTGATGTGTTACCTGATCAAAGCATTTGGGACTGGGGAGACCCTAATTCCAAGTGATGCTGCTGCCCAGAAAAGAAGATAGACACCCACCGGAGCCATCGCAAACTCATTCGCAACTGCATACCCATTTGCGGTTTCTCTACCTACATGATTGAAGCTGAAGGTAGAAACACACCCTCAAATAGCCATAACTCGCCTGCATCCCCCAAACGGTTCCCTTCCTGTCATTCACTCTGCAACGAAATCCTCACTGCAAGCGCGATTGCAGAGGAACCTTGGCGTGTGCACACTGCAATCACAGCACATGCACAGTCTGCTGATAATTGTTCTGTTGTGTGAACATAGGCCACTGCGTGGAATCATGGATTAGGCCCAGAGTCCTCCTGAGTCCTGTTCCAGTGTGTAAGTAGTACAGAGGCTGCTGCTATTCTTGCATGTGACAAGATAGATTTTTTTCTATATTTCTTTTAAGGTTGTTTACCTTGTCTTTCTTCCACCGTAAGAACATTTTATAAAAACGTTGTCTCTCAATTATGTGGAGCCATAAACAGTACCCCAGGCATTATTAAATCATTAGTTTAAATCTAATATACACCCTTGGTTTAAATTTAGTATACTCTACACAATCCATAGTTGCCATCCACTAGAGGGCAGCCAGGTCGGCACATAAAGGGGGGGGGGGCGGGGGGGGAGGGGATGATGTGTGACAAATCACAGTAGATGATTACCAGCATTGTACTGTGGGGGCGTAGCTGCAGTGATGCGATTCAGTAGCTAATTGCATCATCAGCAGGCCCGGAATGCCCACTTCACTCAATAAGTGGTTGGCGGGGAGCAGATGTATACCGGAGACTTACCCACAGGTCAGGGCAGCCAGGAGTGCCACACGCTTTTTGGGAGCCAGGGAGTGTTGGGAGGAGTGATAGGGGATCATTCAGAGTTGTTCGCTCGTTAGCTGCTTTTAGCAGCATTGCACACGCTAAGCCTACGCCTACTGGGAGTGTATCTTAGCTTAGCAGATTTGCTAACGAAAGCTTTGCTAATTTTCTCGTAACGATTACCCCGCAGTTTTTGAGTAGCTCCAGACTTACTCAGCCATTGCGACCAGCTCAGTCCTTTTCGTTCCTGGCTTGACGTCACAAACACACCCAGAGTTTGCCCAGCCACTCCCCCATTTCTCCAGCCACTCCTGTGTTTTGCAACTCGAACGCCTGCGTTTTTCCGCACACTCCCATAAAACGTCCAGTTTCCGCCCAGAAACACCCACTTCCTGTCAATCACACTACGATCAGCACAGCGATGAAAAAGCTTTGTTATGCCGTGAGTAAAATACCTAACTTTTGTGTAAAATAACTAAGTGCACGCGCTCTGCGAACCTTGCGCATGCGCAGTAAGCGACTAATCGCAGTATAGCGAAAATCGTCAACGAGCAAACAACTCGGAATGACCCCCCATAGGCCTCTAAGCATATTGTTGCACCTAGGCACACCACTAGATCTGCCACTCTCCCAAAAGGGATCCGGTCTTTAGGTTGACAAGACTTAGATTGACATTGTCTAGGTCGACTACTATTGGTCGACAGTAAGTACGTTGAAATGGTTTCTAGGTCGACAGGGACTCTAGGTTGACATGTACTAGGTCGACATGACAAAAGGTCGACATGCATTTTTCACTATTTTTTTTCATATTTTGAACTTTTTCATACTTTACGATCCACGTGGACTACGATTGGGAATGGTAACCTGTGCCAAGTGCAGCGGTAGCAGAGCGAGGCACCTTGCCCAAAGCATGGCGAGCGAAGCGAGCCATGCTAGGGAACACGGTGCACTAATTGGAGATCCCCGTCACTCTACGAAGACAACGGCATCAATTTTAAAAAAAAACAACCTCATGTCGACCTATTTTCATGTCGACCTAGTACAAGTCGACCCAGAGTTCCTGTCGACCTAGAAACCATGTCGACCTACTTACTGTCGACCAATAGTGGTCGACCTAGACACTGTCAACCTAAGTCTGTTCTATCTAACATACCACACCCCTCACAAAGGATGGTTATTTTTGGAGTTCAAGTTATCTGGAGGTCTGTGTTGCAGAAAGACCAGAACAGATATTCCACAGGTTGCAGGAAAAAAATGGAAAATTAAGAGGATACGCCAGTTTTAGACAGGCAACAAGAAATCATCATAGTCACATACCTCTCAACATTTATAAAATGCGGAGTGGGACTGACCGACTGAAAGGGGGTGTGCTCTATACGGAAGGGGGTGTGGCCTCAGAGCAGTGGATTGTTAAGTTATGAACTGTAGCCAAATATTGCACGCAGGATCTATGGAACAAGACGTATAAACATGTTTTATTACCAGATTTATAAAGGACTGAAAACACTAGCTACAGTATATGGCATAATACTATAAACAAGTAAGCACATACAGTATAAAAAATCACAGAAATAAGGACACTTGTTTTATTTTAGACTTAAATTGAGCTAAACAACTCAAAATAGTTGCTCTGCAGTAAATGGTACATTGGAAAGCAGACATTTAAAAGCAAAAAACACTTATTCAAAAAACCCAATAAAATAAAGTATCACTAGAACTGCTGACAGCAAGCCAAAGGCAGTTTTTATCTGTAATTCACGGAGGAGCCTTAAGGATATAATAAATGATGTATTATTCAAATCTGCCATGGGTTTGTTTTCAGCACTAAAGTAACACCCTAAAGTTTGAAGAGTACTATAGTAATTCATTATCATTCCAAATTTCTTGTTAATGCTTATCTGTAACCAGAGATGTAACTGGGGTCTCTCGCGCCCAAGGCAAGATAAATAACCATCAACCTCCCTCGAAATTACCGTATGTGCTTGAGTCAAAGGCACGCACTGAAAAATGGGTGTTGCCACATGCCAGAAGGGGCGTGTCCACTGAAAAATGGGGCGTGTCAAAATGACACGCCACCCGTTTCTCGTCATTCTGAGAACATTCCTTTCAGTTCCTTATACACATGACCTATATGATGGTATCTCACAATGGGGAACCTCGGAAAAAATTTATCCTACCTGGGCCCTACACATGCCCCCAGCACATGCCTATTCTCAGTGCCTAGTCTGTACCTCCCTCCTGGGAACCCTGGGTCACTGGTGACTGGCACCCTGTGCCCATGTAAAGCCCCGATCAATCAGCCATTTTGTCGAGCAGCTCCCCAATTTCTCCACAATCACAAAAAACAGCATTCTGTACCTGCGTAGTACAGTGCAGGATACTTTGGAACACACAGTTAAATATTGACCAGATTACAGTGCTGGTCGGATACAGTGCGGGTCAGACACAGTGCGGGTTACAGTGCAGGTTGGATATAAAACGGGTCAGATACAATGCAGGTTACAGTGTGGGTCAGATACAGTGCTGATGGATACAAGGCAGGTCGGATATAGGTGGTCATTCCGACCCGTTCACACGCAGCGGTTCTTCGCTGCAGTGCGAACGAGTTGGAACTGCGCATGCACGGTGGCCGCAATGCGCACACACGTCGTTGCCCGGCGACCAGCGGCTACAACAAAGAAGAAAGTGATCGCAGCGGCGATCGCAAGAAGATTGACAGTGGGGCGGCGTTCCGGGGCGCCTACTCACCGTTTTCCGGGCGTGGAGATCCGAACGCAGATGTGTCCAGGCGTTTGGAGGGCGGATGTCTGACGTCAATCCCGGGACCTTCGTCGCTGGATCCGTTGCACAGGGTAAGTAGGCCTGACCCTGGTCTTGTTTTGCAGGAATCTTTTTTAGCGTAGCAGGGCTGCACAAGCGATCGCAGCCCTGCTATGATAACATACACTCCCCCATAGAGGGTCATTCCGAGTTGATCGCTCGCTAGCTAATTTTAGCAGCCATGCAAAAGCTATGCCACCGCCCAATGGGGAGTGTATTTTAGCTTAGCAGAAGTGCGAACGCATGTGCAGCCGAGCTCTGCAAAAAGTTTGTGCAGTTTCAGAGTAGCTCTGAACATACTCAGCGCTTGCGATCACTTCAGCCTATTTGGGTCTGGATTTGACGTCATACACCCGCCCAGCGAACGCCCAGCCACGCAAACGTTTTTTCAGACACGCCTGCGTTTTTGCAAACACACCCAGAAACGTCCCCTTCCTGTCAATCTTCTTGCGGCCGTCAGTGCGACTGAAAACTTCGCTACAACCTCTGCTCAACCACAATGGGCTTGGTACCCGTACGACGCACGTGCGCATTGCAGAAATGCAGATTTTTAGCCTGATCGCTGCGCTGCGAACAACGGCAGCTAGCGATCAACTCGATAGGCAGCATCCAGTTGATCGCACAAGCAGCAAAAAGTTGCTACGTGCGATCAACTCGGAATGACCACCATAGTGTAGATCGAATTCATTGCGGGTTGTATATAGTGCAGATTGCACACAGGGCCTAATTCAGACCTGATCACTAGGGTGCTTTTTTTTGCGATAAGGTAGTTGCCGCCTACAGGGGGAGGGGAAAATTGTTGTGCAGGGATGCGATCGCATGTTCAGGAGAGCTGCACAAACAGAAGTTTGTGCAGTCTCTGCACAGCCCAGGACTTACTCTTCCAGTGCGATGACGTCAGAAACCCTCCCTTCAAACGCCTGGTCCCTCCTGCGTTTCTCTGGACACTCCTTAAAAACGGTCCGTTGCCACCCACAAACGGCCTCTTCCTGTCAGTCACCTTGCGATCACTTTTCTTGCACATCCCGTCGCTGCCTGCCGATCCACCGTCGCTGCATACGCAGTTCAGACCTGATCACAGGCTGTATGAAAATGCAGCCTAGCGATCAGGTCTAAATTAGGCCCACAATGCGGGTCGGATACAGTGCAGGTTGGAGTGCGGGTTGGATATAGTAGTGCGCGTTGGCTACAGCGCAGTGTCGGATACAGTGCGAGATATAGTGCAGGTCGGATACAGTGTGGAATATAGGTCCTCATTCCGAGTTGTTCGCTCGCTAGCTGCTTTTAGCAGCCGTGCAAACGCTAAGCCGCCGTCCTCTGGGAGTGTATCTTAGCTTAGCAGAAGTGCGAACGAAAGGATCGCAGAACGGCACCAAAATATTTTCGAGCAGTTTCTGAGTAGCTCCAGACCTACTCCTAGCTTGCGATCACTTCAGACTGTTTAGTTCCTGTTTTGATGTCACAAACACGCCCTATATTCGGCCAGCCACGCCCGCGTTTCCCCAGGCACGCCTGCGTTTGTATCTGACAAGCCTGCGTTTTTCAGCACACTCCCTGAAAACGGTCCGTTACCTCCCAGAAACGCCCCATTCCTGTCAATTACTCAGCGGTCAGCAGTGCGACCGAAAAGCGTCGCTAGACCTTGTGTGAAACTGCATCGGCTTTTGTGAAAGTACGTCGCGTGTGCGCATTGCGCCGCATACGCATGCACAGAAATGCCGATTTTTAGCCTCATCGCTGCTCTGCGAACAACAGCAGCTAGCGATCAACTCGGAATGACCCCCTAGCTTGGGTCGGATACAGTGCAGGTCAGAGTGTGGGTTGGATACAGTGTAGGCTACAGTGCAGGTTGGATACAGTGTGTGTCGCATACAGTGAGGGCTGGCTACAGTGCAAGGTCAGATATAGTGCGCGTCGGATACAGTGCGAGATAAAGTGCAGGTCAGACAATGTGAGTTGTATATATTGTGGGTCAGATACAGCATGGGCCGGATAATGTGCAGGTTACAGTGCGGCTCAAATACAGTGTGGGTTGGATACAGAGCAGGACGGACTCAGTGTGGGTTGGATACAGCGCAGGTCGGACTCAGTGTGGGTTGGATACAGCTCAGGTCGGACTCAGTGTGGGTTGGATACAGCGCATGTCGCATACAGTGTGGGTTGGATACAGTGTGGGTTGGATACAGTGTGGGTTGGATACAGAATGGGTTAGATGCAGTGCGGATCAAATACAATGCCAGGTCGGATACAGCACGGGTTTCAGTGCAGGTCAAATACAATGTGGGTCGGATACAGTGTGGGTCAGATACAGCATGGGTTACAGTGCAGGTCAGATACAGTGCAGGTTAGATGCACCAATAGTGCACTTACTGTGACAGAGGATCCTCAGTGTGGGGTTGTCAGCGGTATCTTCAGTGTGGTGTGCCAGCAGTGTCGGCAATTTCGGGAGTGCCGGCAGTGTCCTCAGTGCAGGGGTGCCGGCAGTGTCGGCAATGCGGGAGTGCCGGAGTTGTCCTCAGTGCAGGAGTGCTGGCAGAGTCCTCAGTACAGGGGTGCTGGCAGTGTCGGCAATTGCAGGAGTGCCAGTGTCCTCCGTGCAGGAATGCCGGAGGTGTCCTCAGTGCAGGGGTGCCAGAAGTGTCAGCAATGTGGGTGTGACGGAGGTGTCCTCGGTGCAGGGGTGCCGGCAGTGTTGGCAATGCGGGAGTGTTGGTGGTGTCCTCAGTGCAAGAGTGGCGGAAGTGTCCTCAGTGCTGGGGTGCCGGCAGTGTCGGCAATGTGGGAGTGCCGGAAGTGTCGTCAGTGCAGGAGTGCTGGCAGAGTTCTCATTGCAGCGGTGCCGGCAGTGTCGACAATGCGGAAGTACCGGAGGTGTCCTCAGTGCAGAGTCCTCAGTGCAGGGGTGCTGGCAGTGTCGGCAATGTGGGAGTGCTGGAGGTGTCCTCAGTGCAGGAGTTCAGTGGTGCAGACAGCGTCAGCAGTGTGGGAGTGCCGGAAGTGTCCTCAGTGCAGGGGTGCCGGCAGTGTCAGCAGTACGGGAGGTGTCCTCAGTGCAGGAGTGCTGGCAGTGTCCCCAATGCAGGGTGTCGGCAGTGCGGGCAGTGCAGGGGTGCCGGCAGTGAGGGAGTGTCGTCAGTGCGGGCGGCAGAGTCAACAGTGCGTGCGGCGGCGCTATTAGCGCTGTGGGGTTATCCATCTTGGGGCCATTATAGCCTATGGGGACACGCTGATTGTCTGAGAGCCATGACAGACAGCTCTCTCAGCCAATCAGCTGTCTTCCATAGGTTACTATGGAGACCGGCGTCCGAGGCAAAACCTCAGGATCCGACAGCGGAATCCTGAGGTTTTGCCTTGATTGGGGATCCGGGGCAGGCAGGGAGATCCGAGCTCCCAGTTCTCTGGGAACCAAATCCGCTCATCCCTAATAGAAAAACATACATGTTATCATGTATGTATATTATGTGTTGGCTGGTTCCCTCGGGAATCGGGTGACTGAGTGTATCTACTGTATCTGGTCCCGTGCAGCACCCGGGAATCAGCATACAGTTTCATACACTCCCATACCTCCCAACATGACCCTCTCCAGGAAGGACAGAATGCTCTGCTCCTGGACTTCCCTCTTAATTTATGACTGCCATCACCTGTGGTGAAACACCTTTCTTACCCATTACCCTGTTCAAAACAGGTGCCGGCAATCACAAATTAAGAGAAAAGTCCAGAAGCAGAGCATTGTGTCCCTCCTGGAGAGGGTCATGTTGGAAGGTATGCACTCCTAAGCCAACCACCAGACTACTGTGAAACTAGCCAATGGGAGTCTGGCGGCATGGTTAGAAGGAGTGTGTGAAGCCTTATTCTGATACCTGGGTGCCGCAAGCTCCAGATACACTCTGGAGGAACCAGCCAGCACTTATATTACATACATGATAACATGTATATTTATATGTGCTAAGTGGGTTCCCTCTGCAGCTGCCGCTGAGTCTGATTTTAAAAAGTAAAGTCTAAAAAGGAAATTGGTTGCTATATGTGTTGACTTTACGTCCAGGTTCCTGACCTGACAGAGCTAATGTGCATGTGTGGCTTTCTGGCCATGCACACGTCATGGGAAATTACAGGAAAGAGATTTGAAGGATACCTCCCCATAAAATATGCATATAGGAAATGTAGCCCATAGGCTCCAATGAAAAGCTAGACTTTTCTTGGCGTCAGTGGAGGCACATCTCCATGTACCAAGTATCATCAACAGGTCATATTTTCCGATGTCTTTACTCATGCACATTTGGGTAAATCTGTTTTGCTGGGTCAATAATTATCCCACCTTCTTCCACAGACAGCTATCCTCAAACATGACCTGTTGGGGATACTTGAGGGTTGGATTTGAGAATTACTGGTCTAGATAGAATGTTGACATTGAATCCCAGAGCCACTTAGGCTGGCAACCCCTAGAGCAGAAGTTTGTCAAACGCGGTTCTCAAGCCACGCCAACAATCCAGGTTTTAAGTCCATGCTAGGCCACAGGTGACTTAATTAGCACCTCAGTCAATTTGATTTAACCATCCGTGTTGAGCCTTGGATATACCTAAAACCTGTACCGTTGGGGTGCCTTGAGGACTGCGTTTGAGAACCTCTGTTCTAGAGGTTGTCTAAAAATAAAAAATTGTACTATCCTCTTCCCCACACATCTATGTAAGTACGGGTACAGCACTGGACAGCCAGGGGTTGTTCTCACTATGGAAGGGGTACTCCACTGCTATCTACTGAACTGATGAGACCCATTTTGCTCCTTCATATAGTACTTCAGAAGAAGAACATTTCTAAGCACAATCCAAATAATGTCAAAACCCCCCACACACCAAAAATGTCTGTAATTAGTCCACTCACTTTTGCAATTCACGTAAGATTTGATTGACTCTTCTTGACCGTAAACTGTCAACCGTATGCTGTTAATTAAAAGCAATGGCACTAAAAAAGATTTAAGGTTTGACTTTGATGTGACGCTTCCACTTTTTGAACAGTGCACCTCTTAAAGGTTTTTTTACCTCCGACAAGTAACCAGACGCACCCTGAGTGGTCCATTAAGAAGCACAGGTTCAAAACAAAAGTTTTTGTGTGGTGGCGCACAGTCTCCTGCAGTAAATTACCTTGTACTAGTTCTGTAATATGTATAAGGTTTTATGGAATCCAAAACTAAAGTTGCTTATACTAAAAAAAAGAAATAAAAGTGGTGCACTGTGAAGTCTAGAATCATTTATGCAGGTACGCAGAATATATGACTGCAGTGAGAGTATCACATGCTGTGTGGCTTTCCTGTGAAGTAGGGGCTTCAGCTCTGCCTTTGGCATATTAATACATCAATAAGTGTATTTTTACTTGACCCAGTATACCGGGTCAGTACAATAACCGTATAGAATGCTTTTCTTCCAGTAGTCTGGTACACGTGACATACAGTAATACATAATTCAACAGTAGCGTTATTATTGAATGGGGAGGAAAAACTATTTTGATTATTCAAATTATAAGACTAAATATTGCTATAATTAAGTATTTATGTATTCAAATAATAACCAGTCAGTGGGCTAAAGGAAAAGTGTTATATTTTTTTATGTATACTATATGTAGATCAGCTATTAAACATTAAGTATGTATGAAGAGAATGATACATCAACATGTACAGTAAATGAGATTAGGTCATAATTGCCTAATTAAAATGTCTCCTCTCTCTGCAGGAGACTTTGGGGGCGGGGCCAGACTGTGACATCATCAAGCCCCGCCCCACATTGGGAAACTGTGTCATTTTAATCCCTTACCCACCCCACGGACCGGCGAGTATGAGATAGTATCTCTCCATCCTGCCCGCAACACTAGGGTGTGAGCAGGATGTGGGAGACCTGCCTACTCTTCTGGGGGTGCAGGGGGCTACCCCAAAAAATGTGAGCCTCCCGCAGCTTCCGGGAGAGTAGGCAAGTATGGATTAGGCTTAGGTGGTAGGAGCAGTTTTCTTGAGTGTAAAAGTAAACTCGTGTAAAGGGATATTGGGCCTGATTCAGGTGAGGTTGGAGGTGCTAACTAGTGATGAGCGGATTCGGTTTTACTCGGTTTTACTCGGTTCTCAAAACCTTGGAAGCAGCAGTAATAGTGCTGTATAGTGATGCAACAGGAGGCGTCTATTACAAACAGATACCTCCTGCTGCAGTAGTGATCCGACCTGTCTGAGGATGCAGGATCGGATCACTGGACTCACCATTGGGCTGCTTGCGGCACAAGCCCCCAGTAGTAGAGGCCAGGAAATCTCTGTCCAATAATGGAGATCCCTGGCCTCTTACCTCCCCCTAAACAGCGGCGTTACATCTCCGTTTTCACAAACGGAGGGTGTCTGTGCACCCTCCCTGCCCCTGAAATAGCATAAATCACTGACAGACTGATGCCGGGTTACTTGCTACATAGCAGGACCCGTTTACGCATGTGCCGAACGGTCCTGCACATGCACAAAGTACCTGTAAGCAGCAGGGCCGGCGACAAGAGAGGTCAAAGGGGACAACTGTACCGGGCCCCAGGGATCAGAGGGGCCCCAAGTACATGCTGATAAGTGCCCTGCAGGGATGTAAGCCATCTTGTCCAAATAGGGCGGCGAGCTGGAGGAGGTGTGGCTGCAGCCTCAGAGTGACAGGAGCCTCTCACACACAGTGACTGTGTGCCCGCTCTTCCAGGTCCTGCTCTGTTGCAGGCAGTTACAGGACATGGCAGCAGCTCCGCTGGCCAGGATTCCCATGCCCCGCACCGGCCTCCTCTGGTGTTGTCTGCTGTGCGGTGTTCGGGTCTGGGAAGTGCAGCACTGGTGAGTCTCTCTCCGGGGAAAGAGTGGATTGGTGAGGGGATACAGGGCTTTGGATGGGCTTAGGGAGTTGGGAATGCAGCATGGAATCATTGGGGAGAGACAGACTGTGGGGTGTGTGGGAGGAAGGAGAGAGGGAGATGCATAATATATATATATATATATATATATATATATATATTAACAATTTGCTGGCAACATGAATGAGGTGACTGATTACTGCATTGTTTGTGTTTGAGGAACTGATGTCGTTCCTTGTATGAACATATATCAAGTTACTCTGGTGGCTAATAATCATCCAGACGTGCTGGCAGACCGGTCTATATCCATGTTGTTACCGTCCCTTGTTGGGCACGCATGGACACTATACTGAACACTGAGTTTTTATTTGCATCATAAGTATTGAACTCTTACTAATGATGGAACTGTGTGAGCCTTTTCCTGATGAAGATTCATATTGTTGAATCGAAATGTCGAGATACTATGAGGCTAATTTGAATAAACCGATGATGACTGTAATGAACAAATTGTGATCATCATTGGTGAGTGCACCTCCTACCATATGGTGGAACTGTGTATATTCGGTGGACCCCGAGAAAAGTGGTATCCATTAGGAGCACCCCAACAGTTGTTGAAGAGGAGTTATGCGAGGGTGGAACCTTTGTGGATATATATATATATATATATATATATATACACAATGCTCAAAAAAATAAAGGGAACACTAAAATAACACATCCTAGATCTGAATGAATGAAATATTCTTATTAAATACTTTGTTCTTTACATAGTTGAATGTGCTGATAACAAAATCACACAAACATTATCATTGGAAATCAAATTTATTAACCCATGGAGGTCTGGATTTGGAGTCACACTCAAAATTAAAGTGGAAAAACACACTACAGGCTGATCCAACTTTGATGTAATGTCCTTAAAACAAGTCAAAATGAGGCTCAGTAGTGTGTGTGTCCTCCACGTGCCTGTATGACCTCCCTACAATGCCTGGGCATGTTCCTGATGAGGTGACGGATCTCCTCCCAGACCTGGACTTAAGCATCCGCCAACTCCTGGACAGTCTGTGGTGCAACGTGGCGTTGGTGGATGGAGTGAGACATGATGTCCCAGATGTGCTCAGTTGGATTCAGGACTGGGGAATGGGCAGGCCAGTCCATAGCATCAATGCCTTCGTCTTGCAGGAACTGCTGACACACTCCAGCCACATGAGGTCTAGCATTGTCTTGCATTAGGAGGAACCCAGGGCCAACAGCACCAGCATATGGTCTCACAAGGGGTCTGAGGATCTCATCTCGGTATATAATGGCAGTCAGGCTACCTCTGGCGAGCACATGGAGGGCTGTGCGGCCCACCAAAGAAATGCCACCCCACACCATTACTGACCCACTGCCAAACCGGTCATGCTGGAGGATGTTAAAAAAAAGAGAAAATAGGGAGGGTCTACAAGTTTGGCGCACAGCAGCCCGTCCACTGACAAAATACCTATGTAAAAATCACCGATTTTACCAAAACAATATATAGAAGAAGCAAGTGTTGGTATTTATCTGTGTCCAGGGCGCGTAAAAAAAGAAAAAGGTAATGAAACTTAACACATCCCTTGTCAAATGGGTATACGATGTCTTCTCCAGGTTATGCAGGCCTATGAGTCCTTTCGTTCAGGTGAATCTTCTCGTTATAAATGGCTCCCAGTTCATGTCAAAATGGAGAGAAATAAGAGAGAAAAGAAATGTGTAGCACCGTTTACAACAGCTAGAATCGAGAATTCCACACAATGAAAGTTTTTAAGGGCGTACCCCACTCACACAGAAACAAGTAAGTGGGTTCCCGTAAAGGTATCTTTATTGCTAGTTTTTTTCACCAATCCCCTCAGGTTAGGTTCACGTAATTAAGCGTGCCTGAATCTCACACCACATGGGGTACTGTAAACACGTAGGGGTAGCGTCTGAGGCAATTTCAATGCGTACCCTCACTTACACAGAGCAAAGCCAGAACATTCATATAACGGTTTCTTTATATCAACAAAAATCCTCAGGTGCGTACCCCAACTCACTCAGTAAACGATGAATGACTCCTATAAAGGTTTCTTTAAATAGATTCACTGGTATCCCTTTGGTGGATCCACAAGAGGAAAAGGAACTCTTTCTCCCAAATGCCAGACCAGAGTCATGAAAAAAATCCTTCTTTCTAAAACAGGTTTTTTATTCCAGACATAGTCCAAATTCATACAAAGAAATCACCACACATGGTGACAGAAAAAATAAAAAAGTAAAAATTTAAAAGTACAATAAAAATTCCAAAGGCAAAATTTGAGATAATAATCGGCGTGATTATTCCCTTTTTCCAGAAAAACTACTCACAGTACAGTCGTCCGACGCGTTTCGGTCTCGAATGGACCTTAATCATGAACTATCTGCACTGTGAGGAGTAAGCATATTTATGCTATGAACATCCAATGAATGAGTAGCCGGAAATGACATCATTAATTACAATGAAAATTAATTTTGTTTAAAAACATGATTATTCATCACACAAATTCATAATAACATATACATAAACACTAGTATCATGCATGGTGAAAAAGTACAGCAGGAAAAACACTTTAAAACATATTTTCTTCTCCATTAAAAAACGGAGCTTGGAATTCTGGGTAATGTAGTTTCCATAGTGGACTACTACATGACCATATATGGTGTTTCCACCGGATATTGTGTTGCACCGCTGCTGGTGAAACTTCCCCAGAAAATAATCCCTGAAGGTTTGTTCCGTTTGTAGCCGGAAATGACATCATTAATTACAATGAAAATTAATTTTGTTTAAAAACATGATTATTCATCACACAAATTCATAATAACATATGCATAAACACTAGTATCATGCATGGTAAAAAAGTACAGCAGGAAAAACACTTTAAAACATATTTTCTTCTCCATTAAAAAACGGAGCTTGGAATTCTAGGTAATGTAGTTTCCATAGTGAACTACTACATGACCATATATGGCGTTTCCGCCGGATATTGTGTTGCACCGCTGCTGGTGAAACTTCCCCAGAAAATAATCCCTGAAGGTTTGTTCCGTTTGGAGAGACAGACGGCGGAAGTGACGTATCGCTGTCTTCTATTTCCGTTTTCAGGGATTCTGGGGTTTGTAGTTTAGAAGGGGAACCGGCGCGGCCATTTTATAGGTTAGAAAGCACTCTGAAACGGTCACCATGGAAACCAGCCGTGTTTTTGGTTTCTTTTCATACATATTATGAGTAGCTAATATAAACGTAAAACAAAGAGAAACAGGAATTAGTGGAAAAAATAGAAACTACAGACTTTCTAAACAGATCTGGGGTAACACTTTTATGAAAATGTTGCATTAATAGATAAAGCTCAAAGTCGCATATTAATTTAGCACATCAGTCAAGGAACCATTTAAGCTCAAAATCGCAGTTCAGACCACCTGGACTTAAGGTGTCATACATAAAAATACATTTCATTTCCGACTTAGCTAGAAATGTATTGAGGTCTTTATTCCTTCCGTTTCCTTTGACCTGTCTAATTCCATAAAAGCCTGATATTTCTGTGACCAAACAATTATGTTTGGTTTTAAAATGAGCAGACAAAGAATGGGTTAGAAGGCCTTTTTTAATGTTTCTAATGTGCTCCCCCAGGCGAACCTTCAAGGGTCTAGAGGTCCGCCCAATATAAAATAAATTACAGCTGCATTTAATAGCGTAAATTACATTTTTACTGTCACAAGTGATAAAATCTGTAATATTCACTTTTTTCTCATTTATATGGATATTTTCAATTTTGCTTTTTCCTTCACTTTTAATATGTCTGCAGCCCATACAATTACCGCATCTGTAAAACCCCTGGGACACAATTCTAGACTGGGATTTCGTCGAGGGCATAGCACTGGAGACCAATTTATTTTTTAAATTGGGAGCCCTACGGTAGATATGGATGGGTCTATTGGGGACAAGGGGTCCAATCACCGGATCCTTCTTTAGCAGACCCCAATGTCTTTTGAAAATCTTCTCGATTTCTTGATGACTTTGGTTAAACTGGGTGATGAAAGCCCATTCATATTTATTGTCTGTAGTGGTCTTTATAATATTATCTTTCAGGAGATCCTTACGTGTGGTGTTTCTTACTTCGGAATGGGCTTTTTCAATAGTGCCCTTATTGTAGCCGCATGCCCTAAATTTTTCATTCATTTCTTTTGCCTGTGCTTCAAAAATATTATCCTCCGTACAATTCCTCCTGACTCTTTTTAGTTGACTGATGGGGATAGAATCCAGCCAGTTGTTGTGGTGACAACTACTGGCTGCTATATATGACCTCGAATCAGTGGGTTTGGAGTAGGTCATGGTGTGTAACTGGCCCTCTTTAATATAGACAGTAATATCAAGGAAATTGATGGATTCCCCACTCTTTTCAAATGATAAGACAATATTCTTATCATTCGTGTTCAACAAAGTACAGAAAGAGTTAAGTGTTTCGACTCCACCTCTCCATAAAAAGAAAATATCATCAATATACCTGGCATAGGACACCAGATTCGCTCCATAGCTATTATTTGACCAAACCGTGTTTAGTTCCCATAAACCAAGGAACAGGTTGGCATAGCTAGGAGCGAATCTGGTGCCCATAGCCGTGCCCGTTTTCTGGATGTAAAATTGATCCTGAAATAAAAAGAAATTATTATTGAGGATAAACTTAATTCCCTCTATAATCAGCTCCTTTAGATCCTTTGTATGGTTGGACTGATCCATGCTGGAGGATGTTGCAGGCAGCAGAACGTTCTCCTTGGCGTCTCCAGACTCTGTCACGTCTGTCACATGTGCTCAGTGAGAACCTGCTTTAATCTGTGAAGAACACAGGGCGCCAGTGGCGAATTTGCCAATCTTGGTGTTCTCTGGCAAATGCCAAACGTCCTGCACGGTGTTGGGCTGTAAGCACAACCCCCACCTGTGGACGTCGGGCCCTCACATCACCCTCATGGAGTCTGTTTCTGATCGTTTTAGTAGACACATGCACATCTGTGGCTTGCTGGAGGTCATTTTGCAGGGCTCTGGCAATGCTCCTCCTGTTCCTCCTTGCACAAAGGCGGAGGTAGCGGTTCTGCTGCTGGGTTGTTGCCCTCCTACGGCCTCCTCCACGTCTCCTAATGTACTGGCCTGTCCCCTGGTAGCGCCTCTATGCTCTGGACACTACGCTGACAGACACAGCAAACCTTCTTGCCACAGCTCGCATTGATGTGCCATCCTGTATGAGCTGCACTACCTGAGCCACTTGTGTGGGTTGTAGACTCCGTCTCATGCTACCACTAGAGTGAAAGCACCGCCATCTTTCAAAAGTGACCAAAACATCAGCCAGAAAGCATAGGAGCTGAGAAGTGGTCTGTGGTCACCACCTGCAGAACAACTCCTTTATTCGGGGTGTCTTGCTAATTGCCTATAATTTCCACCTGTTGTCTGTTCCATTTGCACAACAGCATGTGAAATTGATTGTCAATCAGTGTTGCTTCCTAAGTGGACAGTCTGATTTCACAGAAGTGTGATTGACTTGGAGTTACATTGTGTTGTTTAAGTGTTCCCTTTATTTTTTTGAGCAGTGTATATATATATATATATATATATATATATATATATATATATATAGTAGATATTCGGCACTCACTTTAACAAGAAAAAACAGCATGCTGGGTGCCATCCATAGTGGAACTTCACAGCATAAACAGGACAGAAATTGGCGGCACTCACAGACTTTTCAGAAGCTAAAGGACCACAAAAGCCTTCTAGCGCTTAACGTTTCGGTTTATTTCAACCGTCATCAGAATCAATACACATCTTACAAATAGACATACCTTTATACACAAACATATCACCACACGTGCATGATCCCCGGAGCCCCGGGGGCGGATATCCGGTTGCGTCATCTCACACTGACAAGCCTGCCCAGCCGATGACGCTTCCCGGCTTCTGTGTACATCATCACCATGGAAACATCTACAGAATGCATGAAGAGATCCGGCTTCAATGTTACAAAATAACATGATGCGTAGCAGTATGACATAAAGCTGTAACAACTTCAGAATACTTATATACAACAATAGAATCCTTGTCAATCCCGATCAATCGAGATATACACGATGCATTAATATCAGTGTCTTATCTAATAATTGATGCTGGTGACACCTGACGCTTCCCGTTACCCATGGGGTAATGAAGCATGTTATAATAGGAAAAAAAAATTTTTACATTTTTTTTTACATTTCTATAAATGAAATAGCAGTTATAGAAAACAATTGAGGGATAGAGTCTCATTTAGACCAAAGGGAGACACCGTATTTAAACGGTGTATCCATCGTGCTTCCCTTTGGAGTAACTGCCTTGCTCTATCTCCCCCTCGTTTGGAAGGTGGAACATGATCCAGCATTTTGTACCTCAGAGATGACAAATTATGCCTGCATTCCTTAAAGTGCTTGGCAACAGGCTGATCAATCTGTTTGCCTTCTAAGATCTGTTTAATGGCACTCCTGTGCTGGGTCATTCTCTCTTTAAATTGGCAGGTAGTTTTGCCAATATAATACAACCCGCAAGGACAACGCAGACAGTAAACTACAAATCTACTTGTGCACGTTAATACATGTGAGATCATGATGCGCTGGCCTGATTGCGGATGTAAAATGTAATCCCCTGTTTCCAGGTAAAGGCAAGTGGTACAGCCTGTACATTTATAGTTGCCAGGCTTTTTCGTTAGAAATGTAGTATTGGTTTTAGAGGCAAACTGTGAAATGTCTGTGTGAACAACCATATCTCGGATGTTGCGACCACGCTTGTAGCATGGTAACAATCTATGTGCCGACAAGCTGGACAGATCTGGATCTGTTTGAATAATAGGCCAGATTCTTTTTGCCGTGCCCATGATTTTGTGACTCGAGTTGGTATATTCAGTAACACAGATCATGGCTCGATCTGTACTTCTCTCCAATTTCGTGGCAGCTGGAACAGGCGGTGCTTTCAATGCCCGTGTCATCGCTTGCTGTAACAATTTATTCGAATACCCCCTCTGTAAAAATCTATGAGTTAACGCCTGCATCTGCTTCCTCTTATCATCCGCATCACTGCAAATGCGATGAATGCGGAGATATTGTGAATATGGAAGACCATTTTTTAACGGTCTTGGGTGATGGCTGGATGACAGTAAGACACAATTGACATCAGTGGGCTTAGTATACACAGAGGTGACAAATTTATCATTGTTTTTAGTGATGTTGACATCTAGGAAATGTATACTTTCCAGTTGAATGTTAAAGGTGAATCGTATCGAATCATCAATGGAATTGGCATACTCCATCATTGAAATAAACTCATCTTTAGAACCAGTCCAAAGCATAAAGACATCGTCGATGTAGCGTGTGTACATCGCGATATGGGGACTAAAACGTGTATTAGAGAAGAAAATTTTTGTTCGACGTTAAACGTAAAGGCATTTGCATATGCCGAAGCTGCGCAAGAACCCATTGCGCAGCCCTGCAATTGCCTAAAGAATTCATTATTGAAGAGAAAGTAATTGCGATGTAAGGTTAACCAAATCAGAGACATAAAGAAATCAACATCTGGGCCTGTAAAGTGTATGCTATTCTGAATTAAAGCTTGAACTGCTTGTAAGCCACGTTCATGTGGGATACTAGTATATAGGCTTACTACATCGGCTGTACAAAGCCAACATTGATCAGCAGAGATGGCTATTTCGTTTAATTTCTTCAAAAAGGTAGTAGTATCTTTTAAGTAAGTTGCCTGGTTTTGAATTACCGGTTGCAAGAAATAATCAATATATTTGGCTACCTGTGAATACAACGACTCCCTAGCTTAAATGATCGGACGACCTGGTGGATGTACCGCATCTTTATGCAGCTTGGGGATCGTGTACAATACAGGTATACGGGGTGAAGTAACAATCAAGGCTGATGACACTTTTTTAGAAATAATTCCCCTTTCAATTGCCTGATCTAATAACACATGCAATTCTTGCAAATATTCCTGCGTGGGATCTATTGCTAATCTAGCATAAACATCAGCATCATTCAATTGACGATATAGTTCAGCCTTATAGTCGGCAAAACTACCTGCCAATTTAAAGAGAGAATGACCCAGCACAGGAGTGCCATTAAACAGATCTTAGAAGGCAAACAGATTGATCAGCCTGTTGCCAAGCACTTTAAGGAATGCAGGCATAATTTGTCATCTCTGAGGTACAAAATGCTGGATCATGTTCCACCTTCCAAACGAGGGGGAGATAGAGCAAGGCAGATACTCCAAAGGGAAGCACGATGGATACGCCATTTAAATACGGTGTCTCCCTTTGGTCTAAATGAGACTCTATCCCTCAATTGTTTTCTATAACTGCTATTTCATTTATAGAAATGTAAAAAAAAAATGTAAATTTTTTTTCCCCTATTATAACATGCTTCATTACCCCATGGGTAACGGGAAGCGTCAGGTGTCACCAGCATCAATTATTAGATAAGACACTCATATTAATGCATTGTGTATATCTCGATTGATCGGGATTGACAAGGATTCTATTGTTGTATATAAGTATTCTGAAGTTGTTACAGCTTTATGTCATACTGCTACGCATCATGTTATTTTATAACATTGAAGCCGGATCTCTTCATGCATTCTGTAGATGTTTCCATGGTGATGGTGTACACAGAAGCCGGGAAGCGTCATCGGCTGGGCAGGCTTGTCAGTGTGAGATGACGCAACCGGATATCCGCCCCCGGGGCTCCGGGGATCATGCACGTGTGGTGATATGTTTGTGTATAAAGGTATGTCTATTTGTAAGATGTGTATTGATTCTGATGACGGTTGAAATAAACCGAAACGTTAAGCGCTAGAAGGCTTTTGTGGTCCTTTAGCTTCTGAAAAGTCCGTGAGTGCCGCCAATTTCTGTCCTGTTTATCCTATATATATATATATATATATATATATATATATATATATGTATAGCTACTGGACCTGAATCCCCTCCATTAGGGGGAACAGGATGTGTAGAATGAGCCCCAGTGTTGATTTGAATGTACAGTAAGTGCACTTTCATGCTGATAGAGAACCTTTCCTTTCTGTATCCAAAATAAGCCTTTCATCAGAGAAATTGCCTTTTGTCTCTGGCAATGTTTTTTTTTTTTTTTTTTTTATACTATCTATTCTCAAAGGTGCGGCCAGTTACTGTGGGGCAGATGTATTAAGCCCTGAGAAGTGATAAAGCAGGGATAAGTGCAAGGTGATATGATAACGCACCAGCCATTCAGCTCCAATATGTAAATTTACAGCTAGGTGCTGATTGGCTGGTGCGTTATCACCTTGCACTTATCACAGCTTTATCACTTCTCCAGGCTTAATACATCTATGTTGTATGTCATACTGTACTTGCCAACATGTAGAATTGTACAGAAATGATATGTAGCTGGCCACTGTGGGGCAAAGTAGAATGCGGGCAAATCAATTCAAATCTTGGCATCACGTAGAGTGGGATAATGCCATTTGCTGAGTATTGCGCCATCAAGCCTCCACCCTGCCTATTTCAGTAGGAAGTAAGCAGGATGCAGGAGGGTGCAATACACTGCGGAGTATCTGTGGGACTCCCCAAAAACTTGGGAGACTCCTGGACGTTCAAGAAGGGTGGGCAAGTATGAGTTGTACTTGTGTTTTTTTTAGGTGGGCCATTTATTTAATGATGACTATATATTTCTTACAGGTTTTATTACAGGTTTGCTTGTTGATACATGCAGATAGTAATGACTACATCATCGTGTATGTCTAGTGTTTATAAACGGATGTGTCCTTTTGCGTCTTAGCCGGCAGTGTGACCGTACGAGTCGTACGGCAGGAAAATTGCCTTGCCAGTAAGCGACTCAGTACGGACCATGTGATCCTATGGTATTGCGGGTGTGAGCGCACGCCTGTGGCCACTATTGGACACTTTTCGTGCTGTGGCGTTCCATCTGTATAGAAGTAAAGTAAGTAACGAGCTGCAGTGCTATAGATTGGGCAGTTACCATTAAAGCAGGAATGAGCATGGAGTCACCACACCGCAAAACCTTTATCCAATTCACCCCTGGATGGGTTGGGTATGATATGTCGACAGTTGCATTAGCGGTATGAGAATATCAACGTAGTCATAATGTCAATATTGACCATGCCAGCATTCATCATGTAGGGCAGTGATGAAATGTCGACATGTTAGACTCTTGACATTTTGTCCTGGTGGCCCAGCGGTAACTTTCCTGCTTCTGACGGCCCACAGTGGCTTCCGGGTCACTTCTGGGTAAAAACTGTGATCCTTCAGCACTCTAATGAGTATTTGTCCCCTATTCCTAACTCTAATTCCTACCTCTATATCTAACCCTCCCTTTATTGCCTAACCCTAACCCCCCCCCCCTACAAATTAACCACCCCTACCCACAGCCTAACCCAGAGGTTCCCAAATGTGGTCCTCAAGGAACCCCAACGGTCCATGCTTGACCACAGGTTACTTAATTAGCACCTAAGTCAATTTGATTTAACCATCTGTGCTGAGCTATGGATATACCTAAATCCTGGACTGTTGGGGTGCCTTGAGGACCGCGTTTGGGAACCTCTGGCCTGACCCTAATATCGACATTATGACAATGTCAGCATTTCATTCTGAGAATGTCGACACATTGCCTGATGACATTTTATCGATGTCGACATAACTGCCAACATAACTGTCAACATTGTGGCAACGACTTGTGAATGTTGACTGTTTTATTGCACTCCTCCTGGTTTACACTAGATGCATAGATAGGAAAGATTCTTTTATACACAGTTTAGTGACTTTGCTTTTGGGGCCAAATCACCTTGTCCCATAACTGAAGAGGTCAACTATCTTTACAGTCAACCTGAATACAAAACATACAGTAATTAGAATTATTTCCCAGTCCCAAATATATTAAATTGTAATCAGTCTCTCATACACGATCTTTACAAAACGTATCTTCGCTGTGTTGTTCAAAACAATAAAATCGCCTAAAGTACCAGCTGAAGCTAAAACAATCCACAATTTTTATTCATAGTTTTCAAAAATAAATTTGTCCTGCGGTGATATTAAATTGAAGCAGCAAGTAAATCATTTTATGAGATCAGACATGTGCATCATAAAATTGAATGGTAGGATAATTTGAATTGTGAGAGCTGTTTATACTTTAAACTTGTACTATTATTATTTGTGCGTAAGAATTGATTTACAGGCTCTGCGCTTTCTTTGGGATACACCTACTCCAGCTACAGACAGTAGAAGAGTGAGGCAGAGCAACCTAACATCAATTGTCAATGGCCGCTAACTTGCTGGTAAAATAACAAGCAACTAGGCAAAACAATGTTGCACTGCAGGTGGGGCAGATGTAACATACTGTACCTGCTGCTTTATTTTTACACTACAATTTAGATTTCAGCTTGAACACACCCAACCCACATCTAATTCTCTCTGCACGTCACATCTGCCCCACCTGCAGTGCACAGAGGTGTAGCTAGGTGCCATGGTGCCCGAAGCATGGGTATGTTTTGGCGCCCCTCTCTTATGTTACACTTGAAAAGAAAAATAAATATAAAATAAACCTAAATTGGAGTCCGTTCTGTTGCATTCTAAGCAGCACTCCTGGGGTAAATTTACTAAGATGGAAGTTCTATTTAAGATGTGATGTTGCCCATAGCAACCAATCAGATTCCAGATATTATCTTCTAGAAGGTGCTAGATAAATGAGAACTAGAATCTGATTGGTTGCTTTGCAGAATTGCGAATAGAAAATTCTTTGCAGTTTCTGAGTAGCTCGAGACTTACTCACAAATAGCGATCAGTTCAGTCAGTTTCGTTCCTGGTTTGACGTCACACACACGCCCAGCGTTCGGCCAGCCACTCCCCCGTTTCTCCAGACACTCCCGCGTTTTTCCCTGGCACGCCTGCGTTTTTCCGCACACTCCCAGAAAACGGCCAGTTTCCGCCCAGAAACACCCACTTCCTGTCAATCACACTACGATTCTTCGTTCGGGCGTGAGGTAATCTACTAAGTTTTGTGTTAAAATACTAACCGCATGCGCACTGCGAACCATGAGCATGCGCATTTTTGCCTTAATCGCTCCATTGCGAAAATCGGCAACGAGCGAACAACTCAGAATGACCCCCAAAATACACTTATAGGCACAAGTCAAGCTGGCAACGTTTAAGTAGCACTTTCGTCAGGTAACATAAGTGTATTTTATTCAAGACGCCAGGAGTGCTGCTTATTTGGATATGTATACATACATACATATATATATATACACATATATATACATAAAAAAGAAAAAATTAAGACCCCTTAATTGCGCAATTGTCTGATAGCTCAAACCACTGAGAGATACCCCCTGTCAGAAAGAGTACTGCACATAGAATGGACAAAAACAAAGGTTCTCTTGGGGAGCTTAACCACCACAGATATACTTATAGTATTATAAAATCATTTATTAAAAAACATGTTACATACAAACTTTTATAACATGAATCACAAGATCACACATGTCACTTGAGCAATACATTCATTTCTGATTATCTGTTATATATGATGTTTTCAATCATTAGATGGAATACTTATTCCTCAGCATGAGAAAGTATGTATGATCTGTTCACTGTTTTTACGGAAATGCACAATCGTTGAAACCCTATTGGAGGTGATCTATTGCTAGTATTCCTTTTTAATCAAGCACTCCACAACCCTATAGGAAATACACGGATGCACTATTGATGTACTTCGGCCAACACCCATAATTTGATGGTCTGTTGAGTTTCTACAGGTGAGCATATACTCTCACAAATGAGCACACACCCTAATTATGGGGGTAATTCCAAGTTGATCGCAGCAGGATTTTTTTTAGCAATTGGGCAAAACCATGTGCACTGCAGGGGAGGCAGATATAACGTGCAGACAGAGTTAGATTTGGGTGGGTTATTTTGTTTCTGTGCAGGGTAAATACTGGCTGCTTTATTTTTACACTGCAAATTAGATTGCAGATTGAACACACCCCACCCAAATCTAACTCTCTCTGCACATGTTATATCTGCCTCCCCTGCAGTGCACCTGGTTTTGCCCAATTGCTAACAAAAATCCTGCTGCGATCAACTCAGAATTACCCCCTATGTTAGGTATGTAGAAAAGCCTATATTCTATTGTGGCCACATATGAATTGTCTTAGTAGAATTTCTATCGGTAACAGTCTACCTATTTCAGCATGGTCCCTTATCAACCACCATATGTATATATGTAGATACAATATGGACATTGATGTTTGATTTTAATAAATTCATCATATATCATTTTAGTAATAGAGGCATATTTCAATAATAGTGGGAGAATCTATTGAAAACTGACCAGTGGTATGTCTAATAAATGTTTAATGACTATACCAAACTCCTGATGAGCACCATAATATTAGTCGAGTGATTGGTGCCACCTATTGTATTTAAGAATCATTACCAATAGAATGATGCCTAATTTTCAAGATGTTTTTGTATTCTAATGGGAGTACAATTCTAATTTGTAGGAATACACTCTCAGTGAATTCATGTTCTGTCTGTATTTCCTTTGGTGAACCCATTCTTTGGTATGTACAATTACTTAATTTAATCAACTAAATATTACTATTATTTGAACTAGATGCCATCCTCGGTCATTATACAAACTGTTCATTTATCTATGTGTACTGAACTATATAGTTATAGGGATCTGATCCTTACTTTACACTCCATATGCTCCCTCCTCCTCCGATGTTTTCCTCACCTTCTTTCATTGTATCCCCCCTTCTTTGTATTTTTATGTGATATATTTGTTTTTATATAAAGCAGGTAAAATAATATTAAATAATGAAGTGGTTTCATGAATTTGAAATATATGTGAAGTAGGGATAAATAAATGTATGTATTTGATGGGATACTGTTTGATATATATATTTCTTTGAACCACCCAGATTTGCACCCCTGATGAAGTCCTAAGGGACGAAACGCGTTTAGGGTTTCAACGATTGTGCGTTTCCGTAAAAACAGTGAACAGATCATACATACTTTCTCATGCTGAGGAATAAGTATTCCATCTAATGATTGAAAACATCATATATAACAGATAATCAGAAATGAATGTATTGCTCAAGTGACATGTGTGATCTTGTGATTCATGTTATAAAAGTTTGTATGTAACATGTTTTTTAATAAATGATTTTATAATACTATAAGTATATCTGTGGTGGTTAAGCTCCCCAAGAGAACCTTTGTTTTTGTCCACATATATATACATATATATATTTCTGCCGCGGGGTACACTGGGCTCCACAAGGATTAACATCGGGGTGTAGAGTAGGATCCTGATCCGAGTCACCAACAGGCTCAAAGCTTTGACCTTCTTCCCAAGATGCATAGCGCAGCCTCCTATATCACCCCACCTCCGTGCACAGGAGCTCAGTTTGTAAGTTGGTGCCATGCAGTAAGCAGGCAATCAACAGGAGGGCTGCTCCTGCAGCCCATTTTATAAGCTACATTTCAGAAGAAAGAAAAAATTTGAAGACTTCAAGTTCTGCAGCTTTTATGAATGTCAGTCAGACATCCTTTGCTGCAGCTCCATCACTCCCCCAGCGGCGCTGTATACTCCCGCGCCCTGGTTGCCGGGTAACTACAGCGGAGGCTCCGGTGTTCTTCTGGTCAGTCACACACACTCGCCGCTGACCTCCGGGATCGCGTGGCCGCAGGTACAAGGGGAGGTAAGGGGTCTCTTTGGCCCGCTGCAATCGCGATCCGGCGCGGCGGCCTGCGCGCGCTGGCGTGGACACTGTAATGGGCAGCCGCTCCTCTAGCCTCCGGGACACAGGGCACAGGTTGGGGTTTTTTTCTCTAAAAAGACCCCGTTTTAATGCAGTCCGTTGTGCCCAGTGGGGAAGCTGGCAGGGGGATAAGGCCTAACCTGTAGCCCCTCCCCCAGCCCCAGGGCGCCATTTGGGTAAATGTTCCCGCCCTGGGGCTGCATGTCTCTCCCTCACTCCATGTCAGGTGCCATCACATGGAGCAGCGCTGTTCCTGGGACTGTTGGGGCAAATCCTCCTCTGTAAAGCCGCCTGATCGCCAGCGCTGTGCATTTTACAGGACACTTAAGTATTCTACCTGTCAAGGGACAGTGTTAGTTAAGAAAGAGTGCATACATTCAGGGTTGTGTGGTACAAACACCCTGTGATATACATCCAGTCTCTACTGTGTTTTGTTATATCTATTATTTACATATATAGCTATACTGAGTATTACTTTGTATTGCTAGTCCAGTGCAGTTTTATGGTTGTATAATTTCTGCATGGTACGCTTGTGACTATATCTGTGTGTGTGCATGTAGCTGCTGCGTGGCTGCCATCTCGGGTACTTCACTCAGCGTGCTACACCTATATTCTGTAACCTGAGGGGGCTAAGTGTTTCAGGTTTTCTGAATAATATAAGTATCTCACAAGATATACTTGCTGTGTATTTTTCTTTGTGATTAATAGTCACTATATATATATATATATATATATATATATTAGAGATGAGCGGGTTCGGTTCCTCGGGATCCGAACCCCCCCGAACTTCACCTATTTTACACGGGTCCGAGGCAGCCTCGGATCTTCCTGCCTTGCTCGGTTAACCAGAACGCGCCCGAACATCATCATCCCGCTGTCGGATTCTCGTGAGATTCGTATTCTTTATAAGGAGCCGGCCGTCGCCACCATTTTCACTCGTGCATTGGAGATTGAACGGAGAGGACGTGGCAGCGTTCTCTCCCTGAAAAGCTCCGTAATCTGTGCTCAGTGTGCTGCAAATATCTGTGCCCAGTGTGCTGAAAATATCTACGTTCTCTGCCTGAAAACGCTTCATATCTGTGCTCAGTGTGCTGCAAATATCTGATCAGTGTGCTGCATTGTGGCGACTGGGGACCACCAGTATATAATAATTATAGTAGTACAGTACAGTAGGCCATTGCTGTATCTTGCAGCTCTGTGTCACTGCAAGTATCCATTCCATATCTGTGCTGCATTTTTTGTGAGCAGTATAAATAGTATTACAGTGCAGCATTTTGGTGACTAACAGTATATAGTTGTACAGTAGGCCTTTGCTGTATCTTGCAGCTCTGTGTCACTGCAAGTATCCATTCCATATCTGTGCGGCATTTTTGTGAGCAGTATATATAGTATTACAGTGCAGCATTTTGGTGACTAACAGTATATAGTTGTACAGTAGGCCATTGCTGTATCTTGCAGCTCCGTGTCACTGCAAGTATCCATTCCATATCTGTGCGGCATTTTTGTGAGCAGTATATATAGTATTACAGTGCAGCATTTAGGTGACTAACAGTATATAGTTGTGTACAGTAGGCCATTGCTGTATCTTGCAGCTCTGTGTAACTGCAAGTATCCCCATTCCATATCTGTGTGGCATTTTTGTGAGCAGTGTATATAGTATTACAGTGCAGCATTTTGGTGACCAACAGTATATAAGCACATGAGGGAAGAGGGCCCTGCTCGTGAGAGCTTACAATCTAAAGGGGAGGGGTAGACAGACATGGGTGACACAGATGGGGTACATAGAGAACGTGGAACAGAGGGTTAGGAATCAGGATGAGATTTGGCTGGGTTTGGTGAAGAAGTGTACCCACAGAAGGCACAAGTCAATACTTAACATTGCAACATTTTACTGGGCTATGCAGGAGAAAATTAAAAATAGGGGAAAAAAAAAAAGAATCCATAACTTCTACCGCTTTCAAAAAGGTCAATGGAAGCTGAAATAATGTACAACTACCTCATGGAAGCCAGATACAGTATACCAAACAGTACTTAGCAGAGTTAGGAATGAGTGCTTATGAAATACAGTAACATTTTGTCATAATACAGGTTGAGTATCCCTTATCCAAAATGCTTGGGACCAGAGGAATTTTGGATATCGGATTTTTCCGTATTTTGGAATAATTGCATACCATAATGAGATATTATGGTGATGGGACCTAAATCTAAGCACAGAATGCATTTATGTTACATATACACCTTATACACCCAGCCTGAAGGTAATTTTAGCCAATCTTTTTAATAACTTTTTGCATTAAACAAAGTGTGTGTACAGTCACACAATTCATTTATGTTTCATATACACCTAAGCCGCTCATAACTTTATTGTGATTACATAAACCTTTTACTTAAGCTAGCTTATCACTAAATAAAACCACACCACACACTGAAATAAAGACACGGACACAGTAGCTGGAGTTAAAGGTCAGACGATGTTTATTAATCGCTGACCAACTCTTTAAACTAATAATTGAGGCCGAATTAGAATTGAATTGAATATATATTAACTTTAGTTTGGAGGATGGCAAACAGAAAACCGCTGCCAAACACCAGCACCCGTCACCTAGATGACAAACCACCAAACCAAGGAGGGGAGTACACATACCCCGCCTCCTTCCCGCATAACCCGCATTGTGCTGGCCTTACCCCTCTTTCTCTGGCAAACGTTCGGTTCCCGCAGGGGAACGTCTAAATGTCCAACCGCAAGAAAAGGACACACCTGCCGTCCATTTAAAGAGGGAGCCCCACAATGACCACTTATGCCTGTGTGACAGCTGGTTGGCAGCGATTTCCCGCCAATCTGGCTTTCAATAGCCCACAGCAAGAACAAAAAACGTAGACGCATTCTGGGAGGGCGGGCGGGCATAAACTGAAAGGCAAGAGGGAGTCTAGCAAGATGGCCACCCCCTATATACTAACCTAAGACCCTCCTCTTCATCCTGATGCACAACCCCTTAAACCAATAGGAAAAAACCAACCGGGAAAACTGATCTGCCTAGCAACTGCTTAGTCATTTAACAACCAATCACAAAAAGTTGATCGCTTATATGGCCTCAGGCTTGTGCAGCCTTCAGCTTATCTAAGCCGCTCATAACTTTATTGTGATTACATAAACCTTTTACTTAAGCTAGCTTATCACTAAATAAAACCACACCACACACTGAAATAAAGACACGGACACAGTAGCTGGAGTTAAAGGTCAGACGATGTTTATTAATCGCTGACCAACTCTTTAAACTAATAATTGAGGCCGAATTAGAATTGAATTGAATATATATTAACTTTAGTTTGGAGGATGGCAAACAGAAAACCGCTGCCAAACACCAGCACCCGTCACCTAGATGACAAACCACCAAACCAAGGAGGGGAGTACACATACCCCGCCTCCTTCCCGCATAACCCGCATTGTGCTGGCCTTACCCCTCTTTCTCTGGCAAACGTTCGGTTCCCGCAGGGGAACGTCTAAATGTCCAACCGCAAGAAAAGGACACACCTGCCGTCCATTTAAAGAGGGAGCCCCACAATGACCACTTATGCCTGTGTGACAGCTGGTTGGCAGCGATTTCCCGCCACCAAGGTTTTCCAAACCGCCACCGCCATCCGCAAACAGAACCTTAGCCAACCAGAAACTAACTAGCTCTAACGAAAAAGACCGAAAATATCTTCCAGAAAAAACTGCACTCCTTCCGGAGAAAGGTGAACCCCATCGTCTCTATAGAACTGCCTGTTCCGCAGCACCAGCAGAGGATGCTTAATTGCCACTCCGCCTATGGCCTTGACAAACAGAGACACCGTCGAGTTCACCTTTTTGCGTGCTTTCTCCAGCGCCGAGAAACGCACCGCACCACGCCAATGGAAACGGGGCACCATTTCCGACCAGACAATGCATACCCCAGGCCAGTGACAACGTATCGCCACCACATCCGCCTTTATAGACAAAATCAAGTCTATGCCTTTAACTCGGCCCAGATCATTACCACCCAGATGAATGATAATACAACTGGGGCGACCCCAGCGGCGCTCCCTAGAAAAAAGGACGCGCAACAAATCACCCCATAACATGCCCCTAACACCTAACCATCTAAATTGCCGGGACCCAAAAATCTCAGTCGCCCTAGATGCCATGGGATGTTTCTCCGCCCAAAAAACATATGAATGACCAACCATCCATATGTGGTCTCCAAAATTGCTGACAGCTGTAAAAGAAAATATCCTAATGTCAGATTATGCACATAATCTGTAACTTAAACACAACGTAACCAATAAAACCCAAGTGAAGGAGAAAACTCAAAAAACCTCCCGTGGACCTTGGTAGAACAGCCAATTGAAATTAGGCCCCCTCGGAGGAAAAATTTTAAAAATTCGCTTCACACCCTCGATTCCTGAACGGTAAGCGTTCAAAAACCGACGAGTAAACACGTTTTTGGGTTAGCGCAACAGGCGCACTTATAACTTATCTATACGGACATAGGACTTATAGGAGGCCGACTTCCAGCGACCCAACTCCCGAATAGCCGCTGGTGATGAACCAGCGGCCGCCGCATGGGTAGCCGCCCCAATCCGAAAGGAATGAGTACCGAAGTCCGCCTCCTGCAAGCCCAACGCCGTCAAACATTTCTTGAACACCGATGAGAACTGAAACTTTGTCAGAGGGTCCAACTGCGCGTGCACCAGCAACTGGTTGCCCCCCGGAGGTCTTAACCGCACATACTCTTGCGTCAACCGCAGCGGGCAAACGCCCATACCTCCCTGAGCCTCCAAGGACAACCAGCGACCCCGACCTGTTTGATCTGTCTTGGACCGCACAATCCTACAGAGCAACAGGCCCTCCTGCAAGCGCACATTCTCGTAGAGCAGACCCGATTCCCGGGACGCCTTGCTGCTCGCCACTAGCTCGCTCACCCGAAAAGCCCCGAAAAAGGCCAGGGCATACGCGCTACTAAACAATGCCACCTCAAATTCCGAGGACGCAATCCGAGGTAGCACACGCAGCAATTCCGCTAGCAGCTGCAACGTTATAGGCCTACGTGAATCCGCAGGCGCCGGGTGCAACCTAGCCCAACCTTTCAGCGCTCTGGAAAGGACAAACGACCCCGTGGGGTCCGTTGTCCCGTGGAGTCGCGAGTGAAAGGCGATGCCCGCAAGGGCAGTAGCCATGGCCGCTTTTGACCTACCGTTTTGGTAATGCTCCCAAACAAAGGTCAACAGGGCGTCGGCCGAGGACTCACCTGCTACCCCGTACCTACTCTGAAAGGCTGACCAATCCCGCCATGCAGCATCATACGCTCGTAGCGTAGAGGGAGCCAGTGCACACCTGGCCAACGCCGTTAAACCGCTTCGACCATCTGCCAGACAGAAGGTGGGCACTGTAACCCCTCTGCCTCCGCTCCCGGAACCAACGTCCTGAATTTGTCAAACTGGAACCGGGACAATGCATCCGCAATTCCATTGTCAACTCCAGGTACGTGGCGAGCCCTAAAATTAATATTGCGCTGCAAACAAACCAACACTAAATGCCTTAGCAATCGCAGCGCCTGCGGAGATGAGGAACGCTGGTTATTAATCGCATGCACTACCCCTAAGTTGTCGCAAAGAAACAAAATGTCCCTATTTGCGAACCGTCCGGCCCATAACTCAAGTGCCACTAAGATCGGGAACAATTCCAGCAGAAGCAGGTTCTTGGTAAACCCACGCGTTACCCAAGATGCCGGCCAGGCCGCAGCGCACCATGAGCCAGCGAAGAACGCGCCGAAACCTCGACTGCCTGAAGCATCCGTGAACAACTGCAGCTGCTTACTGGAACAACAAGGAGCGGGCCACAACACTTCCCTGTTGAAGGACACCAGGAACGAGACCCAAATCCGCAAATCATCCTTGATCTCGCGGGAAAGGTACACGGAGTGATTCTGTCGAACCGTCCCCGCGGTGGCCCGCTCAAGTTTGCGACAGAAAATCCTACCCATGGGGATAATCCGACACGCAAAATTGAGAGAACCAAGCAAGGACTGCACCTGTTTAAGCCAATCCCTGCGTTTTCCTAAACAGTCTGTAATCAAACCCAATAGTTTCCGCACCTTATCCTCGGGCAAGCGACAGCACCCCCCTACCGTGTCAATCTCGATACCTAAATAGCTAAGACAAGTGCAAGGACCCTCGCACTTATCCTGCGCAACCGGTACCCCTAAAGCGCAGAATAACGACCTGGCCACCGAGAGAATGTCCCCACAGACCGAACTGTCTCCGGGGCCTACAAAAAGAAAGTCATCCAGGTAGTGAGCCACCCCCATCTGCCCGGAGGCGGTCTGGACGCACCAGTGCAAAAACGTGCTAAAGCACTCAAAGTAGGCGCAGGAGACAGAGCAACCCATGGGGAGACACCGATCGACGTAGAATTCGCCCCCTATTTTGAAACCCAGAAACCGCAGGGAATCTGGGTGTAGCGGGAGTAGCCGAAAGGCCGACTCCACGTCCAATTTTGCCAACAGACTCCCCGGACCACAATCCCGCACTAATCGCAGCGCGTCGTCAAACGACTGATATCGAACTCTGCATTGGGCTTCCGGGATAGCGTCGTTGACCGACAGCCCCGGCGGGTGCGACAAGTGCTGTATCAAACGAAACTTACCTATGGCCTTCTTGGGCACTACCCCTACTGGGGAAATGCACAAGGAGGGCAACGGGGAAAGGGCGTAGGGCCCAGCCATGCGCCCCAGCCCAATCTCCCCGTCAACCTTCCGCCGGACTTCCTGCGGGAATTCCCGAGCCGATCTCAAATTCTGGCGTGCAACCACATACACCGAATCCGGGATTGGCAAACGAAAACCGTGCTGAAAGCCCTGCAAGAGAAACGATGCCGCCGACTCATCGGGGTACAAGGTAAGCCAGCGCTGCAACTCGGGAACTATAATCGGGGAGAAGGCCTTACTTGCCAATTCCACCGGCCTCGGTGGAAGCGGCAGGCTTACCGCCTGTCGCCGCGGTGCATTCCTTGGCCGGGTGACTGGCTCCGCACAACCTGCATGAGTGGCGAAAACGACAGCCCTTTCCTTTGCCGCATTTGCCGTCGTTGTAGGCAAAGCACTTGCCTTTTCCCGTCAATCGAGAAGCCACCGCCCCGGCCGCCCCGGGCTTCTTGGCCGTGACGTCCGGGGTGGGTTTGACCTGCTGCGTGACCTCCAACCACACCTCAACATCCTTAAAACCCGCGGGCAGGATGGGGTTGCCATCCTGATTGCGACGAAACTTCTCGTCGTAATCCCGCCACGCGGAACCCTTGGATTTTAAGTACATATCGTGTACTAAAAACAAATATTTCACCAAGTTGGCATACTCCGCGGGACGCGATTCCGTGTAGCAAGCCATGAACACCAAAAACCCACGCAGCCACTGGTGAAAATTGCGAAACGCATTTTCCCCAATACCACCCGGTTTCTTGGCCGCGTCAAAACCCTGCCGCATTTCCTCTGTAAGGGTGAATATGTCTACATACTTCCCCTTACGTATTTTTTCCCGCATGCGCTTACGAACCCCTCTTGTCACTGCCGTGTTGGCGCAATGTACCATCTCGCCGTAACGGGGAGGGTCGGAGGGGACCACCTGCGCAGGAGCGGCCACCTTGTGCGCCTCCTTGGCCATTCGCCGCGCGATGAGCCTAGCTAATTTACGCGGGCGCCGCGGAGAGCCGGATGATACGCTGCTAGAAGACGAGGAACTACAAGTTGAAACGTGTAAAGGAATATTTAGCTCACCGGAGTTTGAAGGACCCGGAACCGCGTCGTCCGCTGCACCCGCCTCCGCTGATGGCCGTACCTCCACGTTCGCAGTCGCGCTTGTCCGTGACCTTCGCCTCGTGACGGGCGTAGCCCCTGAATTAGACGGAACCTGCAAGGGAGAAAAAGAGGGGACAACCGGCACCGGGGGAACCAGAACATCATTAACACTTGTCCGCAAATGCGGAGGCGGAGAGCCCGTCCCCCCGTTCCGTGGCGGATGGCCGCCCGGCAGCTGCAGGGAGGGGGCCCCCGCCGAGGTGTACTCGATCGACTGCGTAAAGGCTGACCCGCTCACTGCACCGAAACTCGCGGGGTAAGACGGCCGCCACGCCGTATGCGGCGGGCAGCCGCCCGCCCCCGCCCATCCGTATGACGCCGGAAGGAACTGAGGGGGCGCCGCGAGAGGGGGCCAACTCTGTGCCACCTGATACCCACCGCCCGGTGCCTGCCCTGACTGCAGGCCCGCAAAGGCCGGCAAGGGCACCGCGACTCGGGGGCCACCGACCGACCACGTGGACTGCACGCCGGCGCCCGCGCTGGCCCCGTGCGGGGAAAACTGTGTGCCGGACACCGTCATGAAGCCCATGGAAGGCATGCTGGCGGCTAAGGGGAATGCTGGAGCCGGAGGCCACGCAAAACCCCCGGGGAAGGACTGGCTCCCCGCGAAGCCTTGCTGCGCTGCTACCGAAAGCGCCCCGCCGGGCGTCATATAAGCCGCCGAGACGGATGTCTGTGTGGACCCAAACTGAAAAGGACCGGGAAGGGCGTGGAGAGGGGTTTGAAAACCGACGAGCGGGGGCGCCGTTAATGGCGTCGGGGCGTCTGACACCCAGGAGGAGCCCGAGCAGGCCACCGAGGCCGGGGGAAAACCCTGCCATGTGACTGCCGCTGGGGCGGGTGTGGCGGCCGCCGCTGCCACGTCCCCCGCCCCGGCGACGCTAGGCCCAAACGGCCCAATATTATTTAAATTGAGGTGCGGTGTGCTAAACCCCCCGCTGGAGGGGGGTAGTATGGGGCCCTGTATTGTCCCGGGGACAGCGGGAGCCGCTACCCGCTGCCCTGGGCTCATATCCCCCAGCTGCATATTGACCCCCCCCTCGCCCCCCGCAGCTCTGCCGCGGCCGTCCGGCACAGCTTGTGCCCCCAGGACGCCGCCGAGAGCCGACCGCGGGGATGGAGGAGGAGGGCCGGAGGCACTTATGGAAGGAGGGAGGGAAGTCGTTTCGCCCGCGGGAGGCGCCGGGGAGTGCGGCCCAGCCGGACCGCGCGCACCCGCGCCACGTGCAGAGCGGCCGCCGGAGGGGAAGTGCTGCAGACGCCCGAGGCAGGAGGGAGAGGAGAGGCCCGTCCCGCTGCGAGCGCCGGGACGCGCGGCCCGGCCGAGCCGCGCGCATCGGCACCACGTGACGAGCGGCCGCTGGCCGCCCGTCTCCGTGCGGCAGGGGAGCGGGCTGTAACTGCCCGTCCCCGCCGCCTGTCTGAAACAGGGGGAAGTCCTCTCTGTGGCGCAACGCTCGGGGAGCGGGAGCGGAAGGCGCTCCCCGCATCCACGAGGCGCCGGGGGGGGGGAGCTGCACGTTTTGGACGAGGCATGGCAGAGGGGGGAGAATCTGCAAAAGTAGACAATGACACGCAGAGAGGGGGCACAGCACTGTATAATGCCCTAGAGAAGGCAAATGAAATTCAAAAAAAACCAAAAACAAAAACAATTTACAGGCAGTGAAAATAAGCAATAGTACTTATCCTTCCTGGGGCATAAACTGAAAGGCAAGAGGGAGTCTAGCAAGATGGCCACCCCCTATATACTAACCTAAGACCCTCCTCTTCATCCTGATGCACAACCCCTTAAACCAATAGGAAAAAACCAACCGGGAAAACTGATCTGCCTAGCAACTGCTTAGTCATTTAACAACCAATCACAAAAAGTTGATCGCTTATATGGCCTCAGGCTTATGCAGCCTTCAGCTTATCTTATGCACACAGCCTGAAGGTCATTTAATACAATATTTTTTAATAACTTTGAGTATTAAACAAAGTTTCTGTACACTGAGCCATCAAAAAACAAAGGTTTCACTATCTCAGTCTCACTCAAAAAAGTCCGTATTTCGGAATATTTGGATATGGGATACTCAACCTGTATTTCAGAAACTGCATGGCTGGTCTCTTGCACTCTTTTGCTCTAATACACCACCTGCTTTAGGATTTATATTCAAAAACATTATGTCTCCATAATCCCAAAAACGTCAGTCTTCTTGGAAAGTGGTTTGTTCCTTTGTAAGGGAAAGAGAACAAACGTTCTCAAACAACGGTTTCTCAATTTCTTTTTCCTCTGGGAAGTGATTGTGGATTTGCAGGAATATCTGAGCATTTCTGTAATCAGAAAGCAACGACTTTCTACAAATGTTTACAAATAATTCCAATGATTTTGTCAATTTCTTCCAGTGATTTGGACCAATAATACCATTGATTAGAACGAATAATTCCAGTGATTTTGTCATTTTCTTCCAGTGATTTGGACCAATAATACCATTGATTAGAACGAATAATTCCAGTGATTTTGTCATTTTCTTCCAGTGATTTGGACCAATAATACCATTGATTAGAACGAATAATTCCAGTGATTTTGTAATTTCCTTCCAGTGATTTGGACCAATAATACCATTGATAAGAACGAATAATTCCAGTGATTTTGTCATTTTCTTCCAGTGATTTGGACCAATAATACCATTGATTAGAACGAATAATTCCAGTGATTTTGTCATTTTCTTCCAGTGATTTGGACCAATAATACCATTGATTAGAACGAATAATTCCAGTGATTTTGTCATTTTCTTCCAGTGATTTGGACCAATAATACCATTGATTAGAACGAATAATTCCTGTGATATTGAGGTGCTTGTGTCGCTTAGCCGTCCAGCGACCACAGTGCACCTCTTTTTCTCTTTTCTTTGCATCATGTGCTTTGGGGCCAATTTTTTGAAGTGCCATCCTGTCTGACACTGCAGTGCCACTCCTAGATGGGCCAGGTGTTTGTGCCGCCCTCTTGGGTCGCTTTGCTTAGTCATCCAGCGACCTCGGTGCAAATTTTAGGACTAAAAATAGTATTGTGAGGTGTGAGGTGTTCAGAATAGACTGGAAATGAGTGGAAATTGTGGTTATTGAGGTTAATAATACTATAGGATCAAAATTACCCCCAAATTCTATGATTTAAGCTGTTTTTGAGGGGGTTTTGAAAAAAACCACCCGAATCCAAAACACACCCGAATCCGACAAAAAAATTTCAGGGAGGTTTTGCCAAAACGCGTTCGAATCCAAAACACAGCCGCGGAACCGAATCCAAAACCAAAACACAAAACCCGAAAAATGTCCGGTGCACATCTCTAATATATATACAGGTATACCACCGATTTTCCGGCATCCTCGGTTCCAGTGCCGTGCCGGATTATCGATTTTGCCGGATTAACAGTGGAAACTAATTTTGCACCTTCAGAACATTTCTAAAGCAATAAATAGTAAAATATATGCTACAGTATAATATGCATTACTTGCTGTGACCTTGGACGCCATAACAGCCCCACTGATGCTTGCTGTGTCACCTGCAGTGCCCTCAGAAGCTGTACTCACTGACACTTGTGCGCGCTGTGTCTTCCGCCCATGTGCGGTACTTGCTGTGACCTTGGATGCCATAACAGCCACACTGATGCTTGCTGTGTCACCTGCAGTGTCCGTGGCAGCTGTACCCACTGACACTTGCGCGTATTGCGTGTTACGCCCATGCGCAGAAAATGTTCCGGTTTAAAGGATGTCCCTAACCCCCTTTAATCCGGACAAATCAAAATTGTCCGGATTAAAAGAGGTTCCGGATCATCGGTTGCCGGAAAATCGGTGGTGTACCTGTATATATATATATATATATATATACATGGTCCATAGCAGCCGGCACGCCTACTCAAAAGAACAGCGGACCTCCGTGCACAAGTGTAAAAAACTTCATACACCCCTCAGAAGACACGGCACTGGAGACTGTTTGCACAATCAGTTTGTACCTGCAATACAAGTGATTCCTTTTTGTGCAAACAGTCTCCAGTGCCGTGTCTTCTGAGGGATATATATATATATATATATATATATATATAATCTCTTGGATTCCCGGTTTGTGCTGATAGTAAAGTCACACTACACTGGGAGTTCTTGGTAGGTATATCGCTGCTAAGATTGTACCAGGTTGCCTGATGTTGTGCTTATTATTATGTCAGCTACACGAGGCAACGGAGCTGGGGCTTCTCCCACATTGCGTGGTGGTGATGCTGCAGATACTTTTGAGGAAAAAATGGCAGCAGAGAGTTCAGGTTCAGGGGGTTCCTTACCCCCCAGTGGATCTGTAGCACCGGAGGCAACAAATGACCCACCTTGGGCTACCTTTTCCACGCTGTTAAATACTAGAGATGTGCACTTGAAATTTTTCGGGTTTTGTGTTTTGGTTTTGGGTTCGGTTCCGCGGCCGTGTTTTGGGTTCGACCGCGTTTTGGCAAAACCTCACCGAATTTTTTTTGTCGGATTCGGGTGTGTTTTGGATTCGGGTGTTTTTTTCAAAAAAACACTAAAAAACAGCTTAAATCATAGAATTTGGGGGTCATTTTGATCCCAAAGTAATATTAACCTCAAAAACCATAATTTCCACTCATTTTCAGTCTATTCTGAACACCTCACACCTCACAATATTATTTTTAGTCCTAAAATTTGCACCGAGGTCGCTAGAAGACTAAGCTAAGCGACCCAAGTGGCCGACACAAACACCTGGCCCATCTAGGAGTGGCACTGCAGTGTCACGCAGGATGGCCCTTCCAAAAAACACTCCCCAAACAGCACATGACGCAAAGAAAAAAAGAGGCGCAATGAGGTAGCTGTGTGAGTAAGCTAAGCGACCCTAGTGGCCGACACAAACACCTGGCCCATCTAGGAGTGGCACTGCAGTGTCACGCAGGATTGCCCTTCCAAAAAACACTCCCCAAACAGCACATGACGCAAAGAAAAAAAGAGGCGCAATGAGGTAGCTGTGTGAGTAAGATAAGCGACCCTAGTGGCCGACACAAACACCTGGCCCATCTAGGAGTGGCACTGCAGTGTCACGCAGGATGGCCCTTCCAAAAAACACTCCCCAAACAGCACATGACGCAAAGAAAAAAAGAGGCGCAATGAGGTAGCTGTGTGAGTAAGATAAGCGACCCTAGTGGCCGACACAAACACCTGGCCCATCTAGGAGTGGCACTGCAGTGTCACGCAGGATGGCCCTTCAAAAAAATACTCCCCAAACAGCACATGACGCAAAGTAAAATGAAAGAAAAAAGAGGTGCAAGATGGAATTGTCCTTGGGCCCTCCCACCCACCCTTATGTTGTATAAACAGGACATGCACACTTTAACCAACCCATCATTTCAGTGACAGGGTCTGCCACACGACTGTGACTGAAATGACGGGTTGGTTTGGACCCCCACCAAAAAAGAAGCAATTAATCTCTCCTTGCACAAACTGGCTCTACAGAGGCAAGATGTCCACCTCATCATCATCCTCCGATATATCACCGTGTACATCATCCTCCTCACAGATTATCAATTCGTCCCCACTGGAATCCACCATCTCAGCTCCCTGTGTACTTTGTGGAGGCAATTGCTGCTGGTCAATGTCTCCACGGAGGAATTGATTATAATTCATTTTAATGAACATCATCTTCTCCACATTTTCTGGAAGTAACCTCGTACGCCGATTGCTGACAAGGTGAGCGGCGGCACTAAACACTCTTTCGGAGTACACACTTGTGGGAGGGCAACTTAGGTAGAATAAAGCCAGTTTGTGCAAGGGCCTCCAAATTGCCTCTTTTTCCTGCCAGTATAAGTACGGACTGTCTGACGTGCCTACTTGGATGCGGTCACTCATATAATCCTCCACCATTCTTTCAATGGGGAGAGAATCATATGCAGTGCCAGTAGACGACATGTCCGTAATCATTGGCAGGTCCTTCAGTCCGGACCAGATGTCAGCATCAGCAGTCGCTCCAGACTGCCCTGCATCACCGCCAGCGGGTGGGCTCGGAATTCTGAGCCTTTTCCTCGCACCCCCAGTTGCGGGAGAATGTGAAGGAGGAGATGTTGACAGGTCGCGTTCCGCTTGACTTGACAATTTTCTCACCAGCAGGTCTTTCAACCCCAGCAGACTTGTGTGTGCCGGAAAGAGAGATCCAAGGTAGGTTTTAAATCTAGGATCGAGCACGGTGGCCAAAATGTAGTGCTCTGATTTCAACAGATTGACCACCCGTGAATCCTTGTTAAGCGAATTAAGGGCTCCATCCACAAGTCCCACATGCCAAGCGGAATCGCTCTGTGTTAGCTCCTCCTTCAATGTCTCCAGCTTCTTCTGCAAAAGCCTGATGAGGGGAATGACCTGACTCAGGCTGGCAGTGTCTGAACTGACTTCACGTGTGGCAAGTGCAAAGGGCAGCAGAACCTTGCACAATGTTGAAATCATTCTCCACTGCGCTTGAGACAGGTGCATTCCACCTCCTATATCGTGCTCAATTGTATAGGCTTGAATGGCCTTTTGCTGCTCCTCCAACCTCTGAAGCATATATAGGGTTGAATTCCACCTCGTTACCACTTCTTGCTTCAGATGATGGCAGGGCAGGTTCAGGCGTTTTTGGTGGTGCTCCAGTCTTCTGTACGTGGTGCCTGTACGCCGAAAGTGTCCCGCAATTCTTCTGGCCACCGACAGCATCTCTTGCACGCCCCTGTCGTTTTTTAAATAATTCTGCACCACCAAATTCAAGGTATGTGCAAAACATGGGACGTGCTGGAATTTGCCCATATTTAATGCACACACAATATTGCTGGCGTTGTCCGATGCCACAAATCCACAGGAGAGTCCAATTGGGGTAAGCCATTCCGCGATGATCTTCCTCAGTTGCCGTAAGAGGTTTTCAGCTGTGTGCGTATTCTGGAAACCGGTGATACAAAGCGTAGCCTGCCTAGGAAAGAGTTGGCGTTTGCGAGATGCTGCTACTGGTGCCGCCGCTGCTGTTCTTGCGGCGGGAGTCCATACATCTACCCAGTGGGCTGTCACAGTCATATAGTCCTGACCCTGCCCTGCTCCACTTGTCCACATGTCCGTGGTTAAGTGGACATTGGGTACAACTGCATTTTTTAGGACACTGGTGAGTCTTTTTCTGACGTCCGTGTACATTCTCGGTATCGCCTGCCTAGAGAAGTGGAACCTAGATGGTATTTGGTAACGGGGGCACACTACCTCAAGAAATTGTCTAGTTCCCTGTGAACTAACGGCGGATACCGGACGCACGTCTAACACCAACATAGTTGTCAAGGCCTCAGTTATCCGCTTTGCAACAGGATGACTGCTGTGATATTTCATCTTCCTCGCAAAGGACTGTTGGACAGTCAATTGCTTGGTGGAAGTAGTAAAAGTGGGCTTACGACTTCCCCTCTGGGATGACCATCGACTCCCAGCAGCAACAACAGCAGCGCCAGCAGCAGTAGGCGTTACACGCAAGGATGCATCGGAGGAATCCCAGGCAGGAGAGGACTCGTCAGAATTGCCAGTGACATGGCCTGCAGGACTATTGGCATTCCTGGGGAAGGAGGAAATTGACACTGAGGGAGTTGGTGGGGTGGTTTGCGTGAGCTTGGTTACAAGAGGAAGGGATTTACTGGTCAGTGGACTGCTTCCGCTGTCGCCCAAAGTTTTTGAACTTGTCACTGACTTATTATGAATGCGCTGCAGGTGACGTATAAGGGAGGATGTTCCGAGGTGGTTAACGTCCTTACCCCTACTTATTACAGCTTGACAAAGGCAACACACGGCTTGACAAATGTTGTCCGCATTTCTGTTGAAATACTTCCACACCAAAGAGCTGATTTTTTTTGGTATTTTCACCAGGCATGTCAATGACCATATTCCTCCCACAGACAACAGGTGTCTCCCCGGGTGCCTGACTTAAACAAACCACCTCACCATCAGAATCCTCCTTGTCAATTTCCTCCCCAGCGCCAGCAACACCCATATCCTCCTCATCCTGGTGTACTTCAACACTGACATCTTCAATCTGACTATCAGGAACTGCACTGCGGGTGCTCCTTCCAGCACTTGCAGGGGGCGTGCAAATGGTGGAAGGCGCATGCTCTTCACGTCCAGTGTTGGGAAGGTCAGGCATCGCAACCGACACAATTGGACTCTCCTTGTGGATTTGGGATTTCGAAGAACGCACAGTTCTTTGCTGTGCTTTTGCCAGCTTGAGTCTTTTCATTTTTCTAGCGAGAGGCTGAGTGCTTCCATCCTCATGTGAAGCTGAACCACTAGCCATGAACATAGGCCAGGGCCTCAGCCGTTCCTTGCCACTCCGTGAGGTAAATGGCATATTGGCAAGTTTACGCTTCTCCTCCAACAATTTTATTTTAGATTTTTTGAGTCCTTTTTTTACTGATATTTGGTGTTTTGGATTTTACATGCTCTGTACTATGACATTGGGCATCGGCCTTGGCAGACGACGTTGCTGGCATTTCATCGTCTCGGCCATGACTAGTGGCAGCAGCTTCAGCACGAGGTGGAAGTCGATCTTGATCTTTCCCTATTTTTGGAACCTCAACATTTTTGTTCTCCATATTTTAATAGGCACAACTAAAAGGCACCTCAGGTAAACAATGGAGATGGATGGATACTAGTATACTTATGGATGACGAGCGACTGCCGACACAGAGGTAGCTACAGCCGTGGACTACCGTACTGTGTCTGCTGCTAATATAGACTGGATGATAATGAGATAAAATTAAAATATATATATATATCACACTAGTACTGCAGCCGGACAGGTATATATTATGTAATGACGGACCTGCTGGACACTGTCTGTCAGCACTGCAGACTCCTAAAGTAAGCTACTAGTATCAAGAAGATAGAAAAAAAAAAAACCACGGGTAGGTGGTATACAATTATGGATGGATGAGCGACTGCCGACACAGAGGTAGCTACAGCCATGGACTACCGTACTGTGTCTGCTGCTAATATAGACTGGATGATAATGAGATAAAATTAAAATATATATATATATCACACTAGTACTGTAGCCGGACAGGTATATATTATGTAATGACGGACCTGCTGGACACTGTCTGTCAGACTCAGCACTGCAGACTCCTAAAGTAAGCTACTAGTATCAAGAAGATAGAAAAAAAAAAAACCACGGGTAGGTGGTATACAATTATGGATGGACGAGCGACTGCCGACACAGAGGTAGCTACAGCCGTGGACTACCGTACTGTGTCTGCTGCTAATATAGACTGGATGATAATGAGATAAAATTAAAATATATATATATATCACACTAGTACTGCAGCTGGACAGGTATATATTATGTAATGACGGACCTGCTGGACACTGTCTGTCAGCACTGCAGACTCCTAAAGTAAGCTACTAGTATCAAGAAGATAGAAAAAAAAAAACCACGGGTAGGTGGTATACAATTATGGATGGACGAGCGACTGCCGACACAGAGGTAGCTACAGCCGTGGACTACCGTACTATGTCTGCTGCTAATATAGACTGGATGATAATGAGATAAAATTAATATATATATATATATCACACTAGTACTGCAGCCGGACAGGTATATATTATGTAATGACGGACCTGCTGGACACTGTCTGTCAGACTCAGCACTGCAGACTCCTAAAGTAAGCTACTAGTATCAAGAAGATAGAAAAAAAAAAACCACGGGTAGGTGGTATACAATTATGGATGGACGAGCGACTGCCGACACAGAGGTAGCTACAGCCGTGGACTACCGTACTGTGTCTGCTGCTAATATAGACTGGATGATAATGAGATAAAATTAAAATATATATATATATCACACTAGTACTGCAGCCGGACAGGTATATATTATGTAATGACGGACCTGCTGGACACTGTCTGTCAGCACTGCAGACTCCTAAAGTACGCTACTAGTATCAAGAAGATAGAAAAAAAAAAACCACGGGTAGGTGGTATACAATTATGGATGGACGAGCGACTGCCGACACAGAGGTAGCTACAGCCGTGGACTACCGTACTGTGTCTGCTGCTAATATAGACTGGATGATAATGAGATAAAATTTAAATATATATATATATCACACTAGTACTGCAGCCGGACAGGTATATATTATGTAATGACGGACCTGCTGGACACTGTCTGTCAGACTCAGCACTGCAGACTCCTAAAGTAAGCTACTAGTATCAAGAAGATAGAAAGAAAAAAAAACCACGGGTAGGTGGTATACAATTATGGATGGACGAGCGACTGCCGACACAGAGGTAGCTACAGCCGTGGACTACCGTACTGTGTCTGCTGCTAATATAGACTGGATGATAATGAGATAAAATTAAAATATATATATATATCACACTAGTACTGCAGCCGGACAGGTATATATTATGTAATGATGGACCTGCTGGACACTGTCTGTCAGACTCAGCACTGCAGACTCCTAAAGTAAGCTACTAGTATCAAGAAGATAGAAAAAAAAAAAAACACGGGTAGGTGGTATACAATTATGGATGGACGAGCGACTGCCGACACAGAGGTAGCTACAGCCGTGGACTACCGTACTGTGTCTGCTGCTAATATAGACTGGATGATAATGAGATAAAATTAAAATATATATATATCACACTAGTACTGCAGCCGGACAGGTATATATTATGTAATGACGGACCTGCTGGACACTGTCTGCAGAATGCGTTTATAAAAACACCACACGACGAGTGTTTAACTTTTTCAGGCAGTCAATCACAATATACTGGTGGTCAGCAGACAATCACAATACTGGTGGTCAGTGGTCACTGGTCAGTCACACTGGCAGTGGCACTCTGGCAGCAAAAGTGTGCACTGTACTTAAAATATGTACTCCTGCTATAACTGCTCCCCAGTCTCCCCCACAATTAAGCTGTGTGAGCAGTGAGCACTCAGCACAGTCAGATAATGATATACAGTATTACATATGATGCAGCACACTGGGCTGAGCACAGATATGGTATGTGACTGTGTCACACTGTGTATCGTTTTTTTTCAGGCAGAGAACGGATTAATTAAACTGGTGGTCACTGGTCACACTATCAGCAGCAAGTAGTACTCCTCCTAATAATATGCTCCCCAAAATTTGTGTCTCTCTCTAGTACTCTAGTCTAAACGGAGAGGACGCCAGCCACGTCCTCTCCCTATCAATCTCAATGCACGTGTGAAAATGGCGGCGACGCGCGGCTCCTTATATAGAATCCGAGTCTCGCGATAGAATACGAGCCTCGCGAGAATCCGACAGCGGGATGATGACGTTCGGGCGCGCTCGGGTTAACCGAGCAAGGCGGGAAGATCCGAGTCGCTCGGCCCCGTGTAAAAAAACCTGAAGTTCGGGCGGGTTCGGATTCCGAGGAACCGAACCCGCTCATCTCTATTAAATACAATAGTAACTAAACTGATGCCCCCTGTGGGACCACCTGTGCCAATGCAGCAGTTTATGGTCCCTGCAGTCAATCCGCCGTGGGCGGATCAAATCTCAACTCACAATCCACTGCTCTTACGGACACATCCTCTGAGGAGGATGGTGCATATACTGACCCCACAGACGCTGACTCAGATGCTTCTGATGTGGATGGGAAGTCAGTGGTAGATGTCCCTGATTTGATTGAGGCTATCAGGCTCATTCTTCAGGTCTCTGATGAACCTGAGCCTGCAACTGTCTCTAAAAATACAGACAGATTTAAACGTAAGAAAGTGGTTAAACAAGTTATACCTCATTCTTAACACTTGGCTGACATACATCAGGAATCCTGGGAAAAAGCAGGAACAAAATTCACACCGCATAAGAGACTGTTGGCTCGCTATCCTCTCTCTGCGGAGCTATGTCAAAATTGGGAAACTCCTCCACCTTTAGATTCTCATGTGGCACGCATGGTAGTTTCCTCTGCTCTGCCAGTAACTACCATCACCTCTCTGAAGGAACCGATGGATAGACGTGTGGAGGGTTGTCTGAAAGCAATTTACACCCTAACGGGGGCTGTGCATAGGCCAACCATTGCAGCAACATGGGCTGCTGAAGCTGTTGAGGCGTGGGCTCAGGAGCTAGAGGCGGAGCTGCCTTCCAACGCATATGAGCATGCTCGACAATGTCTCTCATATATTGCCACGGCTTCTCTGTACCTTAAGGAGGCGGCCTCCGATGCCGGGGTGCTGGTAGACAAGGCTGCTACTACGTCCGGCTTGGCCAGATGTATCCTTTGGTTGAGATCCTGGTCGGTGGATATGGATTCCAAGAAAACCCTGGAGGTGCTTCCTTTCAAGGGAGACATTCTCTTTGGAGAAGACCTCAATAAGATTGTGGCTGATCTGGCTACTGCTAAAACAGCTTGCCTACCTAGTATGGCTCCTACCACACAGAATGTTAAAAGTACTTTCCCTCTGCCCTTTCGTCCTCCAGGTAAAGCAAAAGGTCAGGCATACCCAAAGCAACCTCGTGCTTCCCGACCTGCCAAGCCCAGACTGAAGCAGGCCCATCAGCCTGCTTCCAAAACTGACAAGCCTGCCGCATGACGGGGCGGGCCTCCCTCTGGGGGATCACAGGGTGAGGAGCCGACTTCTAGGTTTTGCCCAGAAATGGTTGAAGACCGCTTCCCATGCCTGGGTAAGGGAAGTCGTCACTTGAGGTTACCCCGTACCCTTTAAGAATCGTACCCCTCATCGATTTTGCCTGACAGATGTTCCTCTGGACCCGGCGAAGGCAAACACTCTGCATTCGGAGGTACATTATCTCCTGACCACAGGAGTGGTAGTACAGGTGCCTCTGACTCAGGAAGGCAAGGGGTACTATTCACTGCTGTTTCTAGTCCCGAAACCGAACTGGTCCTCGCGGCCCATTCTCATTCTGAAGTCCTTGAACAAATATGCGCGGGTCTCCAAGTTTTGTATAGAAACTCTGCACTCTATTGTTCTGGCCTTGTAGCCTGGGGACTATATGGTCTCCCTGGACATACAGGATGCCTACCTACATATTCCTATTGCAGTGTCTCATCAGCAGTACCTGAGGTTTGCGGTGGGCAACCTTCATTACCAATTTCGGGCGTTACCTTTTGTTTTGACAACGGCTCCGCGAGTTTTCACCAAAGTAATGGTGGTAATGACAGCTGTACTATGCTGTCAAGGGGTCAGGATCCTACAGTACTTGGATGATTTGTTGATCCCGGCAAATTCCCTAGAACTTCTCATGTGTCATCTAGATCTGACGGTCCAGTTCACGAAAGCCCACGGGTGGCTAATCAACTGGAAGAAATCCTCCCTGGTTCCTGCTCGGAGCTTGGTGCACCTGGGAGCGTTATTGGACATTCGCAACCAGCAGTTGTTCTTGTCTCAGGAGAAAGTCCTGAAGCTTCAAGACAGGATTCGATGCTTCCTATCTCGTCCGCAAGTGTCGATACATTCGGCAATGCAAGTGCTAGGTCTCATGGTGTCTGCTTTCAACATGGTGGAGTATGCTCAATTCCATTCTCGCCCTCTGCAGAAATTAATTCTGACCAAGTGGGATGGCCTGCCTCACCGGATCAGATCTTACATGTTCTCCTTGTCTCTGGAGGTCCGCCTGTCACTGAGCTGGTGGCTTCAGGACCATCGTTTGTGCAGGCGCCGTCCCTTCTGGATATCCAACTGGGTCCTGCTGACGACGGATGCCAGTCTGAGAGGTTTGGGTGCAGTGTTGGAACAACACTACCTTCAGGGTCGGTGGAACGAGGAGGAGTCTCTACTCCCGATAAATATTCTGGAATTGCGGGCAGTGTTCAATGCGTTGACAATGGCCCAGCATTTGATACAGAACAGACCTGTTCCAAGTACATTCGGACAACGCCACCACGGTGGCGTACATAAATCATCAAGGTGGCACTCGAAGCCGCATAGCAATGAGCGAAGTATCATGGATTCTTCAGTGGGCAGAACACCATCTGCCGGCCATATCCGCAGTGTTCATTCCGAGGGTCCTAAACTGGGAAGTGGACTTTCTCAGTCGTCAGGACATACACGCCGGAGAATAGAGCCTTCATTCAGAGGTGTTTCAACTTCTCATGGACAAGTGGGGCCTTCTAGATGTGGACCTGATGGCGTCTCGACACAATCACAAGGTTCCGGTCTTCGGAGCAAGGACAAGGGATCCCTGAGCAGCGTTTGTGGACGCTCTGGCAATTCCATGGAACTTTCGGCTGCCGTATGTGTTCCCTCTGGTGTCACTCCTGCCCAGAGTAATACGGAAGTTCAAGCAAGAAGGAGGAAACCTACTTCTGATCGCTCCAGCATTGCTCAACGGCACTGGTTCTCCGATCTACAGGGCCTCTCGTTGGATCGTCCCCTTCTACTTCCACAACGACCAGACCTCCTCGTTCAGGGCCCTTGTGTTTACCAGGACTTGGCCCATCTGGCTTTGACGGCATGGCTCTTGAAGCGTCCGTCCTGAGGGCCAAGGATTTTTCTGAGGCAGTCGTTCAAACTATGTTGAAGGCCTATAAGCCGGCTTCTGCTCGGATTTACCATAGGGTCTGGAATGCTTACTTTACTTGCACACCAAGCTTACTTTACTTGGTGTGCATCTCACAATCATGACTTTTTCAAGTTTAGCATGGCCAAACTGTTGTCCTTCCTACAACAGGGCCTAGACTTAGGCCTTCGTCTGGCCTCCCTCAAGGTTCACATTTCAGCCTTGTCGGTTTGGTTTCAGAGAAAGATTGCTGCCCTACCTGATGTTTATACATTCACTCAGGGCATGTTGTGGATTCAGCCTCCTTATGTACCACCTGTGGTCCCTTGGGATCTGTCAATGGTTCTGGAGGCATTGCAAGAGTCTCCGTTTGAACCTCCTGTCTCTGCTGACCTTAAGTGGCTTTCCCTTAAGGTGCTGTTTTTGCTGGCTATTGCTCCAGCTAGAAGGGTCTCGAACTTGGGTGCCTTATCCTGTAAGTCCCCCCATTTGATTTTTCACCGTGACCAGGCGGTTCTTAGAACGCGACCGGTTTATTTACCCAAGGTGGTATCTTCCTTCCACCTTAACCAGGAGATTGTGGTTCCGGCCTTTAATTCTCCTGAGTTGTCTTCCAAAGAACGGTCTTTGGATGTGGTATGGGCTCTCCGTATCTATGTGAAGAGAACATCCTCCATTAGGAAATCTGATTCTCTTTTTGGACTGTTTGGTTTTCACAAACATGGCTGGCCTGCTTCCAAGCAGACCCTGGCCAGATGGATTAGAATGGTGATTGCACAGGCTGGTTGTCCAGCTCCTGCTACCATTAGAGCCCATTCTACTCGGTTGGTTGTACCTTCATGGGCGGCCCACTGTGGTGCGACCCTTTAACAATTGTGCAAGGCAGCTACGTGGTCCTCAGTGAACACGTTCATAAGGTTCTATGCCTTCGATACTTCCACATCCCAGGATGCTTCCTTTGGATGCCGGGTTCTTGTGCCCGCTACAGTGCATCCCCTCCTATAAGGAACTGCTTTAGGTCATCCCCGATGTTAATCCTTGTGGAGCACAGTGTACCCCGCAGCAGAAAACGAGATTTATGGTAAGAACTTACCGTTGTTAAATCTCTTTCTGCGAGGTACACTGAGCTCCACAAGGCGCCCACCCTTACAAACTTAGCTTCTTTGGGTTAGTAACACATAGTAACATAGTATTTGAGGTTGAATAGAGGCAAATTGCCCATCGTGTTCAACCTGTTTTAAGTTGTGATGATTCTACATACTTGCTAAACAATGTTTTATGACTAGTTAGCTACTATAATTCATGTTACCCCCGGATTAACCACGTTGATATTTTAAGTATTATAACCTTGGATAGCTTTTTCATTCAGAAATGTATCCATTCCTTTTTTAAATCCAATTACAGAGTCCGCCATTACCACTTTCCCTGGCAGGGAATTCCACATCCTGATTGCCCTAACAGTGAAGAACCCTTTCCTCCGTTGCGTTCGGAAATTTCTCTCCTCCAGTCGCAGCGAGTGCCAACGTGTCCTAAACTGTGTTCTTTTAATAAATAATTCCTCTGATAACTCTTTGTGATGTCCCTTTACATATTTGAAGATATTAATAATATCTCCTCTTAGGCGCCTCTTTTCTATACATATTCAGCCTAGTAAGTCTTTCCGTATAGTCCAGTCCTTCTAGGCCTTTAATTAATTTAGTAGCTCGCCTTTGAACACTTTCGAGTTTACTGATGTCTTTTTTATACAATGGTGCCCAAAACTGAACACAATATTCCAGGTGCGGACGTACCAATGCCTTATACAGCAGCATGATTACATCCGAGTCCCTTGTCTCAATTCCCCTTTTTATGCACGCTAGCACCTTACTTGTCTTTTTTACTGCATTTTGACATTGTGTACGGTTATTAAGCCTATTATCAATGAATACCCCCAAATTTTTTCCATCTCTGTTTCCCCTAGGCGTTCCCCATTTAATATGTAGGATGCAAGTTTGTTTTTAGTCCCAAAATGCATAACCTTGCATTTGTCTGTATTGAACCTCATTTTCCATTTAGACGCCCAGAGTTCAAGTTTAGATAGATTATTCTGCAAGGACTCCACATCCAATTCTGAATTAATTACCTTACACAGTTTAGTATCATCTGCAAAGATTGACACTGTGCTTTCCAGGCCTAATTCTAGGTCATTGATAAATATGTTGAACAGTAGTGGTCCGAGTACGGACCCTTGTGGTGTTCCGCTGACTACTGGGGACCAGGTTGAGGACTTCCCGTTGACCACTACTCGCTGTACCCTGCTATCCAGCCAGCTGCTTATCCATGTGCAAATAGTTTTTCCCAGGCCAATCTCCTTTAATTTGATCATCAGTCTCCTGTGAGGAACTGTATCGAAGGCTTTTGCAAAATCTAGGAAGACCACATCCACTGCTTTTCCTTGATCAAGATTATTGCTCACTTCCTCGTAGAAGCTAATTAAGTTAGTCTGACATGACCTGTCCCTCACAAACCCATGCTGGTTCTTGCTAATAATCCTAGCTGACTTTAGATACTCCTGTATGATGTCCCTTAGAATTCCTTCCAATATTTTCCCCACTATAGATGTTAAACTAAATGGTCTGTAATTTCCCGGAAGATTTTTGAATCCCTTTTTAAATAATGGCACTACCTCAGCTATACGCCAATTCTTCGGTACCATGCCTGATCAAATTGAACTATTGAAAATCAAGTATAGAGGTTGTGCTAGTTGTGAACTAAGCACCATAAGACACCCTCGGGTGAAGTCCATCAGGACCAGGTGATTTATTAATCTTAATTTTGCTTAGTCTCTCCCGGACTACTTCTTCACTTATACAAGTATCTAACCATTATTGTCACAATTGTTATGCTCTACTCACTCCATCAGTTCTTCACTGGTGAATACTGATGAAAAGAATTTGTTCAGTATTTCCGCTTTTATTTCGTCATCATTTATCAATTCTCCTAATTCATCTTTTAATGGACCTATATTCTCCTTTTTTAACCTTTTACCGTTTAAGTATTTAAAAAACTTTTTAGGATTGGTTTTACTCTCTATAGCGATTTGCTTTTCATTTTCCATGTTAGCTGCTCTTATTGCTTTTTTGCTTTTCTTATTACACTCCTTGTAATACTTGAAAGACTCCTTCTTTCCATTAGATTTAAATGCTTTGAAAGCCCACTTTTTTTTATCCATTTCTGCCTTAACCTTCTTGTTAAGCCACATCGGTTTGAGTTTAATACTCCTGCGTTTACTGCCCATGGGAATAAAGTTATGAATATTGCTATCCAGCAACCCTTTTAAAACATCCCACATTTCCGAAGTGTTCCTGTTATTAAACAGAACCTACCACTCTATGTCGTTAAGTGCACATCTAAGCATACTGAAATTAGCCTTCCTAAAGTTAAAAGTTTTGGTGGAACCCATGTAGCTATGTGGAACCCCTGTAGCTATGGGTTGGTATGGCATTAGCCGCTGGCATCCTCCCCTGTGGTGAGTGTGTAGTCTATGTGGCTACTCATGCTTGTCGTCTCTGGTACCTGCTACTGCATTTGGCTGGTTAACGAAACTGAGCTCCTGTGCACGGAGGCGGGGTGATATAGGAGGTGGCGCTATGCATCTTGGGAAGAAGGTCAAAGCTTTGAGCCTGTTAGTGCCTCGGATCAAGATCCTTCTCTACACCCCGATGTTAATCCTTGTGGAGCCCAGTGTACCTCTCAGAAAGAGATTTAACAACGATAAGTTCTTACCATAAATCTTGTATATATATATATATATATATATATATTTATAAAACTTATGATACAGCAAATAGTAGCAGGCAGACATAGTCACGCTGCCAGAACGCACCTCTTTTCAATATATATTTTTTTAATTCTCGGTCACGGTGCCGCTGCACGCAGCTTCTCTCTCAAAGTCTCCTCTCCAGCGTCACCTCCCTTTGCATGTGCGCTGTGACATCATGACATCACACGCATCATTCGGGACTCGGGAGCGCGGAGGGAGGAAACAGCTCACGCTGTTAATAAACAGCTGTGAGCTGCGGGTAGACAGGAAACAAGTGCCAACTGAGTCGGGCTGCTGTGCGCCTTCCAATATTTTAGACGCCCGGAGCTTGAGCTCCACCGGAGCCACCCTCCCTACGCCCCTGGCAGTGCAACATGGTTTTGCCCAATTGTTAACTTTTTTGGTTTGCTAACAACTCTGAATAAACCCCTATATCCCAAAAAGTTCTCAGTTGCTCTGCAGTTTATTCTGGTATATTTCTAAGGATGACACTGAAATTAGACTCTCCTTCTGTAGGCCATGGATACAGATTTTTGGTATAATGTTCCAGGTTGCTACAGAAAGAAGCTCTTGAATCATAGGTGCTCCATAATCTGGGATTTAGCCTAATTGCAGGAGTTCTTTGGAAGATTGTTGAGGACATGACTGTACTCTATGATGGTTGAGGGGGATGTGGTCACCACTTCTTTTACACTTGGTGATCTATCCTGTTTCCTGTATCAGGAGAGCAGACTAGTACTCACAATGTGAATATTATTATTATTATTATTATTATTATTACCAGTTATTTATATAGCGCACACATAATCCACAGTGCTTTACAGAGAATATTTGGCCACTCACTACCACATGTACACGTGCACACATTCATACTAGGGTTAATTTTTGTTGGGATCCAGTTGACCTACCAGTATACTGTATTTTTGGATTGTCGAAGGAAACCGGAGTACCCAGAGGAAACCCACGCAAGCACGGGGAGAATATACAAACTCCACACAGGTAGAGCCATGGTGAGAATCGAACCCATGACCTCAGTGCTGTGAGGCAGCAATGCTAACCATTACACCATCCGTACTGCCCTAATTTAAGGGGGGAAGCATTGGAGAGATTTCCTCTCAGAAAAGAATATCAATATTTTAATGGCTTTAAAAATATCTTCTCTATCCTAAGAGTATTAAAAGGTTTCGTAAAGTTTTGAGTCTTTTTGTGAGGCTTCAGTAACAGTGCTAGAATATCTCTAAAAAGAACTTGATACTGGGCTATTAAAGTTGATAGCATTTTAGGATTGCAAATAGCCAGCGCAAAGGCATATTAGGGCAATTCAGCAGCTCAAACCTTATATGACATCATTTAATCATTTGCTATTTCAGGCTCTTCTTAAGGATGCTTTTAAGACTTTAAAGTTGATTCACATGGAGATATTATCTTGGAAGACGATCTGTTTATTGATCATAAAATCTGCCCGAAAAGCTTCTAATATCCAGGCCCTAGATATTTTCTTAAAGACAGGGTTAGACTAAGACCTAGGAAGCTCTTCAGTGTTACCGTGGTCTCTGCATTCCATGCAAGTCCAATTATTATTCTGTCAACATCTCCATCTTAATACTCTACTTGGGGGGTTATGGAACAAATGGTCAACATGCACAAAGTGAACATGGTGAAAAGGTTGGTAGGGTTGACACGGCAACACATACATGGTTGACACATGAAAAGGTCGACATGAGTTTTTTTAATGTATTTTCTAGTGTCAAAATTCCCTTGCGGCACGTGGACCGCAATTAGTGCACCGCTTCCCCTAGCATGACGCTCTTCACTCACAATGCTTCGCTCCACATGGATGGTAAAGTATGAAAAAGTCTTAAAGGATAAAAATCTAAAAAACTTATGTTCGACTATATGCTGTCATGTCATGTCCACCATTTGAACCTGCCGTCCTTTTGACCATGTCAACCATATGTATGTTGACCGTTTAGTGTTGACCTATTGCTTGTTGACCTTTTAACTGTCGACCTATCATCTGGATACCTACTTGGGGAGCTATGGCATAAACTTTATGTAATTAGTTACTTAATGATATTTGGCAAGCAGGGCTGCCATCAGAAACTTTAGGAACCAGTACAAATGAAACATGCAGGGTCCCCATAGCCCTCTCTCATGGCTCCAGGGGCAAAGCTCCCAGAGGAAATAGAGAACCCTGCTTCTGGGCTCCAATCCCTGAAGGGGCACCTGCATGTACAGTAGCACCTGTGTGGTTCACAGCGGGATCCTAGTGTGACCACTACTCAGCTTTGTCCAAGGAGCCATGCTAATACCTACAATAGGGGCAGGATTGCTTTTGCCTGGTGCTGCTCAGCCTGCGCTGCAGCAAGTGTCGGTGCACATGCCGCTGCTGCTGGACTGTGAGATGGGACCCACTGGCAAACGCTGATTCTGCATGCTGCAAATGGATAATCACAGCGTAAATGGAGCCAATTCACTGCACGCTCCGGTCCCTGTAGACTGGCTGAGAGCGCTATCTATATAATTCTGTAAGTTGTGTGTGTTTATATATCTATAAACACAAACACACACACAGGATATACTGGATTTCGGAGCAGCACCAGCTACACAGGACTTGCTGAATCACGGAGTAGCACCAGCTATACAGGAATTGCTGGAATGCAGAGCAGTACCAGCTACACAGGATATCTCTCAGACGACTGGGCTAATACCGGATTCTACATGATCCGCCTGGGTATACTAGCAACTCAATGAGTTCTGGAAGGCAGCTTAGCAGCAGGCTTGATTTAGGAGACGCACTAGGAAGTTGATAGCCGGCTGGGTCTAGTAGTTTCAGAAGCATCAGAGATAGAAATGTTTACAGCTCTGTGTAGTGGGCAAGCTATTCATGTAGTTCTCTGAAGAAGCTGGAGACACAGGAAATGCAGGAGAGTTTGCAGAATTCACCTGACTGCCAGCAGTCAGGGAGCAAAGGACATGGCTGAATGACCAACATTGTTCTGATTGGAATGACTGGTGCACTTTTATCTCATGAGGTGCATTAGGATTGGTGGAAAGAATCACATGATGCAAGGCTGGAGTGTGGAGAGAGTCCCATGAAGCAAAGCTGGGATGTTATTGGAGGTTTAACGATCAGGTGACCAGATCCAAGATGGTAGTAACCATTACACTGAAACAATGGAGATGCTGCAAGGATCATCTGAACCTCCACATGGCAGACACACTGAAAACATCACTGTGACAATGGGACACCTTGGCAGACATTGGGAACTCCTCCAGGAGAGTGCAGAATGGCACATAGGTAAGTGCGGTCTGCAGATTCCTGTTAATGGGATAATTATTCAAATTTAAACATCAACAACATCTCATATTTAGTTACACAACCATAACGGAAATTATTTCTGCTGCTACACTTTGCAAGTAACTTAAAATATAAACTATACTGATATATGCATATATCTATACCTTTCAAGTTCAACATACAGTGAGTCTATTATGGACACACAGGCTGATCACAGTGTAAATCCCCCCCCCCAAAAAAAAAGAAAAAAAGAAAAACCCAGACTCACTTGTCCGCTGCTCTGGTGAGCGGTCCTCCATATGCTGCAATGTGACCCCTGTGCAGTAAAGTGACGCTGCAGAGCGACAGCACACTTTACAGCACTGGGGGTCACAGCGCAGGAGAAGGACCCAGCGCCCGGCAGCCTCCTGAAGCAGCGTGGACCGGCTCCCTGGACAGGTGAGTATATTATCCTGCTGGGGGGGGTCTGTGGCGTGTGGGGGTAGTCACGACGGGGGGGTCGACCGGGTGGCGGCAGTAGCGGTGATGTCGGCGGGGGCGGCACATGCGCAGCAGGACATCAGGGTATTTTTTACGAAAAATACCCCAATGATGCTGCTGAGAGGCATCGCAGGGACAGAGCTTGACCGCAAACTCTGTTCCTGCATGCGATAATTGATACATCCCTGCAATATAATCAATTATCGTAGTGCGAGTTTGGGTGATTTTATCACCTGTCATCCGCATCCTGGATGCGGATGGTGATAAATAGGGCCCTTAGTCTTTCTGGCCATTCTCTTGTTGGTGCTCATCAATTGGTGTTGCAAACTCAGGGCCTAATTCAGACCTGATCGTAGATGTGCTAAATTTAGCACATCTACTATCAGTCACACAGACATGCGGGGGGACGCCCAGCACAGGGCTATTCTGCCCCACATGTCAGGCCCTATTCCCCCCTCCCGCACAAGTATAAAAGCATTGCACTGCAGCAATACTTTTGTACTTTAGGAGTAGCTCCCTGCCAGCGCAGCTCCTGCGCACTGGCAGAAGCTACTCGTCACAGCGGCTGTGTGTGACATCACGCAGCCGCCGCAGCCCGCCCCCTCCAACGGTCCGGGCACGCCTGCATTGCCCGGACCGCGCCCCCTAAACGGCGGCCAAATCCCACCGGCCCGCCCCCTCCCACCCAGCAACTGCCTCTGCCTGTCAAACAGGCAGAGGAGATCGCAGAGCTGAGACAGACGTCGGCTGTTTGGCATGCGCCGGCGCATGCACAGTTCAGACCTGATCGCTTTTGCACCGCAGCGATCAGATCTGAATTAGCCCCTCTGTTGTGTTTAATGCTAAGCTCCTTTTATTAGCTCATCTAGGTCCACTTTGGAAGATACTCACAAGACGTCACTTTTACCTATTGTTCCACTCTGTCACTCTATACTCTCCTTCACATCATTTTTAACTATTCTACTCAGTTTCCACAGCTGATTATAACAGACTTGCTCTCAGTGGACACTTACAGTATCAGGATTCTATTCCTCAGCGCTTAACCTCACTGTTAATATAAATCTCTAATCTGCAGCAGAACCCTCCTTGTGTAGGTTACAGTATTTATAGGGCAGTATTCATATCAGACTACCTCAGTCAGATGGTTTCAGTGCTAGATCAGCACCCATCAGCTCCGGACAGCTCTGTATGCAAATCCTCCCAGCCTCCTAGAACTCTAAATGGCTGGGTTCCAAATCAGCGGCCACTTGTAACTGCATCTCCAGCCAGGGTAGATGCTAGAATCAAGTGGGCTAAGGGACCTTTTCCATCTGGGGGAGGAGTCACAACACAAGGGGGAGGAGCAAGGCCAGCGGGATAGTTCCTCTACTATCCACGCCACCAACTATTACCTTTAGTAATTAGGTGGCGAGCGAAGCGGGGCGAGCAAAGTGAGCCCGCGAGGGTACTTTTCGGGTACCCTGTTTGCCCGTAGCTCCTCCCCCTGGTGACGTGTCTCCTCCCCTAGATACGTCAGAAGGTCCCTTCTCCCACTCCGAAATAGAATCAACCCTCCAGCCAGGCACCTCAGCCTGCCCTCTAACACAATGCAGCTCCCCTCCCTCCCTCTCCCGTCCAGAGCGTAAGCAGTGTTTCCCCAACTTTGCTACGGGCTCGGTGACTCTTAACTACATCCCATCATAGAATGAGGAGTCTGTCAATTTGGGCTAGGGGAATGTTATTCAGCTACTCAACAAGTCTCAACATTGAGGACAAAATAGAGAGTACCTATTACACAGTGAGTGCCAGATTCTGATATGCATGAACTTAATGTCTCCCAAAAGACCTGATGAAGGGTGGAATGGTAAATAATAATTATGCTTCAATTACTAAATAAGCTTACAGTAAGTGCATTATAAGATGTGAAGTCAACAGAATGTGAATACTGGCTGAACATATTAATTTCATCACTGTAGCAAGTGATTTTCTATCCATTACTTTTATCATCAATGTTTGTGCATCATTGTACCTGCCTTATCTGCACTATTCCTATGCCTTTTTATCACTGTATATGAAAGGTCTCCCCTTTCTCCACTAGCCTATGAACCCTGGGATGAGAGACGCTACCATTTGGTGGTTGACAAAGGCGTGCGCAGAACATTTTATTAGGGGGTGCCCCATTGGGGTGTGTGTGTTTAGCACCACCTGTTGGGTGTGTTTTGCACCACCTAGTGGCACTCAATGCAAACGAGGACATGTCAACATGATATGTCAAACTGTTTCTAATCACTCTGGGAGCATTCCTTTCCGTTCCTTATGCACCTTTACCTATATGGTGGTTTCTCACAGGAAGAAATGTCCTTCCTGGGCAGACAGCATCTTCAGTAGAGATGAGCGCCTGAAATTTTTCGGGTTTTGTGTTTTGGTTTTGGGTTCGGTTCCGCGGCCGTGTTTTGGGTTCGAACGCGTTTTGGCAAAACCTCACCGAATTTTTTTTGTCGGATTCGGGTGTGTTTTGGATTCGAGTGTTTTTTTCAAAAAACACTAAAAAACAGCTTAAATCATAGAATTTGGGGGTCATTTTGATCCCAAAGTATTATTAACCTCAAAAACCATAATTTACACTCATTTTCAGTCTATTCTGAATACCTCACACCTCACAATATTATTTTTAGTCCTAAAATTTGCACCGAGGTCGCTGTGTGAGTAAGATAAGCGACCCTAGTGGCCGACACAAACACCGGGCCCATCTAGGAGTGGCACTGCAGTGTCACGCAGGATGTCCCTTCCAAAAAACCCTCCCCAAACAGCACATGACGCAAAGAAAAAAAGAGGCGCAATGAGGTAGCTGTGTGAGTAAGATTAGCGACCCTAGTGGCCGACACAAACACCGGGCCCATCTAGGAGTGGCACTGCAGTGTCACGCAGGATGGCCCTTCCAAAAAACCCTCCCCAATCAGCACATGATGCAAAGAAAAAGAAAAGAAAAAAGAGGTGCAAGATGGAATTGTCCTTGGGCCCTCCCACCCACCCTTATGTTGTATAAACAAAACAGGACATGCACACTTTAACCAACCCATCATTTCAGTGACAGGGTCTGCCACACGACTGTGACTGATATGACGGGTTGGTTTGGACCCCCCCCAAAAAAGAAGCAATTAATCTCTCCTTGCACAAACTGGCTCTACAGAGGCAAGATGTCCACCTCATCTTCACCCTCCGATATATCACCGTGTACATCCCCCTCCTCACAGATTATCAATTCGTCCCCACTGGAATCCACCATCTCAGCTCCCTGTGTACTTTGTGGAGGCAATTGCTGCTGGTCAATGTCTCCGCGGAGGAATTGATTATAATTCATTTTAATGAACATCATCTTCTCCACATTTTCTGGATGTAACCTCGTACGCCGATTGCTGACAAGGTGAGCGGCGGCACTAAACACTCTTTCGGAGTACACACTTGTGGGAGGGCAACTTAGGTAGAATAAAGCCAGTTTGTGCAAGGGCCTCCAAATTGCCTCTTTTTCCTGCCAGTATAAGTACGGACTGTGTGACGTGCCTACTTGGATGCGGTCACTCATATAATCCTCCACCATTCTATCAATGTTGAGAGAATCATATGCAGTGACAGTAGACGACATGTCCGTAATCGTTGTCAGGTCCTTCAGTCCGGACCAGATGTCAGCATCAGCAGTCGCTCCAGACTGCCCTGCATCACCGCCAGCGGGTGGGCTCGGAATTCTGAGCCTTTTCCTCGCACCCCCAGTTGCGGGAGAATGTGAAGGAGGAGATGTTGACAGGTCGCGTTCCGCTTGACTTGACAATTTTGTCACCAGCAGGTCTTTCAACCCCAGCAGACTTGTGTCTGCCGGAAAGAGAGATCCAAGGTAGGCTTTAAATCTAGGATCGAGCACGGTGGCCAAAATGTAGTGCTCTGATTTCCACAGATTGACCACCCATGAATCCTTGTTAAGCGAATTAAGGGCTGCATCCACAAGTCCCACATGCCTAGCGGAATCGCTCCCTTTTAGCTCCTTCTTCAATGCCTCCAGCTTCTTCTGCAAAAGCCTGATGAGGGGAATGACCTGACTCAGGCTGGCAGTGTCTGAACTGACTTCACGTGTGGCAAGTTCAAAGGGCATCAGAACCTTGCACAACGTTGAAATCATTCTCCACTGCACTTGAGACAGGTGCATTCCACCTCCTATATCGTGCTCAATTGTATAGGCTTGAATGGCCTTTTGCTGCTCCTCCAACCTCTGAAGCATATAGAGGGTTGAATTCCACCTCGTTACCACTTCTTGCTTCAGATGATGGCAGGGCAGGTTCAGTAGTTTTTGGTGGTGCTCCAGTCTTCTGTACGTGGTGCCTGTACGCCGAAAGTGTCCCGCAATTTTTCTGGCCACCGACAGCATCTCTTGCTCGCCCCTGTCGTTTTTTAAAAAATTCTGCACCACCAAATTCAAGGTATGTGCAAAACATGGGACGTGCTGGAATTTGCCCATATTTAATGCACACACAATATTGCTGGCGTTGTCCGATGCCACAAATCCACAGGAGAGTCCAATTGGGGTAAGCCATTCCGCGATGATCTTCCTCAGTTGCCGTAAGAGGTTTTCAGCTGTGTGCGTATTCTGGAAACCGGTGATACAAAGCGTAGCCTGCCTAGGAAAGAGTTGGCGTTTGCGAGATGCTGCTACTGGTGCCGCCGCTGCTGTTCTTGCGGCGGGAGTCCATACATCTACCCAGTGGGCTGTCACAGTCATATAGTCCTGACCCTGCCCTGCTCCACTTGTCCACATGTCCGTGGTTAAGTGGACATTGGGTACAGCTGCATTTTTTAGGACACTGGTGACTCTTTTTCTGAGGTCTGTGTACATTTTCGGTATCGCCTGCCTAGAGAAATGGAACCTAGATGGTATTTGGTACCGGGGACACAGTACCTCCAACAAGTCTCTAGTTGGCTCTGCAGTAATGATGGATACCGGAACCACTTTTCTCACCACCCAGGATGTCAAGGCCTCAGTTATCCGCTTTGCAGTAGGATGACTGCTGTGATATTTCATCTTCCTCGCAAAGGACTGTTGGACAGTCAATTGCTTGGTGGAAGTAGTAAAAGTGGTCTTACGACTTCCCCTCTGGGATGACCATCGACTCCCAGCAGCAACAACAGCAGCGCCAGCAGCAGTAGGCGTTACACGCAAGGATGCATCGGAGGAATCCCAGGCAGGAGAGGACTCGTCAGAATTGCCAGTGACATGGCCTGCAGGACTATTGGCATTCCTGGGGAAGGAGGAAATTGACACTGAGGGAGTTGGTGGGGTGGTTTGCGTGAGCTTGGTTACAAGAGGAAGGGATTTACTGGTCAGTGGACTGCTTCCGCTGTCGGCCCAAGTTTTTGAACTTGTCACTGACTTATTATGAATGCGCTGCAGGTGACGTATAAGGGAGGATGTTCCGAGGTGGTTAACGTCCTTACCCCTACTTATTACAGCTTGACAAAGGGAACACACGGCTTGACACCTGTTGTCCGCATTTCTGGTGAAATACTTCCACACCGAAGAGCTGATTTTTTTGGTATTTTCACCAGGCATGTCAACGGCCATATTCCTACCACGGACAACAGGTGTCTCCCCGGGTGCCTGACTTAAACAAACCACCTCACCATCAGAATCCTCCTGGTCAATTTCCTCCCCAGCGCCAGCAACACCCATATCCTCCTCATCCTGGTGTACTTCAACACTGACATCTTCAATCTGACTATCAGGAACTGGACTGCGGGTGCTCCTTCCATCACTTGCAGGGGGCGTGCAAATGGTGGAAGGCGCATGCTCTTCACGTCCAGTGTTGGGAAGGTCAGGCATCGCAACCGACACAATTGGAGTCGGACTCTCCTTGTGGATTTGGGATTTCGAAGAACGCACAGTTCTTTGCGGTGCTACTGCTTTTGCCAGCTTTAGTCTTTTCATTTTTCTAGCGAGAGGCTGAGTGCTTCCATCCTCATGTGAAGCTGAACCACTAGCCATGAACATAGGCCAGGGCCTCAGCCGTTCCTTGCCACTCCGTGTGGTAAATGGCATATTGGCAAGTTTACGCTTCTCCTCCGACAATTTTATTTTAGGTTTTGGAGTCCTTTTTTTACTGATATTTGGTGTTTTGGATTTGACATGCTCTGTACTATGACATTGGGCATCGGCCTTGGCAGACGACGTTGCTGGCATTTCATCGTCTCGGCCATGACTAGTGGCAGCAGCTTCAGCACGAGGTGGAAGTGGATCTTGATCTTTCCCTAATTTTGGAACCTCAACATTTTTGTTCTCCATATTTTAATAGGCACAACTAAAAGGCACCTCAGGTAAACAATGGAGATGGATGGATTGGATACTAGTATACAATTATGGACGGGCTGCCGAGTGCCGACACAGAGGTAGCCACAGCCGTGAACTACCGCACTGTACTGTGTCTGCTGCTAATATATAGACTGGTTGATAAAGAGATAGTATACTCGTAACTAGTATGTATGTATAAAGAAAGAAAAAAAAACCACGGTTAGGTGGTATATACAATTATGGACGGGCTGCCGAGTGCCGACACAGAGGTAGCCACAGCCGTGAACTACCGCACTGTACTGTGTCTGCTGCTAATATAGACTGGTTGATAAAGAGATAGTATACTCGTAACTAGTATGTATGTATAAAGAAAGAAAAAAAACCACGGTTAGGTGGTATATACAATTATGGACGGGCTGCCGAGTGCCGACACAGAGGTAGCCACAGCCGTGAACTACCGCACTGTACTGTGTCTGCTGCTAATATATAGACTGGTTGATAAAGAGATAGTATACTCGTAACTAGTATGTATGTATAAAGAAAGAAAAAAAAACCACGGTTAGGTGGTATATACAATTATGGACGGGCTGCCGAGTGCCGACACAGAGGTAGCCACAGCCGTGAACTACCGCACTGTACTGTGTCTGCTGCTAATATATAGACTGGTTGATAAAGAGATAGTATACTCGTAACTAGTATGTATGTATAAAGAAAGAAAAAAAAACCACGGTTAGGTGGTATATACAATTATGGACGGGCTGCCGAGTGCCGACACAGAGGTAGCCACAGCCGTGAACTACCGCACTGTACTGTGTCTGCTGCTAATATAGACTGGTTGATAAAGAGATAGTATACTCGTAACTAGTATGTATGTATAAAGAAAGAAAAAAAAACCACGGTTAGGTGGTATATACAATTATGGACGGGCTGCCGAGTGCCGACACAGAGGTAGCCACAGCCGTGAACTACCGCACTGTACTGTGTCTGCTGCTAATATAGACTGGTTGATAAAGAGATAGTATACTCGTAACTAGTATGTATGTATAAAGAAAGAAAAAAAAACCACGGTTAGGTGGTATATACAATTATGGACGGGCTGCCGAGTGCCGACACAGAGGTAGCCACAGCCGTGAACTACCGCACTGTACTGTGTCTGCTGCTAATATATAGACTGGTTGATAAAGAGATAGTATACTCGTAACTAGTATGTATGTATAAAGAAAGAAAAAAAAAACACGGTTAGGTGGTATATACAATTATGGACGGGCTGCCGAGTGCCGACACAGAGGTAGCCACAGCCATGAACTACCGCACTGTACTGTGTCTGCTGCTAATATAGACTGGTTGATAAAGAGATAGTATACTCGTAACTAGTATGTATGTATAAAGAAAGAAAAAAAAACCACGGTTAGGTGGTATATACAATTATGGACGGGCTGCCGAGTGCCGACACAGAGGTAGCCACAGCCGTGAACTACCGCACTGTACTGTGTCTGCTGCTAATATAGACTGGTTGATAAAGAGATAGTATACTCGTAACTAGTATGTATGTATAAAGAAAGAAAAAAAAACCACGGTTAGGTGGTATATACAATTATGGACGGGCTGCCGAGTGCCGACACAGAGGTAGCCACAGCCGTGAACTACCGCACTGTACTGTGTCTGCTGCAAATATATAGACTGGTTGATAAAGAGATAGTATACTCGTAACTAGTATGTATGTATAAAGAAAGAAAAAAAAACCACGGTTAGGTGGTATATACAATTATGGACGGGCTGCCGAGTGCCGACACAGAGGTAGCCACAGCCGTGAACTACCGCACTGTACTGTGTCTGCTGCTAATATAGACTGGTTGATAAAGAGATAGTATACTCGTAACTAGTATGTATGTATAAAGAAAGAAAAAAAAACCACGGTTAGGTGGTATATACAATTATGGACGGGCTGCCGAGTGCCGACACAGAGGTAGCCACAGCCGTGAACTACCGCACTGTACTGTGTCTGCTGCTAATATAGACTGGTTGATAAAGAGATAGTATACTCGTAACTAGTATGTATGTATAAAGAAAGAAAAAAAAACCACGGTTAGGTGGTATATACAATTATGGACGGGCTGCCGAGTGCCGACACAGAGGTAGCCACAGCCGTGAACTACCGCACTGTACTGTGTCTGCTGCTAATATAGACTGGTTGATAAAGAGATAGTATACTACTAATATTATATATACTGGTGGTGGTCAGGTCACTGGTCACTAGTCACACTGGCAGTGGCACTCCTGCAGCAAAAGTGTGCACTGTTTAATTTTAATATAATATTATGTACTCCTGGCTCCTGCTATAACCTATAACTGGCACTGCAGTAGTGCTCCCCAGTCTCCCCCACAATTATAAGCTGTGTGAGCTGAGCAGTCAGACAGATATATAATATATATAGATGATGCAGCACACTGGCCTGAGCCTGAGCAGTGCACACAGATATGGTATGCGACTGACTGAGTCACTGTGTGTATCGCTTTTTTCAGGCAGAGAACGGATATATTAAATAAACTGCACTGTGTGTCTGGTGGTCACTCACTATATAATATATTATGTACTCCTGGCTCCTGCTATAACCTATAACTGGCACTGCAGTAGTGCTCCCCAGTCTCCCCCACAATTATAAGCTGTGTGAGCTGAGCAGTCAGACAGATATATATAATATTATATATAGATAATAGTTGATGCAGCACACTGGCCTGAGCCTGAGCAGTGCACACAGATATGGTATGTGACTGACTGAGTCACTGTGTGTATCGCTTTTTTCAGGCAGAGAACGGATATATTAAATAAACTGCACTGTGTGTCTGGTGGTCACTCACTATATAATATATTATGTACTCCTGGCTCCTGCTATAACCTATAACTGGCACTGCAGTAGTGCTCCCCAGTCTCCCCCACAATTATAAGCTGTGTGAGCTGAGCAGTCAGACAGATATATATAATATTATATATAGATAATAGATGATGCAGCACACTGGCCTGAGCCTGAGCAGTGCACACAGATATGGTATGTGACTGACTGAGTCACTGTGTGTATCGCTTTTTTCAGGCAGAGAACGGATATATTAAATAAACTGCACTGTGTGTCTGGTGGTCACTCACTATATAATATATTATGTACTCCTGGCTCCTGCTATAACCTATAACTGGCACTGCAGTAGTGCTCCCCAGTCTCCCCCACAATTATAAGCTGTGTGAGCTGAGCAGTCAGACAGATATATATAATATTATATATAGATAATAGATGATGCAGCACACTGGCCTGAGCCTGAGCAGTGCACACAGATATGGTATGTGACTGACTGAGTCACTGTGTGTATCGCTTTTTTCAGGCAGAGAACGGATATATTAAATAAACTGCACTGTGTGTCTGGTGGTCACTCACTATATAATATATTATGTACTCCTGGCTCCTGCTATAACCTATAACTGGCACTGCAGTAGTGCTCCCCAGTCTCCCCCACAATTATAAGCTGTGTGAGCTGAGCAGTCAGACAGATATATATATAATATTATATATAGATAATAGATGATGCAGCACACTGGCCTGAGCCTGAGCAGTGCACACAGATATGGTATGTGACTGAGTCACTGTGTGCTGTGTATCGCTTTTTTCAGGCAGAGAACGGATTATAAAGTAAACTGCACTGTCCTCACTAGTAAACTCTCTCCACTAAGTCTCTACACTTCTACAGTAACAGTACTCCTCCTAGTCAGCTCCAGTAAATCTCTCTCAGTCTCTTATAATCTAAATGGAGAGGACGCCAGCCACGTCCTCTCCCTATCAATCTCAATGCACGTGTGAAAATGGCGGCGACGCGCGGCTCCTTATATAGAATCCGAGTCTCGCGATAGAATCCGAGCCTCGCGAGAATCCGACAGCGTCATGATGACGTTCGGGCGCGCTCGGGTTAACCGAGCAAGGCGGGAAGATCCGAGTCGCTCGGACCCGTGAAAAAAAACATGAAGTTCTGGCGGGTTCGGATTCAGAGAAACCGAACCCGCTCATCTCTAATCTTCAGTCGCTAATTACAGTTCATGTAGGAAATTACGTGGTCCAGAATATGCCTGTTTATGTAGGAATATACCCAGTGCTTAAAGTGGTCCTAGAGAGGTGGTGGAACGCACCCCCCTCCTCACGGTGCCCATGTAATAAAGGTATTGCGTGCGCCTACGGCGCGCATGGCAAAAAGGGGGGTGGTCTTGCAAAAAAGGGGTGTGGTCTCACAAAGAAAGGGGCGTGGTCACACAATAGTAATAATGGCCACAGTAGTAGCACCCAAGTGAAAATTTTGAAGTGGGGGTATGGAAAAGTGAAGGCTGTAATTATGTGCGCACCAAAGGTGCGCCCGCTCCTGAAAAGGGGGCGTGGCCACTAAAAGGGGGCATGTCCTTCAGTGTAGCTTACCACACCATATACCCCTTATATACATTATGCACCACAATAGTAGGACCCCTTAATGGTGCCCCTTTCACATTATACCACATAGTATGAGCCGAAATTCACATTATACCACACAGTATGAGCCGAAATTTACATTATAGCACATGGTATGAGCCGAAGTTCACATTATACCCAACAGTATGAGCCGAAATTCACATTATAGCACACGGTATGAGCCGAAATTCACATTATAGCACACAGAATGAGCCGAAATTCACATTATAGCACAAGGTATGAGCCAAAATGCACATTATAGCAAACAGTATGACCCAAAATTTACATTATAGCACAAGGTATGACCCGAAATTCACATTATAGCACATGGTATGAGCCGAAATTCACATTATAGCACACGGAATGAGCCGAAATTCACATTATAGCACATGGTATGAGCCGAAATTCACATTATAGAGTGACAAAGGGACACGGAGAGTGACAGCAGGGACAGGGAGAGTGACAGCAGGAACATGGAAAGTGACAGCAAGGACATGGAAAGTGACAGAGAGAGGGACTCAAGGGCATACAGTAGGAACTAGGGAGAGAAAGGCAGCAGGGTAAGATTACCTGTTTAGCAGCGGCGTTGGTCTGCGGTGTGGTGGATGAGTAGGCTGTGGTAGGCGTGGGGTGGAGGAGGCTGTGGGTCTTGGAGATAGTGCAGGCAGGGTGGCAGAGGAGGCTGAGGGTAGCTGCAGCGGATCTGTGACCAGGCTGGCTTTATTATCCCTGCCGCCGCATCGAGCTCCTGTGACCACGACGCTAATAGTTCAAACTGCCGCGGACTGGCAGCCAAATAGTGACAGATTTAAACTAGTAGCGCCGCGGTCACAGGAGCTCGATGCGGCGGCAGGGATAATAAAGCCGGCCTGGTCCCAGATTTGCTGCAGCTGGGAATCTGTAACCAGGGCTTCCAGTGCGGCGGCGATGGTAGGGGTGGAGGGACGGAGGGGGGACCAGGAGCTCAGCTTCTTTGTTGGCCCTGCAGTGCTCGAAGAAGTGCCGGTATACCATACCATTGTATACCGGCCCACTTTGAGCACTGGTAGCACGCCAGAATACACAAACAGTAATGCCCACAGCAGTAGCACCCCTTATACAATGCGCACAGTAGTAGTGCCCCTTATGCAATGCCCACAATAGTAGTGCCCCTTATGTCCCCAGGAGTGGTGCCCCTTAATGGTAATGCCCCTGTGTAGTATTGCCACCAGTAGTAATGTTTCCTGTAGTAATGCCCCCAGTCATTTAGCCCCCTGTAGTTTAGCCCCAGTAGTTATGCCCCCACTGGTAATGCCCCTGCAGTTATGACCCCAGTAGTTTACTCCCCCCCTTTATTTTAGCCTCCCAGTGGTAATGCCTCCAGGTAGTTTAGCCCTCATGTAGTTTGCCAGTGTAGTTTAGCCCTGTCTCCTGCAGTTTAGCCCCTAGTGATAATACCCCCTGCAGTTGTGCCCCCAGTTGTTTAGCTCCTGTAGTTTAGCCCCCATGTAGTTTGCCCCCAGTAGATAGCCCCCATTAATAATGCCACCAGTAGTTTGCCCCCTTGTAGAAATGCCCCCCCTGTAGTTATGCCCCCAGTAGTTTCAGCTCCTGTAGTTATGCCCCGCCTGTAGTTAGCCCCCAGTAGTAATGCCCCCAAGTAGTATTGCCGCCAGTAGTTTGCCCCCTTGTAGCAATGCCCCTGTAGTAATGCCCCCAGTATTTTGCCCCTATGTAGCTTGCCCCCTTGTAGTTTGCCCCCAGTAGTAAAGCCCCACAGTAGTAATGCCCCAGTAGTTTGCCTCTTTGTAGTTTGCCCCCAGTAGGTTGCCCCCAGTAGAAGCGCCACTAGTACACATATGGGAAGAGGGGGGACACCATACTCACCAAGCCCCACTCTCGCCGAAGTCCTCTCGGCGTCCGCTCCTCGGCACTATGGTAGAGACGTCATGACGTCTCTCCCATAGCGCACACTCTCAGAGCCGGAAGCCGGAGCTCAGTAGTGAGCTTCTGCCTCCGACTTCCGCTGTGGAGAGGGAGCCGGGCGCCCGCTAGTAACGCAATCTCAGCGGGCGCCCAGCATCTCACTGCAGCACAGGAACATCGGGTTATCCGTCTCCAAGTGGAACTGATGGAACGCCGTTCCACCCAGCTCACTTTAACCCATGAATATAACCAAGATCACCATCATGCAACATAGGTTCAACAAGGGTCTTTAAGCCACACATTCAACTCCTCCCTGTGTCTTTCAGCCACACCATCTCCTCCTCTCCCTGCATCATCTCTCACCACCCCATCATCCTCTCCCTGCGTTATCTCTCATCCACACCATCATCTCCTGCCTGCATCTCTCAGCCACACCATCTCCTCCTCTCCCTGCATCATCTCTCACCACCCCATCATCCTCTCCCTGCGTTATCTCTCATCCACACCATCATCTCCTGCCTGCATCTCTCAGCCACACCATCTCCTCCTCTCCCTGCATTGTCTCTCTCACCCCCACCATCATTCTCTCCCTGCGTTATCTCTCATCCACACCATCATCTCCTGCGTGCATCTCTCAGCCACACCATCTCCTATCCTCCCTGTGTCATCTCTCCCAAGCATCTCTCACAGTCCACCTCACTTTGTGTCTCTGAGTCTCCCCCTTTCACTGTGTGCCATACGCAGCAAGATCTGCATCCATCTCCCCACATTCTGGGGGCCGTCCAACACAGGGCAAGGCTGCCCAGCATGTGTGGCACACTAAGGTTGAACCCTGGCAGCGCTACCTGGCTACGCTGTCAGGCGGTCTGCTGCCATTTTTTAATCACGCAGTCACCCTGAAAATGCTCCTGGCACATCCCCGTTTGGCCCGCCACATCTCGGCAACGCCTCCATGCGAACGCCCGTCACTGTCAATCATATGGCGGCGGCATGAAAAAGGCCCAAAATGTAATAGAAAGACAAAGGTTTTACGATGACAGTAGCAAGGATACAAAAATTATGAACTGTATCAATAATTACTGTAAGACTCAAGTCTTATTAAGTAAGAGGGTATCACTTTATGGGATAGGGGTGTCATTAGCTATTAGTCTCGTTAAGTACCACGAAATGAAAGAAAAACATTGGGTAAGCAATATCCACGTTTGTAGGGGAAGTGTAGCTATGTAGCTCTCCCAAACTGTAAAGAACTTAGCAACTCTGGACTCGGTCAAAGAAGCCTCCAGCCAATCCATCCTGAATAAGTAAAACAATTTTTCTTTAAATAGAGAAAAAGGAGGCACCCCTGGTCAAATCCATGCCTGCAGTATGTTTTTTTTTGCAGCTGCACTTAGTGCCAGCAATATGTTGCGACAGCCGGCAGTTGCTCTTTGGCCCTGTGGCAGTGTTCCTAATATTGATGTAGGATTTGAATCTTACACACACAGATGTGTGAGTCAGCCTCTGATAGGCTACACGTTGTGTACTTGAAATGACAACACTTTCTTTTGAACTTGTCCTGAGTGCATCAACTACGTCCAAAAAGCTAACATGCAAAGCAGTAAATGTCAGTTAGTTGCTGTGACATCACTATCATCCTCCTCTATTTCAAACTATTTATAATCTGAAGCCTGTATAGAGCATTTCTGATACTCCATATACTTGCTTGTCAGTCTCATAAGCACTATTTTAGTTTGATTAAGAAATAATTAATTAACCCATTTGTTGAAGCGAAAGGGAGCAAACCAAACACATTAATATTTTACATTTGTCATTTTTTATGTATTGGTTCCATAGCTTTCCAGTGCAAAAAAAAAAAAAAATTCAAGTACGGATCAACTTGGGACCAGGTTACAAAATCAAACCTAGTTACACTCTGAAAATCTGCTTTACTCATGTGCATGTGACAAGTTCTGCAGTGATGATCAGTCACCTTCAGTTTTTGCTCAGGAATGCAAGATCCTCCCTGACAAGATCGTAAGGGTGTAGTACACGACAGTACAGTGTGCAGGGTTAGACTGGCCCTCAGGGGTACAGGGAATACCCCCAGTGGGCTCCACCTCCTCTCATAGAGATCAGGTTCCAGACCATGTACTTGAAGAATGCATTATACAAAGGTTACCTAATGGTTAGCCAAGCCTCTGTGGCAGCTGGCCACACCCCCTCTGAAAACTGACCACACCCCTAAACTAGGGCCCCACCACCGTATTTCCCTGGTGGGCCCTTCAAGCCCCAGTCTGACACTGACAGTGTGTACTATACAGACCTACATGTGGCAGTTACACCAGTTCAGAAAAGAGCTGATGAGGGCACAGTGAAATCACTATCTATCAACAGAGCATACAAGAAAGAGACACTTGAATATTTAAAGAAAGATATGAAATACAGAAGCGTTATCTAGTTGTAAAGCAGAGATAATAGCAACCAATTAAATTCTACCTATTATCTTTTAGAAGGTGCTAGATAAATGATAAGTAGATAGAATGCTATGGACAACATCCCCACTTTTAGCAAACACCTGCACTTCAGTAAATATACATTAATGTGTTTGGAAACACAGTAATGACTCTACAATATTTTACAAAAGTGCATTGAAGGAGTGGCATCACTAAAGGGGTGCAGACCACAACAGGTGAAACCATTCGAGAGGTGTAACCAAAATAGCAGAGCTGCTCTCTGTTTCGGTGTCACCCCCTTGGATGGTTTCATCTAGCAGAGTTATAGGGGTGATAGATATGCACTGTGCCAGGCAGGGGTGTAGCAAGGGTGGCTCCAGTGGAGCTCGAGCTCCGAGCACTGGAAAAGGTAGAGGGCGTGCCGCCGCCTGACCCCCTCTATCCGCCCGCTATACCGTAGGCTGCTGTACTGTCAGCTGCAGAGCAGGAGGAGAAGGAGCAGAGGGGGCACACACTGACTAGGACTCGGAGACTAGGTAGGGTACAGGGCAGGCCAGAGGCGACAGCAGGAGACACTGACAGCCAACACATGCCAGAGCTCTGCCCACCCTCTTTATATGTCTCACTGTCTACTTGTAGCTGGGCAGCAGGGTTACTTCCTGCTAAACCACTCTCTGACCCTGCTGCTGCTGCGGCACCTCTTTCTGTCCCAGCTGCTGCAGTACCTCCCTCTATACCAGCTGCTGCAGCACCTCTTTCTGCCCCAGCTGCTGCAGCACCACTCTCTGCCCCATCTGCTGCAGCACCTCTCTCTATACCAGCTGCTGCAGCACCTCTCTCTGCCCCATCTGCTGCAGGAACTCTCTCTGCCCCTGCTGCTGCAGCACCTCTTTCTGTCCCAGCTGCTGCAGTACCTCTCACTCTATATAAGCTGCTGCATCACCCCTTTCTGCCCTGGCTGTTGCAGCACCCTTCTCTGCCCGGCAGCTACAGCACCTCTCTGTACATTGATGCTGCAACACCTCTCTCTGTATTACATGCTGTATTATGTATTATGACAGATTAGCCAGGTCCCCAATTCAGTATGGGGGGGGGGGGCACCAAAACATACCCTTGCTCCGGGCACCATGGCACCTAGTTACACCTCTGGTACCAGGAGAGGCTGGTCGTTTGTCCAGCTCCTGAGGTGCTGGTCAAGCCCACAGTGTGACAAAAAGGGGTGTATGACATGGTAACGCCCTAAATATTCATACGCTGGAGGCATGGCACACCCCATTCAACTTCTGAATGCCCCCTTTCACCATTGGGCATAACCACTTTCACCTTAGGTGCACGCTGTTCACCCGAGATTGCATTGAAGAAAAGGAGAAATACCTTCAGTTACTACAGACTCACACAGAGTGTCAAAAGAAATGAGACCCTCAAAAAAGGGGAAGAAGAGACCTAGAAATCTCTACAAGGAAAGAAGTAAAAGTAAGAACACTTAATCAGGAGAAAGTGATTTCTGCTTAGTATGCAGGTGAGATGTGCGGCGGGCACTTTTCGTGTTTTGTGTTTTGGTTTTGGATCTGAATCCTCACTCATGTTTTGGATCTGGATTGGTTTTGCCAAAACCACCCTTTCGGGTTTTGGTTTTGGATCTGGATGATTTTTGAAAAAAACACAAAACCAGCTCAGAGAATTTTGGGGTAATTTTGATCCTACATTATTATTGACCTCAATAACATTAATTTCCACTCATTTCCAGTCTATTCTGAACACCTCACACATCACAATATTATTTTTAGGCCAAAAGGTTGCACCGAGGTAGCTGGATGACTTTGCTAAGTGACACAAGTGTGCAGCACAAAGACCTGGCCCATCTAGGAGTGGCACACAATATGGCAGATTTAAAAAGTAGGCCCCAAACAACACATAATGCAGAGAAGAAAAAGAGGTGCAATTAGGTAGCTGGATGGCTAAGCTAGGCGACACAAGTGTGCGGCACAAACAACTGGCCCATCTAAGAGTGGCACTGCAGTGTCAGACAGGATGGTAGATTTAAAAAATAGGCCCCAAACAGCACATCATGCAAATAAAAAGAGGTGCAATGAGGTAGCTGGATGGCTAAGCTAAGCGATACAAGTGTGCGGCACAAACACCTGGTCCATCTAGAAGTGGCACTGCAGTGACAGACAGGATAGCAGATCTACAAAATAGGCCCCAAACAGCACATTGTGCAAAGAAGAAAAAGAGGTGCAATGAGGCAGTTGGATGGCTAAGTTAAGCGACACAAGTGTGCAGCACAAACACCTGGCCCATCTGAGAGTGGCACTGCAGTGGCAGGCAGGATGGCAGATTTAAAAAATAGGCCCCAAACAGCACATCATGCAAAGAAGAAAAAGAGGTGCAATGAGGTAGCTGGATGGCTAAGCTAAGTGATACAAGTGTGCGGCTTATACGGCTGCACCACTGGACTGGTCTTATACAGCAGTACCACTGGACTAATATGGCAGTACCCCTGAACTTATATGGCAGTACCCCTGGACTTATACGGCTGCACCATTGGACTGGACTTATACGGCAGTACCCCTGAACTTATACGGCAGTACAGTGTCGGACTGGGGCATGAAGGGCCCACCGGGGAGATGCTGCTGTAGGAGCCCATGCTTAAGGGTATGGCCAGGCTCCACTGGGGTGTGGCCAGCCACCACAGACGTTTGGCTAACCATTACAGAGTACATGTTCTATTACCCTTGGTAAATAATATATAATAAACCATATTCTTGTGAAGTATAATGTAACATAAGTATAATGCATAATTCAAGTGCACTAGGATAGAGCCTGAAACCTGATCCCTAGAGGAGGAGGAGGAGGGCTCACAGGCAGTGGGGCCCACCGTTTTTTTTCCCTGTTCTCCTGTGGGCCAGTCCAACCCTGCGGCAGTACCATTGAACTTATACGGCAGTAGCCCTGGACTTATACGGCAGTACCCCATAACTTATACGGAAGTAACACTGGACCTCTATGGCAGTACCCCTGAACTTATACATCTGCAGAATTGGACTGGACTTATACAGCAGTACCCCTGGACTTATACAGCAGTAACCCCTGAACTTATATGGTGCACCACTGACGTGGACTTATACAGCAGTACCCCTGGACTTATACGGCAGCAGCACTGGACTTATGGTAGCACAGGACACCACCACTGGACTGATGCAACACAACACAGCACCACTGCACTGGACTTATCCAGTAGCAGCAGCACTGGACTTATGTCAGCACATGACACCCCCACTGGACTTATGGCAGCACAGGACACCACCACTTCACTGGACTTATACAGCAGCAGCAGCAGCACTGGACTTATGGCAGCACAGGACACCACCACTGGACTTATGGCAGCACAGGACACCACCACTGGACTGATGCAACACAACACAGCACCACTGTACTGGACCTATACAGCAGCAGCACTGGACTTATGGCAGCACAGAACACCACCACTGGACTGATGCAACACAACACAGCACCACTGTACTGGACCTATACAGCAGCAGCACTGGACTTATGGCAGCACAGGACACCACCACTGGACTGATGCAACACAACACAGCACCACTGTACTGGACCTATACAGCAGCAGCACTGGACTTATGGCAGCACAGGACACCACCACTGGATTTATGGCAGCACAGGACACCACCACTGGACTGATGCAGCACAACACAGCACTGAAATGACACATAAGAGCAGGTCGCCACCCCACGCACCACACCACTTTCCCGCACAGACACTGAGGAGACGCGTCCTCTCGCTACACTCTCCAGGACTGGAGTGAAAGTGGGGGCGATGCGCGGCTCCTTATATGGAATCCAAAACCCGCGAGAATCTGACAGCAGGATGATGACATTTTGCCTGGTTCTGGTTTCCGAGTCTGGTGGGAAGTCCCGAGCCGGACTCGGATCCGGACTCGGGACGTGATGTTCGGTAGTGTTCGGTTCTCAGATAACCAAACCCGCTCATCTCTAGTATGCAGGGTAACTAGACAAATTGGTGCAAATACATACATACATCTATATTAAGCCACATATCACCTTGGGCACCACTGTGTCACAGTGGTAAGCATTACTGACTCACAGCACTGGGGTCATGGGTTCAATTCTAACAATCTATGAGCCTGATTCAAATGTGGACGGAGTGTGCATCGATCCTGCTTCAGATATGGTAATGCAGCAAGAGGTGTCTGGTATAAGTAAATGCCTCCTGAATGCATGTGTGATCCAGTGCTGCATCCGAAAATGCAGCATCAGATCACCTATGACACCATTCGCCGGCTGCGTGACCCCTTGGGCTACACAAGCCAGTGCCGCAGCCAGGAAATATTCAGAAGACGGAGATCCTGCCCTCAGCTCTCCCTCATAACGTTGGCAGCATGCATCCATTTTGGGAAAAGGAAGCTGTTGCCACCAATCTCCCATCCCCCAAACGGCTGAATATTCTCAATCACTTGACGTTTGCTGCTGTTCTGCTTCCAGTGACGAAGGACTCCCTAGTACACATTGACAGTACGGGTCTGGCCCATGTGCAAAATACCGATGTTCGGTACATTGCTACGTGGGCAGCACGTACAACAGGATCTGAATTAGGCCCAGTGTATGGAGCTTGTGTATTCTCCTGTATTTGCGTTTTCTCCAAAATCCAATGTTTACATGTTTTCCAACGTCAAATCCGAGTGTACATGTATCTGTATGTTGCAGTATATAGACTGCATGCGCTATTGGGGTACGGAATGTTCTCTATTAAGCATTTTTAAATATGTAGCCACTATATAAATAACCATTAATTAATATGCCCACCCTATACTATTTAAAAAACAGATTTTAACCTAGATCTCTTTAGTTTTATTGTGTAAGAGTCCTTTTAGTTATTGTAAAACAAGCCATAAGAAACTGGATAAGCACAGCAATCTGTAACAAAGAAAATAAGACAAACTTTCATATATATATAATCCCCTTTTCTTCCTGTATTTTAGACCAAGACGGATCTTATTTGACAACTGTGGATATTTGGAATACAAGTACTAAGCTTAACTCTGTGGATTTAGGACAGATTCTTGCACTCCAGAATATTGCTTTATTAGATGACACAATGTAACCGGCTGGCTAGTTTCCTTTCGTTAACGCATCAGGCGATCAGCTATTAACGAGGCACCAATGCTCGGGGGGAAAAAACACTTTTTCATTAGAACTCCAGTTTCAACAAATGAATCAATAAGACGAGAGGAGATCTGCGACTTCTGTTTATAATGAACACAGTAAGGGAGAGCACTAAGGGCTGTTTGTGATAGTCACTTCAAAGGCATACAATGTACTTTATGCTGCTTGTTATCTCGCAGATACTTTGATCAGTGCCATATATGACCATGAGCTTATTAAGAGTTGTAAATAAAACCGAGCACTAATTATTTGTCTATTTTCTACATGACATTATACATCTGTCTTGGAAGCGTAACTACGTCTGTCTTACCTTTGTCCACATTGATAACCCATTAGGGATGTAATTACAGGTAGAAGTCAATATATATGACAGTAAAGCCTTAATATAAAGAGAAAGTCTCTCCCAGGAAGAGTAACATTGAACTTGTTTAATGATTTTATTTTAAAGTTACAGAATGACTTCCAATGTGAAAAACAACATTTAGTATTTTGCAGGCACACTAATAATATAAGTGCTGTTAGTCCCATTAGGTGAGGTTAGAACCTCATCTCAGGTTACACAAGCCTAGGTACAGCAGATATTAATATATTACCTCGCATATTTGTCCTCTCCTACCTCCCCCAAAGCATACCAGAGGGTCAGAACAAGAGGAGGTTTGGTTGTACAAATGCCATAATGTATGCATGTTTATGGTGAAAAGTGGGTATGTACTGTACTTCTTCATCAATGGCATGCTAAATAATGCAGCTGAAAATCCAGGACCAACCCTGGCCAATTTGATGCCCTAGGCAAAGATTCAGGCTGGTGCCCTCCCCCCATTTGGGACCCTTTGCGTGGCCTTGTGACAATAAGTGACTGTCCCCCTTTGTGTTTCTCCAGCCATCAAGTCTACCCCAACTTGTGTCTCCATCCATCAAGTCTCCCCCTTCTGTGTCTTCAGCCATCAAGTCTCTCCCCCTTGTGTGTCTCCAGCCATCAAGTCTCTCCTTCCTTGTGTGTCTCCAGCCATCAAGTCTCCCCCATCTTGTGTCTCAAGCAATAAAATCTCTCCCCCTTGTGTGTCTCTAGCCATCAAGTCTCTCCTTCCTTGTGTGTCTCTAGCCATAGTCTCTACCCCTTGTGTGTTTCCAACCATCAAGTCTATCCTTTTTGTGTCTCCAGCCATCAAGTCTATCCCTCCTTGTGTGTCTCCAGCCATAGAGGTCTATTTACTAAGCCTTGGATGGAGATAAAGTACCAGCCAATCGGCTCCTAATTGTCATTTTTCAAACACAGCCTGTGGCATGGCAGTTAGGAGCCGATTGGCTGGTACTTTATCTCCAGCGACTTTATCTCCATCCAAGGCTTAGTAAATAGACCCCATAGTCTCTCCCCCTTGTGTTTCCAACCATCAAGTCTCTCCACCTTGTGTGTCTCCAGCCATCAAGTCTCCACGTTGTGTGTCTCCAGCTATCAAGTCTCCACCCACCTTGTGTCTCCAGTAATAAAATGTTTCCCCCTTGTGTCTCCAGCCATCAAGTCTCCCCCCTTGTTTCTCTTTAACAATAAATTATCTCCCCCTTGTGTGACTCCAGCAATCAAATCTCTCCCCCTTGTTTATTTCCAGCAATCAAATATCTCCCTTTGTTTGCCTTCAGCAATCCAATCCTCAACCTGTCCCTTTGACAAGCTCACATACTGTACTTACCTTTGCTGACTTCCCTCTGCTTCTCTCCTCCCTGGTGCACTCTTTGCTGTGAATGACGCTGCCGTGATCTTAGGACACACCAGCATCCCACTGATGGAAGCTGCAGGAGTTATATGACAGGCGCTGAGCTAGGCTTTCTGCTGCTTTGCTGCCTGTCATAGAACATGACAGGAAACGGCATAGCAGTGTCAGGAAGCATGCATATGCCATAGGAGTATAGCCACTGTCAACCAGGACTTCTAAAATCTGGAGCCGATGCAGTGGAGCTTAGATATCCAGCCTGCCTAGATGCCTCTAGACTTTTCCAGGTGCCTATATTGCCTATACCTGGGGCAGCTCCATAAAATAGTAGGTCAGTCGTTCCCAAATGCAGTCCTCATGGCACCCTAACAGTCCAGGTTTTAGGGATATCCATACTTGTACACAGATTATATAATCAAACTGAGGTACTATTTAAGTCACCTGTGCCTAAGCATGGATATCCTTAAAACCTGGACTGCTGGGGTCCCTTGAGGACCACTGGTATAAGCATATTCCTATTAAGGTGCATGGCAGACAAATCAGTGATTATAAACTACTTGCATACTGTATGTGATATTCAACGTCAGTGTCCACTCTAGGACTTCTAGGTCTAGGACCACCATTACTGTTACTGGAGGAGGGCCATTGGTTTACATTGTTTGAGTGCCGGGAGAATAGACCGTTTTCAGTGCTGAAGGACTGGAACTGTTTTCAGTATCATTTAAAAAAGGGGGTTGGGCACTGAGTGGTGCATCTGATTGCATTGCAGAAGCTGGTCAATTAATTGCCACGCTAACAAAACATGCCATTTACATTTGATGTATTTGCTCATTCTTCTTTTCCAGCACTAAGCAAAGGGCACTTCTTTCTCTAAAATGACTATGGGTCTGATTCAGAGCTGGACAGAAGTTCAATGCCGAAAGCAAACAGTATGGAACTTCCATCTGAAATCTAGGAGGGGCATGCAGGAGACGTCTCATTAGAAGAGACACCTTTTCCATGTAACTGTGGGCCTGATTTAGAGTTTTGCGCAGACAATGTATTCCACGCAGATTCTGGATTATTTAAAGAAGATCGAATGGGTACAGATTATACATTTATGAGGGTGTTTCCACTATAATTACAGAGAAAGACATTTGCATTTTTATTGCACAGATATGTAATAAACGTAATTAAAAAAAACACTGCAAACTTCACATGTGACACATGAAATTAAAGTAGTCCTATTGCCCACTAACATTCATAGCTAGTGGTGGTGGTGTTACCTTCTCACTTTGCAAATTCACCGCATTGGCTGCAGTCTAACAGAACACCACTCTAAAGGGCCCCATACACTAGAACGGGCCAATATATCGGGTGAAATCGGGCATTTTGGATGTGTTTCCGATCCGATGCGCGTTCCCGTGAGGGTCGGATCGGCTCCCCTAGATCGTTAGTGCTGTCGGTTCCCGGAGGCATGGCTGGGATCGCATACGATATATCGCATGCAAAATGTACCAAATCGTATGGAACCACTCCCGGGAAGCTCCCGGGAGAATACAAGGGAAATCGCCTCCGACTTCAGCCTCAGACATATCGTTGTAGTGTATGGGGCCCTTAACTGTTTACCACTCAATTTATTTCCAAAAGACAAAAGTGGATGTGCCACTAAATCCACTTACCAACTGCATAATTTGCATTTAGTATAACAAGTTTCCTGAAGGGATATTTGCAACAATTAATTAATATTGACCCTCTATATTGGTTAAGGCCATTTACTGCAACATATAACTTTTTCAGCCTATATGTCCACGTTCCAATATATGTACTTCATAGAATAGCACAGCTCAAGTATGGAGATCTAACCGCAAACTATCTTTCTGACAGCTCATTCCTTGACTAGAAGAATATCTCCCACCAAGCCTTAGGAGGACAATCTATCATCCCCTCTTTTGTTATAGATTGGGCGTTTTACTCCGAGGTAACTTTCAGTGAGCAGCATCATTTGGCCTAGATAAGAGATAATGTATTGTTGCTTGTCACTTATTGATTTGTTAAGATAAAGCCCCTGTTGTTATTTTCTACTATTCTTTATAACGGAAATATGACCTGTTTATTAATTGCCTGTATTTTCTTTGCAAGAGGTACAATATTTTTAATGTGAAATATGAGAGAGAAAATATCTTCTGTGAACATTAAAGGACCAAAAATCACCTTGGACTCACCAAGGGCAGAGATGCTTAGATCACAACTGTCTCCAGGGCAGCCATCAGGGGGGGAATGTGGGGACTGGAGTCCTGGGCTCTCACAGAGATGGGGACTACCTCTGGCTCCTACCGCCAATACCAGGAGAGCTGCACCAGGCTGTGAAACTACAGCGGGCTTATACATAGGGAGGACATCTTAAAACAAGCCTTCCCTGTGTACCAGTTCTCTGTGAACCATTGCTGTAGGTCCGCAATGCTCCACCTATATGTACCGTCACAATGTATGACATCACATAGGGGTGGAGTGGTGCTGCAGAATCTTTTTTTGGGGGGGAGGGGCCCTGTTTATTTTGTCAGTCCTGGGCCCCACAATTTCTGATGGCAGCCCTGACTGTCTCAAATTGAGAGGTGTATCCCACATTCCTGAAGTTTGGAGGTACGTTTTGTTCTCTACTGCATGGTAGGGCAGTGGTGAGTGGGTGCTGAGTGCATGCTCCACTGGCACCGGAGTGGTTCCACTGGAGAGTTGCCTTACTAATCATATTTCCGACAGCATAAAAAGTTGGAGATTTGATTATTTACTAACAATGATAAAATGTGCAAATCTGTACTTCAGTACAACCATAGCAACAACTGGTTATTAGTAGAAATAAGTGGGTTCGGTTCTCCGAGATCCGAACCCCCCCGAACTTCACCTATTTTACATGGTTCCGAGGCAGCCTTGGATCTTCCCGCCTTGCTCGGTTAACCCGAATGTGCCCGAACGTCATCATCCCGCTGTCGGATTCTCGTGAGATTCGTATTCTATATAAAGAGCCGCACGTCGCCGCCATTTTCACTCATGCATTGGAGATTGACGGAGAGGACGTGGCTGCGTTCTCTCCCTGAAAAGCTATGTATCTGTGCTCAGTGTGCTGCAAATATCTGTGTTCAGTGTGCTGCAAATATATGTGCTCAGTGTGCTGAAAATATCTACGTTCTCTGCCTGAAAATGCTCCATATCTGTGCTCTGCAAATATCTATGATCAGTGTGCTGCATTGTGGGGAACACCAGTATATAATTATATAGTAGTACAGTACAGTAGACCATTGCTGTATCTTGCAGCTCTGCGTCAAGTATACTATCTCTGTGCTGCATTATTGTGAGGAGTATATAGTAGGACAGTGCAGCATTTTGGTGACCAGCAGTATACATATAGTACAGTACAGTAGGCCATTGCTGTATCTTGCAGATCTGTGTCAAGTATACTATCTCTGTGCTGCATTATTGTGAGCAGTATATAGGACAGTGCAGCATTTTGGTGACCAGCAGTATACATATAGTACAGTACAGTAGGCCATTGCTGTATCTTGCAGCTCTGTGTCAAGTATTCTATCTCTGTGCTGGATTATTGCGAGCAGTATATAGTAGGACAGTGCAGCATTTTGGTGACCAGCAGTATACATATAGTACAGTACAGTAGGCCATTGCTGTATCTTGCAGCTCTGTGTCAAGTATACTATCTCTGTGCTGCATTATTGTGAGCAGTATATAGTAGGACAGTGCAGCATTTTGGTGACCAGCAGTATACATATAGTACAGTACAGGCCATTGCTGTATCTTGCAGCTCTGTGTCAAGTATACTATCTCTGTGCTGCATTATTGTGAGCAGTATATAGTAGGACAGTGCAGCATTTTGGTGACCAGCAGTATACAGATAGTACAGTAAAGTAGGCCATTGCTGTATCTTGCAGCTCTGTGTCAAGTATACTATCTCTGTGCTGCATTATTGCGAGCAGTATATAGTAGGACAGTGCAGCATTTTGGTGACCAGCAGTATACATATAGTACAGTACAGTAGGCCATTGCTGTATCTTGCAGCTCTGTGTCAAGTATACTATCTCTGTGCTGCATTATTGTGAGCAGTATATAGTAGGACAGTGCAGCATTTTGGTGACCAGCAGTATACATATAGTACAGTACAGTAGGCCATTGCTGTATCTTGCAGCTCTGTGTCAAGTATACTATCTCTGTGCTGCATTATTGTGAGCAGTATATAGTAGGACAGTGCAGCATTTTGGTGACCAGCAGTATACATATAGTACAGTATAGTAGGCCATTGCTGTATCTTGCAGCTCTGTGTCAAGTATACTATCTCTGTGCTGCATTATTGTGAGCAGTATATAGTAGGACAGTGCAGCATTTTGGTGACCAGCAGTATACATATATAGTACAGTACAGTAGGCCATTGCTATTGATATATTACTGGCATATAATTCCACACATTAAAAAATGGAGAACAAAAATGTGGAGGGTAAAATAGGGAAAGATCAAGATCCACTTCCACCTCGTGCTGAAGCTGCTGCCACTAGTCATGGCCGAGACGATGAAATGCCATCAACGTCGTCTGCCAAGGCCGATGCCCAATGTCATAGTAGAAAGCATGTAAAATTCAAAAAACAAAAGTTTAGTAAAATGACTCAAAAATCTAAATTAAAAGCGTCTGAGGAGAAGCGTAAACTTGCCAATATGCCATTTACGACATGGAGTGGCAAGGAACGGCTAAGGCCCTCTCCTATGTTCCTCATGACTAGTGGGTCAGCTTCACATGAGGATGGAAGCACTCATCCTCCCACTAGAAAAATGAAAAGACTTAAGCTGGCAAAAGCACAGCAAAGAACTGTGCGTACTTCTAAATCCCAAATCCCAAAGGAGAGTCCAATTGTGTCGGTTGCGATTCCTGACCTTCCCAACACTGGATGGGAAGAGGTGGCGCCTTCCACCATTTGCACGCTCCCTGCAAGTGCTTGAAGGAGCACCCACAGTCCTGTTCCTGATAGTTAAATTGAAGATGTCACTGTTGAAGTACACCAGGATGAGGATATGGGTGTTGCTGGCGCTGAGGAGGAAATTGACAAGGAGGATTCTGATGGTGAGGTGGTTTGTTTAAGTCAGGCACCCGGGGAGACACCTGTTATCCGTGGGATGAATATGGCCATTGACATGCCTGGTCAAATTTCAAAAAATATCACCTTTTCGGTGTGGAATTATTTTAACAGAAATGCGGACAACAGGTGTCAAGCCATGTGTTGCCTTTGTCAAGATGTAATAAGTAGGGGTAAGGACGTTAACCACCTAGGAACATCCTCCCTTATACGTCACCTGGAGCGCATTCATCAGAAGTCATTGACAAGTTCAAAAACTTTGGGTGACAGTGGAAGCAGTCCACTGACAACTAAATCCCTTCCTCTTGTAACCAAGCTCCTGCAAACCACCCCACCAACTCCCTCAGTGTCAATTTCCTCCTTAGACAGGAACGCCAATAGTCCTGCAGGCCATGTCACTGGCAAGTCTGACGAGTCCTCTCCTAACTGGGATTCCTCCGATGGATCCTTGAGTGTAACGCCTACTGCTGCTGGCGCTGCTGTTGTTGCTGCTTGGAGTCAATTGTCATCCTAGAGGGGAAGTCGGAAGACCACTTGTACTACTTCCAGTAAGCAATTGACTGTCCAACAGTCCTTTGCACGGAAGATGAAATATCACAGCAGTCATCCTGCTGCAAAGCGGATAACTCAGGCCTTGGAAGCTGTGTTGGTGTTAAACGTGTGTCCGGTATCCACCGTTAATTCACAGGGAATTAGAGAATTTCTTGAGGTAGTGTGTCCCCGGTACCAAACACCATCTAGGTTCCACTTCTCTAGGCAGGCAATACCGAGAATGTACACAGACATCGGAAAAAGAGTCACCAGTGTCCTAAAAAATGCAGTTGTACCCAATATCCACTTTACCACGGACATGTGGACAAGTGGAGCAGGGCAGACTCAGGACTATATGACTGTGACAGTCCACTGGGTAGATGTATTGCCTCCCGCAGCAAGAACAGCAGCGGTGGCACCAGTAGCAGCATCTCGCAAATGCCAACTTGTTCCTAGGCAGGCTACGCTTTGTATCACCGCTTTCCATAAGAGGCACACAGCTGACAACCTCTTACGGAAACTGAGGAACATCATCGCATAATGGCTTTCCCCAATTGGACTCTCCTGGGGATTTGTGACATCGGACAACGCCACCAATATTGTGCGTGCATTACATGTGGGCAAATTCCAGCACATCCCATGTTTTGCACATACATTGAATTTGGTGGTGCAGAATTATTTAAAAAACGACAGGGGCGTGCAAGAGATGCTGTCGGTGGCCCGAAGAATTGCGGGCCACTTTCGGCATTCAGCCACCGCGTGCCGAAGACTGGAGCACCAGCAAACACTCCTGAACTTGCCCCGCCATCATCTGAAGCAAGAGGTGGTAACGAGGTGGAATTCAACCCTCTATATGCTTCAGAGGATGGAGGAGCAGCAAAAGGCCATTCAAGCCTATACATATGCCTACGATATAGGTAAAGGAGGGGGAATGCACCTGACTCAAGCGCAGTGGAGAATGATTTCAACGTTGTGCAAGGTTCTGCAACCCTTTGAACTTGCCACACGTGAAGTCAGTGCAGACACTGCCAGCCTGAGTCAGGTCATTCCCCTCATCAGGCTTTTGCAGAACCAGCTGGAGAGATTGAAGGAGGAGCTAAAATGGTGTAATTTCGCTAGGCATGTGGGACTTGTGGATGGAGCCCTTAATTCGCTTAACCAGGATTCACGGGTGGTCAATCTGTTGAAATCAGAGCACTACATTTTGGCCACCGTGCTCGATCCTAGGTTTAAAGCCTATGTTGCATCTCTCTTTCCGGCAGACACAAGTCTGCACATGTTCAAAGACCTGCTGGTGAGACACTTGTCAAGTCAAGCGGAACATGACCCGTCAACAGCTCCTCCTTCACATTCTCCCGCAACTGGGGCTGCGAGGAAAAGGCTAAGAATGCCGAGCCCACCCACTGGCGGTGATGCAGGGCATTCTGGAGCGAGTGCTGACATCTGGTCCGGACTGAAGGACCTACCAACGATTACTGACATGTCGTCTACTGTCACTGCATATGATTCTGTCACCATTGAAACAATGGTGGAGGATTATATGAGTGACAGCATCCAAGTAGGCACGTCAGACAGTCCGTACATATACTGGCAGGAAAAAGAGGCAATTTGGAGGCCCTTGCACAAACTGGCTTTATTTTATTTATTTATTATTTAAGTTGCTCCCCCCCCCCCCTCCCCCCCCCCTCTAGTGTATACTCTGAAAGAGTGTTTAGTGCAGCCGGTCACCTTGTCATCGATCGGCGTACGAGGTTACTTCCAGAAAATGTGGAGAAGATGATGTTCATCAAAATGAATTATAATCAATTCCTCCGTGGAGACATTCACCAGCAATTGCCTCCAGAAAGTACACAGGGACCTGAGATGGTGGATTCCAGTGGGGAAGAATTAATACTCTGTGAGGAGGGGGATGTACACAGTGAAAGGGTGATAAATCTGACGATGAGGAGGAGGTGGACATCTTGCCTCTGTAGAGCCAGTTTGTTCAAGGAGAGATTGATTGCTTCTTTTTTGGTGGGGGCCCAAACCAACCAGTCATTTCAGCCACAGTCGTGTAGCAGACCCTGTGGCTGAAATGATGGGTTTGTTAAAGTGTGCATTTTCTGTTTATACAACATAAGGGTGGGTGGGAGGGCCCAAGGACAATTCCATCTTTTTTTTTTATTTATCTCTGCATCATGTGATGTTTGGGGCTAATTTTTTTAAGTGCCATCCTGTCTGACACTGCAGTGCCACTCCTAGATGGGCCAGGTGTTTTCGCCGCCCACTTGGGTCGCTTAGCTTAGTCATCCAGCGACCTCAGTGCAAATTTTAGGACTACAAATAATATTGTGAGGTATGAGGTGTTCAGAATAGACTGGAAATGAGTGGAAATTATGGTTATTGAGGTTAATAATACACTATAGGATCAAAATTACCCCCAAATTATATGATTTAAGCTGTTTTTGAGTTTTTTTTTTTTTTAAAAACCACCCGAATCCAAAACACACCCGAATCCGCAAAAAAAAATTCAGGGAGGTTTTGCCAAAACACGTCCGAATCCAAAACACGGCCGCAGAACGGAATCCAAAACCAAAACACAAAACCCGAAAAATTTCCGGTGCACATCTCTAGTTATTAGCTGTCATCTGTGTAGCGAAAGTTCTAGTAAGAAAGAAAATTTCTGATTGATTGTCATGTCTTTAGAGCAGATTTGCACGTTTTGCCAATGATATTTAATAACCTCTATTTCCTTAATACCTGTATCCTAAATAAATTCAGTATGATATCCCGGCTGGTGGATGCGGTCAGAATACCGACGCCAGCATCCCGATAGTGCAAATCCCGACAGGGGGGAGGTAAGACTGTTCCATCCTCTCCCCTACCTCCATCCCTCCTTTTCCGCAGCCAAACCCTAACCGCCCCCCCCCCGCCCCCCGGTGGAGCCTTACCCTAACCCTGCTGCCTGCAGCATTACCCCCTCCCCACAGCCTAACTCTGACCCCCAGGGTGGCACAGAAATCTAACCCCCACCTACCCTATTCTGCCTGTTATACTTATGGTCGGGATGCCGGCTGTCAGGATGCCGGCTTTCAGGACTATGGGGTAGGTCTCCTGACCCTGTCGGGATTCCCGCGTTGGCATTCTGATGGCTGTCCGGATTCCGGTGTCGGCATTCCAACTGCCGAGATCCTGACAGCTGGCATCCCTCCTGAATACCTAATATAGCCTTTCTTACACAGCTGAAGCTTTAGTATACATACTTGTCTGCCTTCACTTCATACTGTACGTACAGTCCAGGAGGATTAGGCCGACATATCCCCATGTCAGTTCTAGGTACTTCAACATAGCTAGACCACCTTAAGGTACTCTCAGTTTTCAGATAACAGGCTGACAGTACCCCTCTGTGAGTCCTATCTCACTGCCTTTTCAGCTTTAGCAAAAGCTGGACAGCTCCCAGTGACCAGATGGGTTCCTTATTTCCATGTAGTATTCACAGTAAGAACCCTCTGGCCATATCACTGAAGGTCCGACTCATATTCACCCTCTAGAAGCAGGGAAATTGCCTCATCAAGCTCCAGCTACCTCAATTGGCTTATCCACTCCAGACTGGCAATGCACATACAGTACCACAGCACCCACTGGCTAGTAACAATCTCATGGTATGATAAGTGGTACGTATTAAAGGGACATCCAAGGTTTCCCAGCAGAATATTGGCAGAGCACCACACTGATTCCACCATCTTGCCTTCTTCCCATAGTGATCTTGGCCATCCACAAGATGTAAGAAAAGACATGATTTATCAGAGCAGGCCACCTTCTTCCTTTGCATCAAGGTCCAGTTCACGTGCACAGTACGTGGCTCCGCTCATGTGACCGGTACGTGGCTCCGCTGCCCCAGGCGCAACAATTCTGCATTGTGTGTTCTGACACCTTTCTATCATAGCTAGCATTAACTTTTCAGCAATTTGTGTTACAGTACCTCTTCTGTGGGATAGGACCAAATGATCTATCCTCCACAAATACATAAATGAGCCTTGGACACCCATGACCCTGTTGCTAGTTCACCAGTTGTCCTTCTTTGGACCACTATTGGCAGGTACTAACCACTGCATACTGGGAATGCCCGAGACTTGCCGATTTGGAGGTGCTCTGACCCTGTCCTCGTTTAGCCTTCACAATTTGGCCCTTGTAATAGTCACTCTGGTCCTTGTGCTTGTAATTTTTACTGCTTCCAACACATCAGCTTCAAGAAATTAGTGTTCATTTGCTGCCTAATATATCCCACCTCTTGACAGGTGCCATTGTAATGAGATGATATCCACTTTACCTGCCAGTGGTTTTAATGTTATGGCTGATCGATGTCTAAACAGTAGAATTCAAATTAATTGGCTACAGACTGGACTTGAGGTTAAGCAGATATTGATATTGTGGTATCATGGTGTGTTGAAGGATGCAGCAATTTTGCTACAGGGCTAGGTACTAACATCTTCCAATGACATAGAATATGCCTACAGTACAGAATGTTTGTGTCATTTTAAGATCTAGTTAACAAATTTTCAAATGTATGCCGCTATTTACTGCTATGGGGGTCTATGTACTGTACCAAGCCTTGGATGGAGATAAAGTGGACAGAGATAAAGTACCAGCCAACCAGCTCCCTACTGTCATTTTTCAAACCCAGCATGTGACATGGCACTTAGGAGCTGATTGGCTGGAACTTTATTTAAATCCGAGGCTTAGTAAATAGACTGCTAAATGAGCAAACTTGCAGAGTGCAATCCCTCACAGAAAGCAGATGGTTGCTTTCATAAATCTATCCTGCACTAATTGTTGATTTGTTTCTATGGTAACCGCACGTTGGCAGTAATGTTAGTAAATAATTCCTGTGGTACGTGTTTTCATACGGCAACAAATCCAGGGGATCAGCAATTATTACACTGTAGGAATCATCAGCCATTGATTCTGACACTTTGTCTCAAACACCGTGTCTGTTAAATTAACATCTAGTATATATGCATAATTTTGTCATATGTAAGTGAAAAGATTATTGCCATAAATTTGGCCTATTCATTTCATATGCTGGTGGGTGGCAAAAAGAAAAAAAAGTACAGTATTCTACATCAAATTACAGCACTTTCAATGCAAATGAGATTGCAGCACTAATTTTACAACATTCCGTCTTTCTTTCACAGTTGACTTAAGACTTTGATGTATGTAACACTGATTTGTGGAATTTCTTTTATTTCAAACATTATGATTGGCAGTTCAATTATTATGTAAAGCAGCGCCATATTGTTTCACACAATGGAGACTTGTCTAAATGCCAGATCGTTTTAAACCATTGTTTTAACAAGTATTGTTTTTTTTTATTTTTATTTAAAGATGATTGGCCAGTCAATGTGTCACTTAGTCAAGGTACTTTGAAAACTTAACTTTATAGAGAATATTATACAAGAGTTTTCTTAACAATAATAAGTCATGGTTTGAATTATTTGGGAAGTTCACGCAACAGTACATACTGCATTCTGTGTTAGTGGAAAGACAGGAGCCGGTACAGACATTTTCTCAGGAGGAAGTCATCACAAAACGTGTTGAATAATGGCCATACTGGAACCTGGCACTTCCCATCTATAGAATATTCAACAAGTCTTTCTCCTCTTCTTCTCGTACCTGGAAAATAATGTGCTACCCATAAGGCACCAAAGGACATGCTTTCAGTACACATCAGGATTATTTAGTCTATTTGCTATGTAGCACACAGATAAGGTCTTTGAAGTGAGTTTCTCTTGTACTTGTTTTGACATATAAATATTATTTATTTATTACCAGTTATTTATATAGCGCACACATATTCCGCAGCGCTTTACAGAGAATACTTGGCCATTCACATCAGTCCCTGCCCCAGTGGAGCTTACAAACTATTCCCTACCACATGTACACGTACACACATTCACGCTAGGGTTAATAATGTTGGGATCCAATTAACCTATCAGTATATTTTTGGATTGTGGGAGGAAACCGGAGTACACGGAGGAAACCCACGCAAGTACGGGAAGAATATACAAACTCCACACAGAGCCATGGTGGAAGTCGAACCCATGACCTCAGTGCTGTGAGGCAGTAATGCTAACCATTACACCATCTGTACTGCCCCAAATATTAAAGTTATTTATGTTAGAAATACATCTCCTTGTGTTTTCTCCTTCGATTTACAGTTGTCTGATGAATGGACATCCAGATCGTCCTGACAGCGGGACAAGCTGCCGTCCTGCCACGGAGGGGTTTTGGTTTAGGCAGCAGAAGGGGGGTTAGGCTTAGGGTCCACGCATGGGAATGTTAGGGTTAGGGACCAGGGAGGGAGGGTTAATCACATAGAGGGGCAGAGGGGCAAGTTAGGTTTAGGCACCTAGCAGGGAGGGTTAGGTTTAGGCAGCGGGGAAGGGAGGGTTAGGGTTAGGCGTCAAACGGGGAGGGTTAGGGTTAGGCACCCACAAGGGAGGGTTAGGGTAGCAAAAAAATGAGGGTTAGGGGGCTAAATGGGGGGCTATCGGGATTCTGATGGACGGGATGCCACTGTTGGTATACTGACAGTCGGCATCCTGTCGGTATACCAATGGTATATCGATGGTATATACCAATGGTATATCATGCTGAATGACTACTTGATATCCCTTTTATCAACTGACATATGGTTATCCGCCAACAATAATCAACTCCCACCCTCCATTCCTTGACTATAATCTTTAAACCCAGTGGCCTGCACACTTACCATGAGTTTTTCAAACTCCACTTTCCCTGGATTCTTGCAGTATGCTTCCCATTTGACCACTTGCTTAGTTTTTACTCCATTTACTGCACATACTCAGCCATCCAACAATCAACATGTATCCATTATTAATACCACCATTCTAATTACAGCCATCCTTATTACTATGTATTATATATTGTTTTGTGTTCATTCACAAATCCATGAGTCCAGTGTAGTTACTCCATGTGCACTTTGTTGGCCACTTTTTTAGTAACATACAGTACATGGTATGGATTCCAGGTGATAGAAACATTCCTTAGACATGGTGACATGATAGCTCACGTCATTGGTGCAAATTTGTCAGCAGCACATTCATACCGCAAATATCCTGCTCCACCACATTCCAAAGTTGATGTATTGGACTGAGGTCTGTGGAGTATACTGAATGCATTGTCATGTTCATGGAACCAGATTAAAAGGATATGTGTTTTGTGACATGGGGTGTTATCCTACTGGAATTACCCATTAGAAGATGGGTAGACAGTGGCCAAAAAGGGGGTGTGTATGGTCAGCTACAATACTCAGATCGGCCTGGGCGTTGAAACAATGCTTATCTAGTATTAAGGTTTCGAACATTACTCACACCATTACAACCAGCGGTGTCATGAAGGGGGGTATCGGACACAGGCTTGTCATTGTGGCGTGGCCATGTCCCCCTTCAGAGTATGATGTCACAAACTCAGCTTTTGCAGAAATCCCCATATTCACAATGGGACCTGGTCATGCCCTCATGCTTGTCCACTTCCATCTCTAGCATCAGGGTCCGATAATTTCTTGGTGACCTTGACTACATCACCACCATCCTGAACCTTTAACACAAGGCATGGGGGGTGATTCCGAGTTGTTAGCTCGCTAGCTGCTTTTAGCAGCATTGCACACGCTAAGCCGCCGCCCTCTGGGAGTGTATCTTAGCTTAGCAGTATTGCGAACGAAAGATTAGCAGAATTGTGAATAGAAATTTCTTAGCAGTTTCTGAGTAGCTCCAGACCTACTCACAGATTGCGATCAGCTCAGGCCGTTTCATTCCTGGTTTGACGTCACACACACGCCCAGCGTTCGGCCAGCCACTCCCCCGTTTCTCCAGACACTCCCGCGTTTTTCCCTGACACGCCTGCATTTTTCCGCACACTCCCAGAAAACGCCCAGTTTCCGCCCAGAAACACCCACTTCCTGTCAATCACACCCCGATCACTTCAACGATGAAATTTCTTCGTTCGGACGTGAGTAAATGTACTAAGTTTTGTGCTAAAATACTTACCGCATGCGCACTGCGAACCATGCGCATGCGCATTTTTGCCTTAATCGCTATTCTAGATGGTTTTTCAATTTTCAACTATCCAGTTTTGATGAGCGTGTGGCCACTGCAGTTTCAGATTCCTGTTCTTACCTAGCAGTAGTGAAACCTGGTTTGATGTTCTGCTGCTATCATCCATCCACTTCAAGGTAAAATGTGCTGTTCTGAGAACTTCTTCTGCATACCACATTTGTGGTTATTAGAGTAGCGGTCACTTTCCTGTCAGCTCGAATCAGTCTTACTATTCTCCTATAACCTCTCTTGTGGACAAGACACTAGATGCATCATCGCTTGGAAAGTGATAAAATGGAGAGTGAAAAAGTACCAGCCAATCGGCTCCTAACTGCCATTTTTCAAACACAGCCTTTGACATGGCAATTAGGAGCTGATTGGCTGGCACTTTTTCACTCTCCATTTTTTTAAAACAATAGTTTATTGAAAAACTGTGCACGCACATAAAATACAGTCGCCAATATAGTCAGTATACATGTATCTAACTAGGTTTCAATACGTAACATGAACACATTAATCTGAACACCATAAACAGTGAGTTTACAGAATATTGTTTGGATCAAATAAAATATACAATATGTAGAGAATAAGCATCAGTACAAAACATCTTAGAAAGTGTAAGTCATCTAAAGCTAAGCTTAGTTGGAAAGGTGGAGTGCCAGTCGTGAGTACCTCAAGATTGTACCAGGAGGTTAACAGTATTGCTGAACGTAAGGTGGTTTTTAGTGACGGGGGGAGAGATTTCACATGGGGCAACCAGATGTTAAAAAAAGTATCGTCCCGTTTCTCTTTATTTTTTTAAATATGTTTATTGAAGGTTTTTCAATCGTACACATGTAAATATGAAAAAGCATACAACATGGAAAAACAGAGTAAAGTGTCTATACAGAGATATTCTAGGGTACATCTGAATAAAGTGGATAAATCGCAGTAAATAAAATGAAACTAGAAATATATACCCACAACAAAGAATACCGGGTACTACCGGGATTTAACTGAGTATATTCCAGGCTGCTATGGGGCGGTAGACCACAATTAGTCGTATAGTATAGCAGTACTTCCACATAGTAAAATTCGTTAAAGAGAAAGAGCAGAAGGTAGAAAACAAAGTACAAGAAAAGAGAAAAGTATGTACAGGGAGGGGAGGAGAACACAAAAGGGAAGCAGAGAAAAGAGGAGGGGAGATATGACGGGATGAGGGTGAGTGTTAGGGCATGCCCATAACACTCAATGGGGGTAATTCCAAGTTGATCGCAGCAGGAATTCTGTTAGCAATTGGGCAAAACCATGTGCACAGAGGGGAGGCAGATTTAACATGTGCAGAGAGAGTTAGATTTGGGTGGGGTGTGTTCAATCTGCAATCTAAAAATAAAGCAGCCAGTATTTACCCTGCACAGAAATAAAATAACCCACCCAAATGTAACTCTCTCTGCAAATGTTATATCTGCCCCCCCTGCAGTGCACATGGTTTTGCCCAACTGCTAAAAAATTTCCTGCTGCGATCAACTTAGAATTACCCCCCATATACCTTATGAGAGCGCCAGAGAGAGAAGAATAGATAAATACTCGGTTTGAAAAAGAAACCAGTTAAATTGCTCAAACTCTTGCAAATGATTCATAAGACAACAATGAGCAGTCCAAGGTTTTCAAGATATGTTGTTTGGTATGCGGAGGCAAAGTGTCAATGAAAGGGCTCCATTTGCGGCAAAACTTTTGCGTGCTAAAGAAAGGTGAAGTTAAAACCGTTTTTCTATCATAATACAATAATTGCAGTAGTTTTTGCTGGACTTCCGCAAGGGAAGGAGCGGAGCGCTTAACCCACTTAATCAAGATACATTTTTTACCAAGTGTAAGGATTACACTGAGAAGAGAGAGACTTCTCGGGGTGATCCGCCAGTTCGCAAAGTTTAAGGTAAGACAAGCTAACTGATCTGGTGATACATTCAAGGAGAATAGTCTATTAATATAGGCAAAAAGTTTACACCAGAATCTTTTAATTTTTCTACATTCCCATACACAATGTATAAAAGATGCTGAGGCCTTCCCACATTTAAGACATTCACCAGATTCGGAGGGTAACATATGAGATCGTTGTGCAGGTGAAATGTATGCTCTGTGCAAAAATCGTAGGTGAACCTCTTGGAAGTAAGCTGATGACAAAAATTTCAGTGATCTTTCACAGGGTTGTATAATATCTGAAATGCTAACTAAAGCAGGGATGTCAGCCTTCCATTTCAGGAACAAATTGTCCCATTGTACGGTGGGTAGACAAGATATCAAAATGGAATAGACATATTTCACCTTAAATGGTCGCACCTGGGAAGAATGCAGGAGAGCATCAATAGCTTGAGAAGCAGGGTATACCTTATGGGAATCTTTCAATTGAGTCAAGGCACCATGAGAAAGTACAAAGTGACGCACCTGGAAATACATATACATGTGGCGTGGAGACAAGTTAAATTGTTGGCATAGATCAGAAAAGGAGTAAAGGACTCCTCCAGGGTCAAACACTTTGTGAAAGGAGTCGAGGCCTTTTTCCTTCCAGAGGGAGTACGTAGCATTGTGCAGTGAGGGTGGAAATGCTGGGTTACCCCACAACGGGATATATTTGGAAAAATGAGGATCTCGGTGACAATGTTTATTGATGGTTAACCAAGCGTTCAAAGTATCTTTAAATAATATATGGTTCTTTAATTGGGAGTCCGTTTCTCTTTATTAAGCGACATTTCAAGCCAATCCATCGAAAATAAATATGAAACCCGAGGTCAAAACAATGATAATGCTAAGGTGTCCGACAGAACCCATTGTGATAATATAGTTTTCCGTCCTGCTGCTGACAGTTTAGCCAATAATAATCTTTGTCCCAGTGGTGGCCTATTCCCAAGGGGGGTCAGATATATATCCCACAAAGCCCATTCTGGGGTGGGGGTAATGGAGATATTATTAGCATCTTTTATGTAGTGACTAATCAGCATCCAAAACTTGTGAACCTCAGGGCAGCTCCACATACAGTGATACAAATACACATCTGGAACTGCACATTTAAAGCACTTCGAGTCTGTGGAGGCACCCATGAGAAGGGGACGTTTCGGGGTATAATATGCTCGATGCAATAATTTATATTGCATCTCGATATAAGAAGCTGAAATTAAAGTTTTATTTAATCGTGTAAATGCGGAAAGGATGGTTTCAAGGGGGATATTGGGTAAATCCGTATTCCATTTTGCCATTCCTCCCTGTAAACCTTCCAGGGCAATTTGTCTTTTGATATATGTGTATAATAAGGAGGTACTGTATACCCTGCCATCAGCTTGCGTGATCAATGTATCCAATTCATTCAAGGCATCTTTGTCAGTAAATTTGGAAAGAATACTAATACGCAAATAAGACGGATGGGTAAATTCGGATATTTTTCTTGTAATTGTTGATAAGATAACATTGTCTGACCACCTTTTTCTAAAACATGGAAAACCAAACAAAGTCTCTCCCTGGTCCAGGTCACAGATAATAGAGAGAATTGTGTTAATGCGCCACGTGTAGAAATGTTGTGATAAAGCGGTAAAAATAAAGTATTATATGATGAGAGTCTCTACACAAATCTGCTGGTTTCACTGGTATATGCAGGCCTAAATATACAAGTGAGGACTCCGCCCACAAAAATGGAAAGCCCTCTGTCCAGTTCTCCCTCACACCCGTGTGTAAAGATAGTGCTTTGGTTTTTAGCTTATTTATAAGAAAACCGGAAACATTTTCAAAATCAAACAATATTTGCAAAAAAACGGGGAATGCTTCTTGAGGGTTCGCGAAGTATAAAAGTAGGTCATCAGCATAAACTGAAACTTTCAATATATTTCGTCCTACAGTATGTCTATCCCACGCCATGGGGCGTGTAAATGAAACAGTCAGATTAAAGGGTCTATTGCTAAATTAAACAATAAAGGGGATACTGGGCAGCCCTGTCTAGTGCCAAGAAATAAAGTGAAACTTGAAGTATTTAAGTCATTAATGGTTAGGAAGGCTGTAGGAGCGGTGTATAAAGTGCGGAACAGGGTAATAAATCCCACACCAAAGCTTTGCATATGCATCACTCTAAGCAAATGCGCCCACGATACTCTGCCAAAGGCTTTATCTGCATCGCAGCTAACTAAGAGAGATTTGCCGTCTGGGTCGGATAGGGACCGTGTCAGGGCGGCTACCACCTGCCGTATGTTATGAACTGAAGCGCAACCTTTTACAAAGCCAGTCTGGGAAGGGTGTAGTAATTTAGGCAAAACAACTTGTAGCCGTTGCGCTATAATAGCAGTCAGTAATTTAAGATCTTGGTTTAAAAGGGATATAGGGCGGTACGATGTGACTAGTGGGGGGTCTTTACCTGGCTTAGGTAAAATTATAATCCTGGCTTAATTAAAATCGGAAGGAGGGCATTCACCTGACAGTATAGAGTTAAACAAACTCAGAAGATGCGGTAGCAAGTGTGGGGATAACAATTTGTAGCATTCAGCGCTCAACCCATCAGGACCCGGAGCCTTACCATTAGCCAACCTGTGAATAGCAGAACGGAGTTCTTGTTCCGATATAGGGTGTACTAGAGCTTCACCTTCAGTCTCTGTCATTGTCTGAACCACAGCTTTTCTAATAAAATCCATACCAAGCGAAGGATTATCTGGTGGCGGCGGCATGGAGGTGTTTATAGTAATCCAGAAATGAATCAGCTGTGTCAGGAGCTGATGTCAGTTGCCCCATATCTGAAATAATTTTCGGGATGTGTGTACGTGGCCGTTGGCTCCTGATTACAGAAGCTAGTAATTCACCGACTTTGTTACCCCGCCTAAAGTAACGATTTTTTTGGTAGTCCAAAGAATGCTGTGCCCTCTCAGTACATAAGGAGTCGTACATAGTAGAGATGAGCGGGTTCGGTTTCTCTGAATCCGAACCCGCCCGAACTTCATGTTTTTTTACACGGGTCCGAGCGACTCGGATCTTCCCGCCTTGCTCGGTTAACCCGAGCGCGCCCGAACGTCATCATCACGCTGTCGGATTCTCGCGAGGCTCGGATTCTATCGCGAGACTCGGATTCTATATAAGGAGCCGCGCGTCGCGCCCATTTTCACACGTGCATTGAGATTGATAGGGAGAGGACGTGGCTGGCGTCCTCTCCGTTTAGAAATTAAAATAGATAGGAGAGTGAGAGTGAGACACTTCATTTACTTACTGGAGCTTAGGAGGAGTTATACTAGTGACTGATGACCAGTGACCTGACCCACCAGTGCAGTTTTATAATTTATTATTATTTAATAATCCGTTCTGTTCTTGTTCTCTGCCTGAAAAAAACGATACACAGTGACTCAGTCACACTTACATACCATATCTGTGCTCAGCCCAGTGTGCTGCATCATCTATGTATAATATCTGACTGTGCTCACACAGCTTAATTGTGGGGGAGACTGGGGAGCAGTTATAGGTTATAGCAGGAGCCAGGAGTACATATTAAACAGTGCACACTTTTGCTGCCAGAGTGCCACTGCCAGGGTGACTGACCACTGACCACTGTGACCAGTGACCTGACCACACTGACCACCAGTATAGTATATTGTGATTGTCTGCCTGAAAAAGTACACTCGTCGTGTGACTTGTGTGGTGTTTTTTTATTCTATAAAAATTAAAAAACTCATTCTGCTGACAGACAGTGTCCAGCAGGTCCCTCATTATATAATATATACCTGTCCGGCTGCAGTAGTGATATATATATATTTTTTATATCATTATTTATCATCCAGTCTATACTAGCAGCAGACACAGTACGGTAGTTCACGGCTGTAGCTACCTCTGTGTCGGCACTCGGCAGTCCATCCATAATTGTATACCACCTACCCGTGTTTTTTTTTTTTCTTTCTTCTTTATACATACTACATCTCATTATCATCCAGTCTATATTAGCAGCAGACACAGTACAGTACGGTAGTCCACGGCTGTAGCTACCTCTGTGTCGGCACTCGGCAGTCCATCCATAATTGTATACCACTTACCCGTGGTTTTTTTTTTCTTTCTTCTTTATACATACTACATCTCATTATCATCCAGTCTATATTAGCAGCAGACACAGTACAGTACGGTAGTCCACGGCTGTAGCTACCTCTGTGTCGGCACTCGGCAGTCCATCCATAATTGTATACCACCTACCCGTGGTTATTTTTTTCTTTCTTCTTTATACATACTACATCTCATTATCATCCAGTCTATATTAGCAGCAGACACAGTACAGTACGGTAGTCCACGGCTGTAGCTACCTCTGTGTCGGCACTCGGCAGTCCATCCATAATTGTATACCACCTACCCGTGTTTTTTTTTTTCTTTCTTCTTTATACATACTACATCTCATTATCAACCAGTCTATATTAGCAGCAGACACAGTACGGTAGCTCACGGCTGTAGCTACCTCTGTGTCGGCACTCGGCAGTCCATCCATAATTGTATACTAGTATCCATCCATCTCCATTGTTTACCTGAGGTGCCTTTTAGTTGTGCCTATTAAAATATGGAGAACAAAAATGTTGAGGTTCCAAAATTAGGGAAAGATCAAGATCCACTTCCACCTCGTGCTGAAGCTGCTGCCACTAGTCATGGCCGAGACGATGAAATGCCAGCAACGTCATCTGCCAAGGCCGATGCCCAATGTCATAGTACAGAGCATGTCAAATCCAAAACACCAAATATCAGTAAAAAAAGGACTCCAAAACCTAAAATAAAATTGTCGGAGGAGAAGCGTAAACTTGCCAATATGCCATTTACCACACGGAGTGGCAAGGAACGGCTGAGGCCCTGGCCTATGTTCATGGCTAGTGGTTCAGCTTCACATGAGGATGGAAGCACTCAGCCTCTCGCTAGAAAACTGAAAAGACTCAAGCTGGCAAAAGCACCGCAAAGAACTGTGCGTTCTTCGAAATCCCAAATCCACAAGGAGAGTCCAATTGTGTCGGTTGCGATGCCTGACCTTCCCAACACTGGACGTGAAGAGCATGTGCCTTCTACCATTTGCACGCCCCCTGCAAGTGCTGGAAGGAGCACCCGCAGTCCAGTTCCTGATAGTCAGATTGAAGATGTCAGTGTTGAAGTACACCAGGATGAGGAGGATATGGGTGTTGCTGGCGCTGGGGAGGAAATTGACCAGGAGGATTCTGATGGTGAGGTGGTTTGTTTAAGTCAGGCACCCGGGGAGACACCTGTTGTCCGTGGGAGGAATATGGCCACTGACATGCCTGGTGAAAATACCAAAAAAATCAGCTCTTCAGTGTGGAAGTATTTCAACAGAAATGCGGACAACAGGTGTCAAGCCGTGTGTTGCCTTTGTCAAGCTGTAATAAGTAGGGGTAAGGACGTTAACCACCTCGGAACATCCTCCCTTATACGTCACCTGCAGCGCATTCATAATAAGTCAGTGACAAGTTCAAAAACTTTGGGCGACAGCGGAAGCAGTCCACTGACCAGTAAATCCCTTCCTCTTGTAACCAAGCTCACGCAAACCACCCCACCAACTCCCTCAGTGTCAATTTCCTCCTTCCCCAGGAATGCCAATAGTCCTGCAGGCCATGTCACTGGCAATTCTGACGAGTCCTCTCCTGCCTGGGATTCCTCCGATGCATCCTTGCGTGTAACGCCTACTGCTGCTGGCGCTGCTGTTGTTGCTGCTGGGAGTCGATGGTCATCCCAGAGGGGAAGTCGTAAGCCCACTTGTACTACTTCCAGTAAGCAATTGACTGTTCAACAGTCCTTTGCGAGGAAGATGAAATATCACAGCAGTCATCCTACTGCAAAGCGGATAACTGAGGCCTTGGCATCCTGGGTGGTGAGAAACGTGGTTCCGGTATCCATCATTACTGCAGAGCCAACTAGAGACTTGTTGGAGGTACTGTGTCCCCGGTACCAAATACCATCTAGGTTCCATTTCTCTAGGCAGGCGATACCGAAAATGTACACAGACCTCAGAAAAAGAGTCACCAGTGTCCTAAAAAATGCAGCTGTACCCAATGTCCACTTAACCACGGACATGTGGACAAGTGGAGCAGGGCAGGGTCAGGACTATATGACTGTGACAGCCCACTGGGTAGATGTATGGACTCCCGCCGCAAGAACAGCAGCGGCGGCACCAGTAGCAGCATCTCGCAAACGCCAACTCTTTCCTAGGCAGGCTACGCTTTGTATCACCGCTTTCCAGAATACGCACACAGCTAAAAACCTCTTACGCCAACTGAGGAAGATCATCGCGGAATGGCTTACCCCAATTGGACTCTCCTGTGGATTTGTGGCATCGGACAACGCCAGCAATATTGTGTGTGCATTAAATATGGGCAAATTCCAGCACGTCCCATGTTTTGCACATACCTTGAATTTGGTGGTGCAGAATTATTTAAAAAACGAGAGGGGCGTGCAAGAGATGCTGTCGGTGGCCAGAAGAATTGCGGGACACTTTCGGCGTACAGGCACCACGTACAGAAGACTGGAGCACCACCAAAAACTACTGAACCTGCCCTGCCATCATCTGAAGCAAGAAGTGGTAACGAGGTGGAATTCAACCCTCTATATGCTTCAGAGGTTGGAGGAGCAGCAAAAGGCCATTCAAGCCTATACAATTGAGCACGATATAGGAGGTGGAATGCACCTGTCTCAAGTGCAGTGGAGAATGATTTCAACGTTGTGCAAGGTTCTGATGCCCTTTGAACTTGCCACACGTGAAGTCAGTTCAGACACTGCCAGCCTGAGTCAGGTCATTCCCCTCATCAGGCTTTTGCAGAAGAAGCTGGAGACATTGAAGGAGGAGCTAACACGGAGCGATTCCGCTAGGCATGTGGGACTTGTGGATGGAGCCCTTAATTCGCTTAACAAGGATTCACGGGTTGTCAATCTGTTGAAATCAGAGCACTACATTTTGGCCACCGTGCTCGATCCTAGATTTAAAACCTACCTTGGATCTCTCTTTCCGGCAGACACAAGTCTGCTGGGGTTGAAAGACCTGCTGGTGAGAAAATTGTCAAGTCAAGCGGAACGCGACCTGTCAACATCTCCTCCTTCACATTCTCCCGCAACTGGGGGTGCGAGGAAAAGGCTCAGAATTCCGAGCCCACCCGCTGGCGGTGATGCAGGGCAGTCTGGAGCGACTGCTGATGCTGACATCTGGTCCGGACTGAAGGACCTGACAACGATTACGGACATGTCGTCTACTGTCACTGCATATGATTCTCTCAACATTGAAAGAATGGTGGAGGATTATATGAGTGACCGCATCCAAGTAGGCACGTCACACAGTCCGTACTTATACTGGCAGGAAAAAGAGGCAATTTGGAGGCCCTTGCACAAACTGGCTTTATTCTACCTAAGTTGCCCTCCCACAAGTGTGTACTCCGAAAGAGTGTTTAGTGCCGCCGCTCACCTTGTCAGCAATCGGCGTACGAGGTTACATCCAGAAAATGTGGAGAAGATGATGTTCATTAAAATGAATTATAATCAATTCCTCCGCGGAGACATTGACCAGCAGCAATTGCCTCCACAAAGTACACAGGGAGCTGAGATGGTGGATTCCAGTGGGGACGAATTGATAATCTGTGAGGAGCGGGATGTACACGGTGATATATCGGAGGATGATGATGAGGTGGACATCTTGCCTCTGTAGAGCCAGTTTGTGCAAGGAGAGATTAATTGCTTCTTTTTTGGTGGGGGTCCAAACCAACCCGTCATATCAGTCACAGTCGTGTGGCAGACCCTGTCACTGAAATGATGGGTTGGTTAAAGTGTGCATGTCCTGTTTATACAACATAAGGGTGGGTGGGAGGGCCCAAGGACAATTCCATCTTGCACCTCTTTTTTCTTTAATTTTTCTTTGCGTCATGTGCTGTTTGGGGAGGGTTTTTTGGAAGGGCCATCCTGCGTGACACTGCAGTGCCACTCCTAGATGGGCCCGGTGTTTGTGTCGGCCACTAGGGTCGCTTATCTTACTCACACAGCTACCTCATTGCGCCTCTTTTTTTCTTTGCGTCATGTGCTGTTTGGGGAGGGTTTTTTGGAAGGGACATCCTGCGTGACACTGCAGTGACACTCCTAGATGGGCCCGGTGTTTGTGTCGGCCACTAGGGTCGCTTATCTTACTCACACAGCTACCTCATTGCGCCTCTTTTTTTCTTTGCGTCATGTGCTGTTTGGGGAGGGTTTTTTGGAAGGGACATCCTGCGTGACACTGCAGTGACACTCCTAGATGGGCCCGGTGTTTGTGTCGGCCACTAGGGTCGCTTATCTTACTCACACAGCTACCTCATTGCGCCTCTTTTTTTCTTTGCTTCATGTGCTGTTTGGGGAGGGTTTTTTGGAAGGGCCATCCTGCGTGACACTGCAGTGCCACTCCTAGATGGGCCCGGTGTTTGTGTCGGCCACTAGGGTCGCTTATCTTACTCACACAGCTACCTCATTGCGCCTCTTTTTTTCTTTGCGTCATGTGCTGTTTGGGGAGGGTTTTTTGGAAGGGACATCCTGCGTGACACTGCAGTGCCACTCCTAGATGGGCCCGGTGTTTGTGTCGGCCACTAGGGTCGCTTATCTTACTCACACAGCTACCTCATTGCGCCTCTTTTTTTCTTTGCGTCATGTGCTGTTTGGGGAGGGTTTTTTGGAAGGGACATCCTGCGTGACACTGCAGTGCCACTCCTAGATGGGCCTGGTGTTTGTGTCGGCCACTAGGGTCGCTTATCTTACTCACACAGCAACCTCATTGCGCCTCTTTTTTTCTTTGCGTCATGTGCTGTTTGGGGAGGGTTTTTGGAAGGGACATCCTGCGTGACACTGCAGTGCCACTCCTAGATGGGCCAGGTGTTTGTGTCGGCCACTAGGGTCGCTGAGCTTAGTCATCCAGCGACCTCGGTGCAAATTTTAGGACTAAAAATAATATTGTGAGGTGTGAGGTATTCAGAATAGACTGAAAATGAGTGGAAATGATGGTTTTTGAGGTTAATAATACTTTGGGATCAAAATGACCCCCAAATTCTATGATTTAAGCTGTTTTTTAGGTTTTTTGGAAAAAAACACCCGAATCCAAAACACACCCGAATCCGACAAAAAAAATTCGGTTAGGTTTTGCCAAAACGCGGTCGAACCCAAAACACGGCCGCGGAACCGAACCCAAAACCAAAACACAAAACCCGAAAAATTTCCGGCGCTCATCTCTAGTACATAGATTTCATTTCAACATACAATTGATGATTTTCTGTAGTATCATTGTGTAAAACAGTAGAGTAAGAAGTGGAGACTGCTAAACTAAGTTCCCTTAGCCGTGCGTTCAGAGCCTTACGTTTAGCCGAGACATATGCAATTATACGGCCCCTAAGTACCAATGTGGATGCCGCCCAAAACAAATTAATATCTTCTAAATGTTGGATATTATCCTCCACGTAGTTTAAAAAATGTTGTTCTAGGGGCGATTTGAAATCCGGGGATTCTATTAAGTATGATGGGAACCTCCAATTAAAAGAGACTGATTTGGAAGAGGAGAGATGAAGTGTGAACCATGTTGGAGCGTGGTCCAAAATAGCAATGTTCTCAATTTTTGAGAGATGCACCCTGACTAGTAGAGAAGTGGGGATAAGCCAGAAATCAATTCTGGTAGAGGTATGATGTGGATGGGAATAGAAGGTGTATTCTCTCCCTACTGGGTGTTGAAACCTCCAAGAGTCAGAGAGATCTAGGGACTTTATTAATAAGGCAAGAGCTGCTGGTGGTGTGTTGCGGGTTTTACACAAATATATCGACCTTCTGGATCACACAGCTTATCCAGCATCGTATATTGTAAAGACTTATTGATAATGAGAAGTACCCCACGCCGTTTGGCAATATAAGAAGCTGAAATGTAATCAGAGAACCAAACATCTTTAACAGTATTAGGATCTCCATCCTTCCAATGTCTGTCTTGCAGTACTGCAATATCCGGTTTGAACCGTTTTAAATGTTGCAGCACTTTCTTCCACTTCAGCGGGGTACTTAGACCTTCTACATTCCAGGTAAAAAATTTAATGTGTTCCCGCTTAGTGAGCATTGCCATTGGTGTGTGTGTCATATTAACCAATGCCTAGGTTTGGGAACATACAAATGGAAGCAAACATGAAAAAGGCGATTCCACTCGTCCCAGCTAGCAGGAGGATCACCAAAGAGAATAACATGTATACTATAAGTAAAAATGGAAATGTGAAATAACCATTGCATATTGCAGTCCTAACTAGTTTTGCTATTTTATGAACCCAAACAGACTGCCAGGAAGACCGAACATGACCATCAATTAAATCCCAAAATCGATGTATAGAAGAGGGGAGGAAAGGAAATTGAGCAGTAGAGCCCCCAGCAAAAATGTAGTGGAAAGGGAATAGAGGAAACCAATCCAACCTCAGTTTTTCAAATTTGCAGTAAAGTGGTAATAACAAAACAACAACTTTTAAAGAAAAAAAATATCAACATTTTCAATGTGAGATGCATTGCTTTTTACGAAATAGAAGTCATACTTGTGAATTCCCAACTTGTCAGTCCATATCGTCAGACGAAGAAGACGGTCTATTTGAGAGAGAAGCAACAAATGACTTGGCAGGTGATACAGATTCGAAAAAAATATTGCTTGCCCTCATGTTGAACTCTCAATTTGGCCGGGTAAAGGAGTGCAAAATGAACACCCGCTTCAAATAGTGATTTACAAACAGGAGAGAACTCCTTCCTTTTCATTGCCACTTGATAAGAAAAATCCTGGAACAGAAGTAGCCTGTCACCTTCGTAATTCAGATCCCAGGATTTCCTATAGGCATCTAGCATGCAGACTTTATCTGTGTAGTTTAAGACTTTAAAGATGACTGGTCTGGGTCTGCGACGATCAGTCTGACGATCCGGGCCAATGCGGTGCACCCTTTCAATTAACATGGTGCCGAATGTAAGTAAACACTTAAATTCCTCAGGAAGCCATGTAGAAACCAATTCCATCAGGTCTTTCTGCTTGATCGATTCAGGAAGACCAATTAGATGGAGGTTATTGTGATGATTTCTGTTCTCGAGATCCTCTAATTTATCTTGTAGCGCAATAAGGGAGGCTTCTTGGGAAGCGATGGTTGTTTTGGCTGTGATGAGGTCATCCTCTATATTGGAAATGCATTGTTTTGCCTCCTCGAAGCGAGCGCCATGCTCCTTGAGTTGAGCCACCGTTGAGTCAATGGCCTCCTTTAAGCCCACCAGTTTCTTGTCAAGCAGAGGTGACAATATATCAGAAATCTCTTGGGCTTTGGCCATAGACGCCGCACTATATGCAGAGGGGTCAGGTACTCCTTGCGATACATTGTCACCAACAGAAGAAGAAGGCGGGCTCACCGCCGATGTGATTGTGGCTCTGTTTTCTCGTGTTTTGGCAGCCGTCCCTCTTTTACCTCCTCTCTGAGATTTGGCGACAAATTTATCCATGGTAAGGAACAATGAGAGAGGAGTTACAGGTATACAAAGTTCCTTCAGAATAATGCCACGCAGAAATGAGAGAAGTTGTATGGACCTGGTGGTGTTGTGACCTGACCAGCAGGAGGCAATGGGCTGGTGTGGCAAACTGAAAACCGATGGGAACAGATAATGTTGAATGGATTTATAATAACAAAGTTATGAAAAGGAATTTGGAAAAAATGGTGTATTCCTTAATGAACATGCAATAGGGGCTACGCCTGCAGTTAATCCAGGGTTAAATAAGCACCTTCCCAAGGATACATTGATTTGTCGATGAGAGATCTGGAACACTGTAAACTGTGGTGCTGTCACAAGGAGGTTAAATGACCACTGAGATTTGTTTATTATAGCAGGAGTAGGTATACGAGACTAAGAACAGTCCCTGTAGTTTAATATGCCAGTACAGCTGAGGTTGAAAGGGTAGCCCCCAGCACAGGAGTGTGTCGAGTCCCTGCGCCAGTAAGACCCAAGGCTATAATTATGGGACTCAGGGCTTCTGTCTCCCCTTCCTCCCATGTGCATAGGAGTGAGGGTGCCGTGTCCCGACCACCAGAGCAGCCACAGAGCAGCAGAGATGTGGGGAAAGAACCTGATGTTCACTGTCAGGCTCTGTCTCAGGTGCCGTGTGATCAATGTCTGTAGAGCCGCAGGGAGCCAGGGAGGAGCGGGGGTCTAGCACCGCTGCAGCAGGATGCCTTTCAGCCTGGTCCTCCTCACCCGTTCACGGGAAAGGTAAAGAGGGACCACATAGACTCCACATAGACTCCGGATCGGAAGCCTGGCGGAAGCAGTGCGGGGGGGGGGGGGGGCTGAAAGATGGCGGCTGCTGACAGGCTCTCACACAGGTGTCTCGAGGTCCGCACTTGCAGAGCAGCAGGGAGTTAGAGGGAAGCGGCACCGGCCAGTTGGATCTTTCGTACCCACTTACTGAAAGGTATAGGGTGGCCTCTTGGTCTCTGGAGTAGCGTGCAGTGTCAGTGCTGGGGGCCCCGCTGCGTAGCATCTCTCCAGACGCCTCGATTCCTCGATTCTGGCACTTACTTGGTGGTGGAGAGCCGGGGATCCATAACCTCTTGCCCACCTCTATCTCCGCTGCCCGTGGATGACGATTGTGGGCATCAATCTCAGCGCTGGCAGATGTTAGGGGTGCCGATAGACAACCGGAGCGGAGAGCTCTATTAAGATGCGGCCAGCAGCTTGGTCCGCCCACTGGAAATTCACTCTACATTTTAGCACTTTCCAAGCGATGATGCAGCTATTCTCCTCAGTGACTAACACCTAAGCACTGTACCATATTAACTATTTTCTACTAGTCAGGCTTAGTGGCGGATGCCTAGCTTTAGTAAAGGGCAGTGTGTGTGCCCTGACCTCTGAGATGGACTGAGCCTGGAAAATTGGTGATCATTTAATTTCTAGAGAAGTTCACCAGAAACTTTAATGAACAGATAGCCCATGTTCTCTTATTGTTATATGTGCATTCTGTAACTTTTGTTCCTATATCAATATATTTTTTAATATTACACTATAAGAACTTCTGTGTTGGCAATGATGTGTGTGCAGGTGTTAATTTTAAGGTTAAAAAGTTATATAGTTTAAAGTTGTATAGACACACCCCAGCGGATGAATGTAACAATGAACTGGGCTGTTCATAGTTAGAGTCATCTGCTGGGGTGTGCCTATATAACTCTGCACTGATGTTTATTTTAAAAATAGCAAGTTCAGACATACTCACTATTTCACACTTAGGGGGTCATTCTGACCCGTTCGCTCGCTGCTGTTTGTCGTAGCCGAGCGAACGGGTCCCTACTGCACATGTGCCGGTGCCGTAGTGCACCAGCGCATGCTAGATGGCCGAAGGCCGTAGCAGGGCTGCGATCGCCTCTGCCTGATTGACAGGGCAGGAGAGGGCGGAACGGCTGCATTTGCCCGCCGCTTCGTGGGGGGCGGGCTGCAGCGGCTGCGTGACATCACACGCAGCCGCTGCGGGTCGGGGAGCGACAAGTAGCTCACGGCCAGCACGGTAAAGCTGCGCTGGTCGGGAGCTAATCTTGAAGTGCAAAGGCATCGGCGCTGTGCGATGCCTTTGCACTTCTGCGGGGGGGGTCGCGGCACTGACATGCGGGGCGGACTAGCACAGCTACGATCAACTCGGAATGGTCTCATGGAGCAGAGCTTGAGTGTAGCAGGGTGTAATACAGCTCACCAGCCGCTAAGTGTATGTAGGCAGTGGGTGTTGATGCAGGAACACTGGAATCATTGTGGATTGTAGGTAATTGCAGGTCTCTCTGGAGCTAAGTGGAAGATGTGTCTTCCACTGTGATGCTCTAGCACAGTCGCCCATGCAGTCTTACATAGTCTCAAGACAAGACAGCCAATGCATGCACCTGTTTGTCTACCAGGCACATGTTCTGTGTACACCACCATTCAAATCCTTGGTGTTTATGCATGCATCACATGATAGTGTGTGTTTCTGCGATAGGGATTAAAAAGCATAGCAATTACCTGTTGTCCTGATTGCTTAAAGTCAAATGACATTGTGAACCAACAACAGGAGAACGAATCTGTCAATGCCTAATCTAAATCAACGCACATCCCACACTGACACCTACATCAGGAGTGATGATCAGGCTATTTTATGGGAATAAGAAAAGCCCTGCAGCAATTTACTATGACAGAATATGCCCTCTCCAAACCCAAGCCTTATTATATAAGCATGCATTTGGGTGCAGAACTAGGTGCTTTATTGAAGATTCTGCACTTGCGCCATGAGATCTCCAAACCTACCCAGGTCTACTCAGCTCTTCCAACGTTAAGGAGAAAACTTTTTCAACACTTGCAAGAAGCACTTTTTGGGGGTCTATTCATGAAATGTGAAAAGTGTGGAGAAGTGAGCCAGTGGAGAAGTTGCCCATGGCAACCAATCAGCATTGAAATAACATTTATAATTTGCATACTATACAATTGTACGGAGCAGCTGATTGGTTGCCATGGGCAACTTCTCCACAGGCTCACTTCTCCACTCTTTTCACTGCTTCATGAATAGACCCCTGAGTGCACTAACCAGTATCTATAATAGGTGCTCACTCAGCACCACAGACTATATTTCCCTTTCTGCTTCCACTGCAGAAATCTACGTGAAAATAGCACTGGCACAATTATGTTTAAAGATATGGGAAAGAGTAGTAGAGAAATCATGTAGGCAATGGCTAGGTAACATTTTCCCTTAGGTATAAGCCTGTGTGGTACACTCTGAAACAGTCTACTTGGCATATGTGCCAGCGCACGGGGAAGGCAGTGGGTAAGGTATACGGATTCTACTCTGCCCCATCTCTTTTAAAACACCTAAGGCTACAACAAATACATGTAACATGTATAACCGGGACCGTAGAGAGCGCATCCAGGCCCCGGGAAAAGCGAGGGGTATGGCCTAATAACGGAGGTGTGACCACGCCCCATTTAAAAAAAAAACATGAAAAACTACTGTTTATGCACAGGGGGCGGATCCAGAGGGGGCGCGATCAGTGCGATCGCTAACCCCTGTCCACAGGCAGAGGAGACTGCTGCACTTACAGCAGCGTGTGCTGGACTGGGTAGCGAGATTGCAGCTGCCTGACAGGTAAGGGGGGAAGGGAGGACCCAGGCCCCTACCGGGCCCTTCCAACAAGCCCGGGCCCAGGGATTTAGGACCTGCTCTCCCCTCTCTGCGTGACACTGAATATAACGTCAGAAAGGGCTAGCTTTATCTGCACTATGAGGCAGCCAAATTGTGAGATGCTAGGTTGTAGTGAAATGACGGGCTGCGAATATTCGCTCAGCCCACCCAATGGCTACCTCCAGTCTTGGTCGGCAACATGTACCTTTAAACACATATTTTAAGGAAAGAAACGTTATCTGTTGAAGGAAAGAACCTATCTTAGGTTTTCCTAAGGTAAACCTTGCGAAGTCTGAAAACATTTATTTATCTGAAACATCACCAAATTACAGTCAATTGCCTGTGTCTCGAAACCTTTTAGCAGTATTTCAACAGAGGAATAATAACCATATTGACTTTTCTTCTACTTTTACAAATTGCAAACAATTATATCCTTGCCACATACTACCAAATGCTCAATTGGAGACGCAATAATGTTTGTCATGAAAACGCTTTTCTTTAGTCCTTTATTCGGATTTTGAAATTTAGAGGAAATTTTTCTTCATAGACCACTTAACTGACGATTTTCACTCATAAAACCGCTCAGAAATTAACTTTTTTTTTTTTTTTTAACTTTATAAAGTTTAAAAGGTATTTTTCCCACTCCCCCTTGGCAATAGACACCCTCAGTGGTCTTAAATTGTGGTAGTAGTACCCCCCACACCCCCTGTAGAACCCCATGTTTTATAACCCCCCCCCACGTTAAAAGTAGAGATGAGCGGGTTCGGTTTCTTTGAATCCGAACCCGCACGAACTTCACTTTTTTTTTCACGGGTCCGAGCGACTCGGATCTTCCCGCCTTGCTCGGTTAACCCGAGCGCGCCCGAACGTCATCATGACGCTGTCGGATTCTCGCGAGACTCGGATTCTATATAAGGAGCCGCGCGTCGCCGCCATTTTCACACGTGCATTGAGATTGATAGGGAGAGGACGTGGCTGGCGTCCTCTCCATTAGAATAGATTAGAAGAGAGAGAGAGAGAGATTGTGCAGACAGAGTTTACCACAGTGACCAGTGCAGTTGTTGTTAAGTTAACTTTTATTTAATATATCCGTTCTCTGCTATATCCGTTCTCTGCCTGAAAAAAACGATACACAGCAGTCACACAGTGTGACTCAGTCTGTGTGCACTCAGCTCAGCCCAGTGTGCTGCACATCAATGTATAAAAGCTTATAATAATTGTGGGGGAGACTGGGGAGCACTGCAGGTTGTTATAGCAGGAGCCAGGAGTACATAATATTATATTAATTTAAAATTAAACAGTGCACACTTTTGCTGCAGGAGTGCCACTGCCAGTGTGACTAGTGGTGACCAGTGCCTGACCACCAGTATAGTAGTATATTGTTGTATACTATCTCTTTATCAACCAGTCTATATTAGCAGCAGACACAGTACAGTGCGGTAGTTCACGGCTGTGGCTACCTCTGTGTCGGCAGTCGGCACTCGGCAGGCAGTCCGTCCATCCATAATTGTATAATTATATACCACCTAACCGTGGTATTTTTTTTCTTTCTTTATACCGTCGTCATAGTCATACTAGTTGTTACGAGTATACTACTATCTCTTTATCAACCAGTGTACAGTGCGGTAGTTCACGGCTGTGGCTACCTCTGTGTCGGCAGTCGGCAGGCAGTCCGTCCATCCATAATTGTATTATTATAATATATACCACCTAACCGTGGTTTTTTTTTCATTCTTTATACCGTCATAGTGTCATACTAGTTGTTACGAGTATACTACTATCTCTTTATCAACCAGTGTACAGTGCGGTAGTTCACGGCTGTGGCTACCTCTGTGTCGGCAGTCGGCAGGCAGTCCGTCCATCCATAATTGTATTATAATATATACCACCTAACCGTGGTTTTTTTTTCATTCTTTATACCGTCATAGTGTCATACTAGTTGTTACGAGTATACTACTATCTCTTTATCAACCAGTGTACAGTGCGGTAGTTCACGGCTGTGGCTACCTCTGTGTCGGCAGTCGGCAGGCAGTCCGTCCATCCATAATTGTATTATAATATATACCACCTAACCGTGGTTTTTTTTTCATTCTTTATACCGTCATAGTCAGTCATACTAGTTGTTACGAGTATACTACTATCTCTTTATCAACCAGTGTACAGTGCGGTAGTTCACGGCTGTGGCTACCTCTGTGTCGGCACTCGGCAGGCAGTCCGTCCATCCATAATTGTATTATAATATATACCACCTAACCGTGGTTTTTTTTTCATTCTTTATACCGTCATAGTCAGTCATACTAGTTGTTACGAGTATACTACTATCTCTTTATCAACCAGTGTACAGTGCGGTAGTTCACGGCTGTGGCTACCTCTGTGTCGGCACTCGGCAGCCCGTCCATAATTGTATATACCAGTGACCTAACCGTGGTTTTTTTTTCTTTCTTTATACATACATACTAGTTACGAGTATACTATCTCTTTATCAACCAGTCTATATATTAGCAGCAGACACAGTACAGTGCGGTAGTTCACGGCTGTGGCTACCTCTGTGTCGGCACTCGGCAGCCCGTCCATAATTGTATATACCACCTAACCGTGGTTTTTTTTTCTTTCTTTATACATACATACTAGTTACGAGTATACTATCTCTTTATCAACCAGTCTATATATTAGCAGCAGACACAGTACAGTGCGGTAGTTCACGGCTGTGGCTACCTCTGTGTCGGCACTCGGCAGCCCGTCCATAATTGTATATACCAGTGACCTAACCGTGGTTTTTTTTTCTTTCTTTATACATACATACTAGTTACGAGTATACTATCTCTTTATCAACCAGTCTATATATTAGCAGCAGACACAGTACAGTGCGGTAGTTCACGGCTGTGGCTACCTCTGTGTCGGCACTCGGCAGCCCGTCCATAATTGTATATACCAGTGACCTAACCGTGGTTTTTTTTTCTTTCTTTATACATACATACTAGTTACGAGTATACTATCTCTTTATCAACCAGTCTATATATTAGCAGCAGACACAGTACAGTGCGGTAGTTCACGGCTGTGGCTACCTCTGTGTCGGCACTCGGCAGCCCGTCCATAATTGTATATACCACCTAACCGTGGTTTTTTTTTCTTTCTTTATACATACATACTAGTTACGAGTATACTATCTCTTTATCAACCAGTCTATATATTAGCAGCAGACACAGTACAGTGCGGTAGTTCACGGCTGTGGCTACCTCTGTGTCGGCACTCGGCAGCCCGTCCATAATTGTATACTAGTATCCAATCCATCCATCTCCATTGTTTACCTGAGGTGCCTTTTAGTTGTGCCTATTAAAATATGGAGAACAAAAATGCCACTCCTAGATGGGCCCGGTGTTTGTGTCGGCCACTAGGGTCGCTAATCTTACTCACACAGCTACCTCATTGCGCCTCTTTTTTTCTTTGCGTCATGTGCTGTTTGGGGAGGGTTTTTTGGAAGGGACATCCTGCGTGACACTGCAGTGCCACTCCTAGATGGGCCCGGTGTTTGTGTCGGCCACTAGGGTCGCTTATCTTACTCACACAGCGACCTCGGTGCAAATTTTAGGACTAAAAATAATATTGTGAGGTGTGAGGTATTCAGAATAGACTGAAAATGAGTGTAAATTATGGTTTTTGAGGTTAATAATACTTTGGGATCAAAATGACCCCCAAATTCTATGATTTAAGCTGTTTTTTAGTGTTTTTGGAAAAAAACACCCGAATCCAAAACACACCCGAATCCGACAAAAATAATTCGGTGAGGTTTTGCCAAAACGCGTTCGAACCCAAAACACGGCCGCGGAACCGAACCCAAAACCAAAACACAAAACCCGAAAAATTTCAGGCGCTCATCTCTAGTTAAAAGACCCTTTTTCTGCACACCCCCCCCCCAATATCCTGTGATCAGTTTATTTTTGTAATAATATTTTGCCCCACTTCCTTCTCCAGCATAATTTAAATATTTATGTTTATCTACCCCACCCCCACTGGTTGAAGTTTCTCCTCTTGGGTTTACCGTTTACTCCCCACCCCCATGGGTTTTTAGCCACCCTGCTCTTCCGCATGCAGAACAGAGCGTATGCAGGGGAGGCTAGTGATCAGAGACCACCGCATCACTGCCAGGTCTGGGCACACAGAAGGGGAGAGTGGATGCCTTTAATGTGACCAAGCCAGGAAATGGACTCCTGGCTTCAGTCGCATCAGATGCAACCAAGCCAGGCAAGTGGTTAAAGGAAAACGACTTTTCCTGTTTCTATACTTTTAAAGGGAAGTCATGTAGTCTAATTCAGAGATTTATGTTATGCAATATTTACGTAAATCTCCAATCATTTGCGATATACGCATGATCTGCACACATTTATCTGTATCCTGCACATGTGCAGATCTGGTACTGCAATGTTGCTCGCAGTGTCCCAAAAGCTGCAGCATGAATGCCATGTTGCTGGTGATTGGGGGTGGCACCAGAATACATCCCAGAAAACAGGGGCATGTTGGCCCTGTTTTCTGGGCATGCCAAACAGGGTCGTCTTAACAGCATTGTAGGCCCTGGGCAAAGCCCTACGCACCCATTAATGCTGACCAATTAAAAAAACTCATAACATGCTTCTCCTGTGGTCCTGCTCTTTCTCTCCACATGCTTCCATAAAGTGAATGGATGACAGCACTCTGATTGGTAGATAGCTCCAGCCATTGGCCAATCAGGATGTTGACAGGCATTCACTGTCTGGCTGCAGGCTGGGAGGCAGGCAGAGAATGCTGCATCACTGCTCTCATTGTGTAACCAGTGACCTTCACCCGCCTCTGATCCAATGCCCCTAGAATTGTGGGGCCCTGGGCAGCTGCCTCGTGTGCCTATACGTTAAGATGGCCCTGGTGCCGAAGCCATGGGCTGTGTCCTGGAATACAGCTTCACTGGACCCGGCTACATGATTTAACTGGACATCCTAAGTAGTGATGAGCGGGTTCGGTTTCTCGGAAACCGAACCCCCCCGAACTTCACCCTTTTTACACGGGTCCGAGCCATACTCGGATTCTCCCGTATGGCTCGGGTAACCCGAGCGCGGCCGAACGTCATCATCCCGCTGTCGGATTCTCGCGAGATTCGGATTCTATATAAGCAGCCGCGCGTCGCCGCCATTTTCACTCGTGCATTGGAAATGTTAGGGAGAGGACGTGGCTGGCGTCCTCTCCGTTATTGTTGAACTTGATTGTGCTGTGCACTATTGCTTAATTGTGGGGAGGACTGGGGAGCAGCTGTATATAGGAGGAGTACAGTGCAGAGTTTTGCTGATCAGTGACCACCAGTTATCCGTTCTCTGCCTGAAAAAAACGCTCCATATCTGTGCTCACAGTGTGCTGCATATATCTGTGCTCACACTGCTTAATTGTGGGGACTGGGGAGCAGCTGTAATATAGCAGGAGTACAGTGCAGAGTTTTGCTGACAGTGACCACCAGTATACGTTGTCTGCCTGAAAAACACTCCATATCTGTGCTCAGTGTGCTGCTTTATTGTGGGGACTGGGGACCACCAGTATAATATTATATAGGAGGAGTACAGTGCAGAGTTTTGCTGACCAGTGACCACCAGTATATGATATATAGCATTACGGTACAGTAGGCCACTGCTGTACCTACCTCTGTGTCGTCATTAAGTATACTATCCATCTACATTCTATACCTGTGGTGCATTTTAGTTTTGCAGTTTGCTGACACAGTGACCACCAGTATACTATATATAGCAGTACGGAAGGCCACTGCTGTACCTACCTCTGTGTCGTCATTCATTAAGTATACTATCCATCTACATTCTATACCTGTGGTGCATTTTAGTTTTGCAGTTTGCTGACACAGTGACCACCAGTATACTATATATAGCAGTACGGAAGGCCACTGCTGTACCTACCTCTATGTCGTCATTCATTAAGTATACTATCCATCTACATTCTATACCTGTGGTGCATTTTAGTTTTGCAGTAAATATAGTAGTAGGCCATTGCTATTGATACTGGCATATAATTCCACACATTAAAAAATGGAGAACAAAAATGTGGAGGTTAAAATAGGGAAAGATCAAGATCCACTTCCACCTCGTGCTGAAGCTGCTGCCACTAGTCATGGCCGAGATGATGAAATGCCATCAACGTCGTCTGCCAAGGCCGATGCCCAATGTCATAGTAGAGAGCATGTAAAATCCAAAAACAAAAGTTCAGTAAAATGACCCAAAAATCAAAATTAAAAGCGTCTGAGGAGAAGCGTAAACTTGCCAATATGCCATTTACGACACGGAGTGGCAAGGAACGGCTGAGGCCCTGGCCTATGTTCATGGCTAGTGGTTCAGCTTCACATGAGGATGGAAGCACTCATTCTCTCGCTAGAAAAATGAAAAGACTTAAGCTGGCAAAAGCACAGCAAAGAACTGTGCGTTCTTCTAAATCACAAATCCCCAAGGAACGTCCAATTGTGTCGGTTGCGATGCCTGACCTTCCCAACACTGGACAGGAAGAGCTTGCGCCTTCCACCATTTGCACTCCCCCTGCAAGTGCTGGAAGGAGCACCCGCGGTCCAGTTCCTGATAGTCAAATTGAAGATGTCACTGTTGAAGTACACCAGGATAAGGATATGGGTGTTGCTGGCGCTGGGGAGGAAATTGACAAGGAGGATTCTGATGGTGAGGTGGTTTGTTTAAGTCAGGCACCCGGGGAGACACCTGTTGTCCGTGGGACGAATATGGCCATTGACATGCCTGGTCAAAATACAAAAAAAATCAGCTCTCCCGTGTGGAATTATTTCAACACAAATGCGGACAACAGGTGTCAAGCCGTGTGTTGCCTTTGTCAAGCTGTAATAAGTAGGGGTAAGGACGTTAACCACCTCGGAACATCCTCCCTTATACGTCACCTGCAGCGCATTCATCATTAGTCAGTGACAAGTTCAAAAACTTTGGGTGACAGCGGAAGCAGTCCACTGACCACTAAATCCCTTCCTCTTGTAACCAAGCTCCTGCAAACCACACCACCAACTCCCTCAGTGTCAATTTCCTCCTTACCCAGGAACGCCAATAGTCCTGCAGGCCATGTCACTGGCAAGTCTGACGAGTCCTCTCCTGCCTGGGATTCCTCCGATGCATCCTTGAGTGTAACGCCTACTGCTGCTGGCGCTGCTGTTGTAGCTGCTGGGAGTCGATCGTCATCCCAGAGGGGAAGTCGGAAGATCACTTGTACTACTTCCAGTAAGCAATTGACTGTCCAACAGTCCTTTGCGAGGAAGATGAAATATCACAGCAGTCATCCTGCTGCAAAGCAGATAACTCAGGCCTTGGCAGCCTGGGCGGTGAGAAACGTGGTTCCGGTATCCACCGTTAATTCAGAGCCAACTAGAGACTTGATTGAGGTACTGTGTCCCCGGTACCAAATACCATCTAGGTTCCATTTCTCTAGGCAGGCGATACCGAAAATGTACACAGACCTCAGAAAAAGACTCACCAGTGTCCTAAAAAATGCAGTTGTACCCAATGTCCACTTAACCACGGACATGTGGACAAGTGGAGCAGGGCAGACTCAGGACTATATGACTGTGACAGCCCACTGGGTAGATGTATTGCCTCCCGCAGCAAGAACAGCAGCGGCGGCACCAGTAGCAGCATCTCGCAAACGCCAACTCGTTCCTAGGCAGGCTACGCTTTGTATCACCGCTTTCCAGAAGAGGCACACAGCTGACAACCTCTTACGGAAACTGAGGAATGGCTTACCCCAATTGGACTCTCCTGGGGATTTGTGACATCGGACAACGCCAGCAATATTGTGCGTGCATTACATCTGGGCAAATTCCAGCACGTCCCATGTTTTGCACATACATTGAATTTGGTGGTGCAGAATTATTTAAAAAATGACAGGGGCGTGCAAGAGATGCTGTCGGTGGCCCGAAGAATTGCGGGCCACTTTCGGCATTCAGCCACCGCGTACAGAAGACTGGAGCACCACCAAACATTCCTGAACCTGCCCTGCCATCATCTGAAGCAAGAGGTGGTAACGAGGTGGAATTCAACCCTCTATATGCTTCAGAGGATGGAGGAGCAGCAAAAGGCCATTCAAGCCTATACATCTGCCCACGATATAGGCAAAGGAGGGGGAATGCACCTGACTCAAGCGCAGTGGAGAATGATTTCAACGTTGTGCAAGGTTCTGCAACCCTTTGAACTTGCCACACGTGAAGTCAGTTCAGACACTGCCAGCCTGAGTCAGGTCATTCCCCTCATCAGGCTTCAGGATTCACGGGTGGTCAATCTGTTGAAATCAGAGCACTACATTTTGGCCACCGTGCTCGATCCTAGATTTAAAACCTACGTTGTATCTCTCTTTCCGGCAGACACAAGTCTGCAGAGGTTCAAAGACCTGCTGGTGAGAAAATTGTCAAGTCAAGCGGAACGTGACCCGTCAACATCTCCTCCTTCACATTCTCCCGCAACTGGGGGTGCGAGGAAAAGGCTAAGAATTCCGAGCCCACCCGCTGGCGGTGATGCAGGGCAGTCTGGAGCGAGTGCTGACATCTGGTCCGGACTGAAGGACCTGCCAACGATTACGGACATGTCGTCTACTGTCACTGCATATGATTCTCTCACCATTGAAAGAATGGTGGAGGATTATATGAGTGACCGCATCCAAGTAGGCACGTCAGACAGTCCGTACGTATACTGGCAGGAAAAAGAGGCAATTTGGAGGCCCTTGCACAAACTGGCTTTATTCTACCTAAGTTGCCCTCCCTCCAGTGTGTACTCCGAAAGAGTGTTTAGTGCAGCCGCTCATCTTGTCAGCAATCGGCGTACGAGGTTACTTCCAGAAAATGTGGAGAAGATGATGTTCATCAAAATTAATAATAATCAATTCCTCCGTGGAGACATTCACCAGCAGCAATTGCCTCCACAAAGTACACAGGGACCAGAGATGGTGGATTCCAGTGGGGACGAATTAATAATTTGTGAGGAGGGGGATGTACACAGTGAAAGGGGTGAGGAATCGGAGGATGATGATGAGGTGGACATCTTGCCTCTGTAGAGCCAGTTTGTGCAAGGAGAGATTGATTGCTTCTTTTTTTGGTGGGGGCCCAAACCAACCAGTCATTTCAGTCACAGTCGTGTGGCAGACCCTGTCGCTGAAATGATGGGTTCGTTAAAGTGTGCATGTCCTGTTTATACAACATAAGGGTGGGTGGGAGGGCCCAAGGACAATTCCATCTTGCACCTTTTTTTTCTTTAATTTTTCTTTGCATCATGTGCTGTTTGGGGACAATTTTTTTGAAGTGCCATCCTGCCTGACACTGCAGTGCCACTCCTAGATGGGCCAGGTGTTTGTGTCGGCCACTTGTGTCGCTTAGCTTAGTCACACAGCGACCTTGGTGCGCCTCTTTTTTTCTTTGCATCATGTGCTGTTTGGGGACAATTTTTTTGAAGTGCCATCCTGCCTGACACTGCAGTGCCACTCCTAGATGGGCCAGGTGTTTGTGTCGGCCACTTGTGTCGCTTAGCTTAGTCACACAGCGACATTGGTGCGCCTCTTTTTTTCTTTGCATCATGTGCTGTTTGGGGACAATTTTTTTGAAGTGCCATCCTGCCTGACACTGCAGTGCCACTCCTAGATGGGCCAGGTGTTTGTGTCGGCCACTTGTGTCGCTTAGCTTAGCCATCCAGCGACCTCGGTGCAAATTTTAGGACTAAAAATAATATTGTGAGGTGTGAGGTGTTCAGAATAGACTGGAAATGAGTGGAAATTATGGTTATTGAGGTTAATAAAACTATGGGATCAAAATGACCCCCAAATTCTATGATTTAAGCTGTTTTTTAGTTTTTTTTGTAACAAACACCCGAATCCAGAAACACACCCGAATCCGACAAAACATTTTCGGTGAGGTTTTGCCAAAACGCGTCCGAATCCAAAACACGGCCGCGGAACCGAATCCAAAACCAAAACACGAAAAATGTCCGGTGCACATCACTAATCCTAAGTAACCTGAGGGTTACTCAGATGTCCAAAGGTGACACAGTTGATCTGATGCTGTATCCTAGGAGGATGCACCAGCTGCTCACATAAGCCTGCAGTAGGCGTCTTCTATCTAAAGACGCCTCTTGCAGCAATTGCATGTTTTAGCACAGCTGCTGCATACAAAGACTCAGTAGCAGTGATAACTGCGTCCGCCTGTGAATCAGCCTCACAGTAAACAAAAGTACGTTAAGTGAGAATATATAATTACAGTAAATAGAGAGGTGAGCAACATTTTCAAATCTGTTTTTCATAATATTTCATCCATTCTCTATTTGAACCTTGAATTTTATAGTTTTCCTGTAGAATTTGGGCTGTAGTGATGCCAGTCTAATAGGCCCTACACACTGGCCGATATTCCTCAAAGATCTGAACGATTTCGTTCATTATTGAACGAGATAACGTTCATATCTTTGAGTGTGGAGTCACCAACGATGAACGATGCGCGGCCCCGCATTTGTTCATCGCTGGTTCCCCGTCGGCTGTGCATGCAGGCCAATATGGACGATCTCGTCCATATTTGCCTGCACTTCAATGGAGCCGTGTGACGGGAGGAGGGAAGAAACTTCACTCCCCCCTTCACCGCCCCCCGCCGCCGGGCCGCCCGTCGGCCGTAATCGCCGTCGGGCAGCTCGGCGGCGGATCTTTATATGTGTAGGGCCCATAAACCAACCACATTGTACAGGAGAATTGATTGTTCCAAGTTTGGGCCTAATTCAGACCTGATCACAGCAGCAAAAAGGTTCTCTAATGGGCAACACCATGTGCCCTGCAGGTGGGGCATATATAACACGTGCAGAGAGAGTTAGATTTGGGTGGGTTATTTTGTTTCTGTGCAGGATAAATGCTGTCTGCTTTATTTTTACACTGCTATTTAGATTTCAGTTTAAACACACCCCACCCAAACCTAACTCTCTCTACACGTTATATCTGCCCCCCCTGCACTGCACATTGGGCCTAATTCAGACCTGATCACAGCAGCAAATTTGTTAGCTAATGGGCAAAACCATGTTGCACAGCAGGTGGGGCAGATATAACATTTGCAGAGAGAGTTAGATTTGGGTGGGTGTTATTGTTTCTCTGCAGGGTAAATACTGGCTGCTTTATTTTTATACTGCAATTTAGATTTCAGTTTGAACACAACCCACCCAAATCTAACTCTCTCTGCACGTTATACCTGCCCCACCCTGCCCCTCCCCTGCAGTGCACATGGTTCTGGGGGTCATTCTGAGTTGTTTGCTCGCTAGCTACTTTTAGCAGCCGTGCAAAAGCATAGTCGCCGCCCACGGGGGAGTGTACTTTCGCTCTGCACTTGTGTGAACGCCTTTGCAGCCGAGCGCAGCAAAAACATTTTGTGCATTTTCAGAGTAGCTCTGGACTTAAGGGCCCTACACATTGCGTGATCCGCCGCCGAGCTGCCCGAAAGGCGGATACAGCCGACAGGCGACCCGGCGGCGGGGGGGCAGTGACAGGGGGATTGAAGTTTTTCTCACTCTCCCGTCACCCGGCTCCATAGCAGTGCAGGCAAATATGGACGATCTCATCCATATTGGCCTGCATGCACAAGCGATGGGGCATCAGCGATGAACGAGCGCGGGGCCACGCATCGTTCATCGCTTGTGCCTCCACACTGAAAGATATGAATGGTATCTCGTTCATTAATGAACGAGATCGTTCATATCTTTCAGTATTATCTGCCAGTGTGTAGGGCCCATTACTCAGCCCTTGCGATCACTTCAGTCTTTTTGGTGCCGGAATTGACATTAGACACCCCCCCTGCAAACACCTGGACACGCCTGCATTTTTCCAAACGGTCAGTTGACACCCATAAATGCCCTCTTTCTGTCAATCACCTTGTGTTCGGCTGTGCGAATGGAATCTTCGCTAAATCCATTGCCCAGCACCGATCCTCTTTGTACCCGTACGAAGGTCCTGTGCATTGCGGTGCATACGCATGTGCAGTTTTTACGTTTTTTTACCTGATCGCTGCGCTGCAAAAATCGGCAGCGAGCGAACAACTCGGAATGACCCCCTTTGCCCATTAGCTAACAAATTTGCTGCTGCGATCAGGTATAAATTAGGCCTTTTATAGACTGTTATGCAAAACGCAATTGTTGCAATATGGTGTGACATGGAAAGGCTAAGCAAAAGCAGTACCACCTCTGCAAAACAGCCACTTCTTTCATAAAACTTGGTATGCAACTATGCATTAAATGTTACCACACCTTTGTTCACTTCTTGTCACCTCTTCTTTCTCTAGTGGCACTAGGCGTTATAAAGTAGATGTTAGAGAGACATATTAATATCAGGGATAGTTGCTGTCATTTGTAAAATGAGGACATGATATGTCGGCCAGACGTCAATGAACTGAAGCAATGTTGTATATCCTCCAACACAACATAAGAGACTGATCAAGCCATATGTAAAAAGATGGATTCCAGTTATTGCTGCTTAATTTGGTTTTATACAGTTTGTATTATGGCTCATAAGTGTACTTTTTTGTCATACATTGCTCCTTCAAAATGCAAATCTGTTGTTTGTCATATAAGGGGAAATGTATGATGCCTTGGGGGCAAATGCAAAAGCTTGCCACTTGCTGGCATGGGTGAAATCCCAATACGACTGGTCGATGCTTTAAAGTGGCAAACATATAAAAGGCAAAAAAGGTTGGTTTTGTCGTTTAAATGATTGCTACTTTAAAACATTGTCTAGACTCGCCAGGATCTCACTGATGACTCCAAGACGCAGACTATTACATTTACCCTTGGAGAGAGATAAAGTGGAGAGAGATAAAGTACCAGCCAATCAGCTTGCAACTATCATTTTACTGGCTGTGCTTTAAAAATGACATGAACTGATTGGTTGGTGCTTTGGGGGAGATTTATCAAAGATTGGAGAGAGATAAACTGGAAAGCGAAAACGTATCAGCTAGTCACCTCCTAACTGTCATTTTACAGGCTGTGTTTGAAATATGACAGTTAAGAGCTGATTGGTTTGTAGGTTATCTATCTTCACTTTATCACTCTTCAAGGCTTAGTACATCTGCCCCTGTGAGAAAAATGACAATTAGAGGTCTATTATTTACTAAGCCTTGGGCGGAGATAAAGTGGATGGAGTTAAAGTACCAGCCAACTGTCTTTTTTCAAACACCGCCTGTAACATTACAGTTAGGAGCTGGATGGCTGCCACTGAACTTTATCTCTATCTACTTTATCTCTCTCCAAGGCTTGAAAATAGACCCCATAGTACCTGAATGGCTGGTATTGTCTCGGGTTCAGTATAATTTACCGATGGACGGGATGCCGGTAGTCAGTATACCGACAGCGGCATCCCGTCCATCAGAATCCCGACAGCCACCCATTTAGCCCCCTAACCCTCACCTTTTCCCTACCATAACCCTAACCCTCCCGTGTGGGTGCCTAACCCTAACCCTCCCGGTGGTGCCTAGCCCTAACCCTCCCTTCCCCGCTTCCTAAACCTAACCCTCCACGCTTGGTGCCTAACCCTAACCTCCCATTCTATGTGCCTAACCCTAACCCTCCCTCCCCGGTCCTTAACCTTATCCTTCCCGTGCCTGCACCCTAACCCTAACCCCTCTTCTGCTGCCTAAACCTAATGGTAATGGTGGCTGTCAGTATTTTGACACCGGCGTCCCATTTGGCGATGGTATTTCGACGCTGGGATTGTGTCCTCACTCAGGATCCCGGCGTCGGTATATCAACCGCCGGGATCCCCCGTTCGTCGGCAAGCTAAGTGCTTCCCATGGTCTGTTTATCTATCCACTTTATCTCTCTCCAAGGTTTGATAATTCCACCACAGTTTGAGATTCCATTTATAAAGTTTTGGGACGTGGAGAAGATTAGATGATTGTTCATTTTATCCTGATATTTAAAAATACAATTTTTTTTCAAAACTACTGTATACAGTATATTGGAGTGACATTCCTCTACATTTCTTGGACAGTTCGTTAATTAGAATGACACAGGCCCAGGGGGCTCATCCATGTACAGCCAATATTGCTTTTTTTCCCAGTGGGCAATTTCAAAGGACTACAACAGTCGCATTCCAGTTCTATGCTCACAAATTGGAGGTCGGTGATCACATTTGTTAGAGGATATAGCAGAAGCGCCATTAGATCTGTTGGTAACGGTTACTATGTCAAATTTATGTCAGAAAAATGATGTTCACTAAGACAGAAAACTATCAATTTGCAGGGTTTTATATTGGAGAGCCGGCTTACACCCCCAATTAATTTCTCTGCAAAGATTGTTAATACTCCTTAAGTGCAAGTTCTTGTGTGCAAAAAATAAAATAAAAAATCAAACCTGTGCTTTCAAGTCGACCTCTCAAGCAGGTCATCTAGTGGAATGAAATCATATTGTACAGTAATACTGACATCATTAAATCAGTTTAAAGTCTCTTTTTGGATAGACATCCAGCATAGTAGGAGATACTGTCAAATGTACCTCTGTTTTGAAGTTTAGATATAAATGTATAATGTTCACTTGGTTGTTATGCCAAGAGCGTAGCTACCCAGGGCCGGTTGTAGACCTTGTGGCGGCCAGGGTGAAAGTTTCCTTTTGCGCCCCCTTCTGACAGGCAAAACAGGGATAGTGCGTGACCAAGGCATACACAAAAAAAAAATAGGGGCATGGCTTCATAGGTAAGGGGCGTGGCCGTGTTGATGTGCCCCCTGTAGATGTGCTGCCAGTAGAGATGCCCCTGTTGTTATGCCCCCTAGTAGCACTGCTTACAAACACAAAAAAACAACTAAGAAAAAAAATACTCACCAGCCCCGCTCCTGCTTCCCGCCCACCCTGCTTTCCCATGCCTAGATCCACTCCTGTAGCTACCATAGGTGCAGGCAATGCAGCTGCTATGGGGCCCAGAGCTGAGGGGGGCCCATCTTCCCTGTCACAGTTACATGTGTTATATACAAGGGTGTAGCAACCATAGGGGCAGGAGGTGCACCTGCTATGTGGCCCAGAGCTATAGGGCCTGTCACAGTTACATGTGTTATATACAAGGGTGTAGCTTCCATAGGTGCAGGGAGTACAGCTGCTATGGGGCCCAGAGCTTAGAGGGGGCCACTTTCTCTGTCAAAGTTACATGTGTTATATAAAGTTTTCGCCATTGGGTGGTATGTAGGGGTCCTTTCAAACTTTCAATCCCCACTCCCTAGCCGCAGCGCAGCTGGAACAAAAGCTGCTGCGGCCACCGGCATAGATGTGCATGAAAGCGTTGCAGCGGAAGGCTTTCATAGCCCTCCCTGTGCCGCATACTCTTTGAGCCCCAGAGCCTCCTCTGCGCGTGATGTCACAGGAGTGGCTCCTCGCCACAGCCGCGTCCAGATCCCCAGAGGCCCTGACTCACAGCACCTGGGCTGCCGACCTGGAAGCCCCGAGATGGCTAATGTAACGGATAGAGTGGGTGATATCGCGGAGGGTAATGTCTGGACGCTGAATCAATGTAAAAGGTGACAGTGAGTGTGCAGTGCAGTGGGTGTGCACAGCACTCTCATCTTTTACATTGATTCAGCGGGCCAGTCAGTTCTGCCAGCCAGTCACTAATGTTAGCGCCGGTGTCCCAACGCACTGCATTACAGGGAAGTAGATGCACTAAATAAACTACAGCTCCCAGCAGCCCTTAGCGCCGAAGCATTCCAGCGCTATGGGCTGCTGGGAGCTGTAGTTTATTGAGCGCACCTTCTTCCCTGTAATGCAGCGCGTTGGGACACCGGCGCTAACAATAGTGACTGACTGCTTGGCTGCTGTGCGAGTCTCCGGGAGAGGCACTACCAAAGGGAGGACAGCAGCTTAGCTGCACCCGCGCACCCGCCCCTCCCCCACCCGCTACACCACCGCATCAGCCCCTCCCTCACCCGTGGCACCCCCGCAACCGCCCCTCCCCCACCCGTAGCATCTCCGGACCCCCTCCCCCATCTGCGTCTCCCCCGCACCCGTCACTCCTCCAACCACACCACCAGGTGATTCATCAGGCCCTGCGTGCGCTGTTCACACTGTTGCAAGGGGCTACGACCCCTTAACAATTGCACGCCCTTTGTCCGTACAATATTTAACCACTCGCACAATTATGATTGGAGGTAATACTCCATATAATTAAAATATTGCACGCCACAAGGACGTGCAAGGGTTAAGGGGGCGTAACCCCTTACCATGGTGTGAAGAGCGCCCGTAGGGCGTGATGAATCACCTAGTTTTATATAATATGAACCAGGGCACTGTAATGAGGCACAATATGATTTGGGAGCACTATATATCATAATGTGAATAGAGGGTACAGTGTGGCATAATGTATACTGGCAGCTCTGACATGTGACATAGGGTGAACATTAGAGATGTGCACTTGAAATTTTTCGGGTTTTGTGTTTTGGTTTTGTGTTCGGTTCCGCGGCCGTGTTTTGGGTTCGACCGCGTTTTGGCAAAACCTCACCGAATTTTTTTTGTCGGATTCGGGTGTGTTTTGGATTCGGGTGTTTTTTTCAAAAAACACTAAAAAACAGCTTAAATCATAGAATTTGGGGGTCATTTTGATCCCAAAGTATTATTAACCTCAAAAACCATAATTTCCACTCATTTTCAGTCTATTCTGAATACCTCACACCTCACAATATTATTTTTAGTCCTAAAATTTGCACCGAGGTCGCTGGATGACTAAGCTAAGCGACCCTAGTGGCCGACACAAATACCTGGCCCATCTAGGAGTGGCACTGCAGTGTCACGCAGGATGGCCCTTCCAAAAAACACTCCCCAAACAGCACATGACGCAAAGAAAAAAAGAGGCGCAATGAGGTAGCTGTGTGAGTAAGATAAGCGACCCTAGTGGCCGACACAAACACCTGGCCCATCTAGGAGTGGCACTGCAGTGTCACGCAGGATGGCCCTTCCAAAAAACACTCCCCAAACAGCACATGACGCAAAGAAAAAAAGAGGCGCAATGAGGTAGCTGTGTGAGTAAGATAAGCGACCCTAGTGGCCGACACAAACACCTGGCCCATCTAGGAGTGGCACTGCAGTGTCACGCAGGATGGCCCTTCCAAAAAACACTCCCCAAACCGCACATGACGCAAAGAAAAAAAGAGGTGCAATGAGGTAGCTGTGTGAGTAAGATAAGCGACCCTAGTGGCCGACACAAATACCTGGCCCATCTAGGAGTGGCACTGCAGTGTCACGCAGGATGGCCCTTCCAAAAAACACTCCCCAAACAGCACATGACGCAAAGAAAAAAAGAGGCGCAATGAGGTAGCTGTGTGAGTAAGATAAGCGACCCTAGTGGCCGACACAAACACCTGGCCCATCTAGGAGTGGCACTGCAGTGTCACGCAGGATGGCCCTTCCAAAAAACACTCCCCAAACAGCACATGACGCAAAGAAAAAAAAAGGCGCAATGAGGTAGCTGTGTGAGTAAGATAAGCGACCCTAGTGGCCGACACAAACACCTGGCCCATCTAGGAGTGGCACTGCAGTGTCACGCAGGATGGCCCTTCCAAAAAACACTCCCCAAACAGCACATGACGCAAATAAAAATGAAAGAAAAAAGAGGTGCAAGATGGAATTGTCCTTGGGCCCTCCCACCCACCCTTATGTTGTATAAACAGGACATGCACACTTTAACCAACCCATCATTTCAGTGACAGGGTCTGCCACACGACTGTGACTGAAATGACGGATTGGTTTGGACCCCCACCGAAAAAGAAGCAATTAATCTCTCCTTGCACAAACTGGCTCTACAGAGGCAAGATGTCCACCTCATCATCATCCTCCGATATATCACCGTGTACATCCCGCTCCTCACAGATTATCAATTCGTCCCCACTGGAATCCACCATCTCAGCTCCCTGTGTACTTTGTGGAGGCAATTGCTGCTGGTCAATGTCTCCACGGAGGAATTGATTATAATTCATTTTAATGAACATCATCTTCTCCACATTTTCTGGAAGTAACTTCGTACGCCGATTGCTGACAAGGTGAGCGGCGGCACTAAACACTCTTTCGAAGTACACACTTGTGGGAGGGCAACTTAGGTAGAATAAAGCCAGTTTGTGCAAGGGCCTCCAAATTGCCTCTTTTTCCTGCCAGTATAAGTACGGACTGTCTGACGTGCCTACTTGGATGCGGTCACTCATATAATCCTCCACCATTCTTTCAATGGGGAGAGAATCATATGCAGTGACAGTAGACGACATGTCCGTAATCGTTGTCAGGTCCTTCAGTCCGGACCAGATGTCAGCATCAGCAGTCGCTCCAGACTGCCCTGCATCACCGCCAGCGGGTGGGCTCGGAATTCTGAGCCTTTTCCTCGCACCCCCAGTTGCGGGAGAATGTGAAGGAGGAGATGTTGACAGGTCGCGTTCCGCTTGACTTGACAATTTTGTCACCAGCAGGTCTTTGAACCCCAGCAGACTTGTGTCTGCCGGAAAGAGAGATCCAAGGTAGGTTTTAAATCTAGGATCGAGCACGGTGGCCAAAATGTAGTGCTCTGATTTCAACAGATTGACCACCCGTGAATCCTTGTTAAGCGAATTAAGGGCTCCATCCACAAGTCCCACATGCCTAGCGGAATCGCTCCCTTTTAGCTCCTCCTTCAATGCCTCCAGCTTCTTCTGCAATAGCCTGATGAGGGGAATGACCTGACTCAGGCTGGCAGTGTCTGAACTGACTTCACGTGTGGCAAGTTCAAAAGGTTGCAGAACCTTGCACAACGTTGAAATCATTCTCCACTGCGCTTGAGACAGGTACATTCCACCTCCTATATCGTGCTCAATTGTATAGGCTTGAATGGCCTTTTGCTGCTCCTCCAACCTCTGAAGCATATATAGGGTTGAATTCCACCTCGTTACCACTTCTTGCTTCAGATGATGGCAGGGCAGGTTCAGGCGTTTTTGGTGGTGCTCCAGTCTTCTGTACGTGGTGCCTGTACGCCGAAAGTGTCCCGCAATTCTTCTGGCCACCGACAGCATCTCTTGCATGCCCCTGTCGTTTTTAAAAAAATTCTGCACCACCAAATTCAAGGTATGTGCAAAACATGGGACGTGCTGGAATTTGCCCATATTTAATGCCCACACAATATTGCTGGCGTTGTCCGATGCCACAAATCCACAGGAGAGTCCAATTGGGGTAAGCCATTCCGCGATGATCTTCCTCAGTTGCCGTAAGAGGTTTTCAGCTGTGTGCGTATTCTGGAAACCGGTGATACAAAGCGTAGCCTGCCTAGGAAAGAGTTGGTGTTTGCGAGATGCTGCTACTGGTGCCGCCGCTGCTGTTCTTGCGGCGGGAGTCCATACATCTACCCAGTGGGCTGTCACAGTCATATAGTCCTGACCCTGCCCTGCTCCACTTGTCCACATGTCCGTGGTTAAGTGGACATTGGGTACAACTGCATTTTTTAGGACACTGGTGAGTCTTTTTCTGACGTCCGTGTACATTCTCGGTATCGCCTGCCTAGAGAAGTGGAACCTAGATGGTATTTGGTAACGGGGGCACACTACCTCAAGAAATTGTCTAGTTCCCTGTGAACTAACGGCGGATACCGGACGCACGTCTAACACCAACATAGTTGTCAAGGCCTCAGTTATCCGCTTTGCAACAGGATGACTGCTGTGATATTTCATCTTCCTCGCAAAGGACTGTAGGACAGTCAATTGCTTGGTGGAAGTAGTAAAAGTGGGCTTACGACTTCCCCTCTGGGATGACCATCGACTCCCAGCAGCAACAACAGCAGCTCCAGCAGCAGTAGGCGTTACACGCAAGGATGCATCGGAGGAATCCCAGGCAGGAGAGGACTCGTCAGAATTGCCAGTGACATGGCCTGCAGGACTATTGGCATTCCTGGGGAAGGAGGAAATTGACACTGAGGGAGTTGGTGGGGTGGTTTGCGTGAGCTTGGTTACAAGAGGAAGGGATTTACTGGTCAGTGGACTGCTTCCGCTGTCGCCCAAAGTTTTTGAACTTGTCACTGACTTATTATGAATGCGCTGCAGGTGACGTATAAGGGAGGATGTTCCGAGGTGGTTAACGTCCTTACCCCTACTTATTACAGCTTGACAAAGGCAACACACGGCTTGACAAATGTTGTCCGCATTTCTGGTGAAATACATCCACACCGAAGAGCTGATTTTTTTGGTATTTTCACCAGGCATGTCAACGGCCATATTCCTCCCACGGACAACAGGTGTCTCCCCGGGTGCCTGACTTAAACAAACCACCTCACCATCAGAATCCTCCTGGTCAATTTCATCCCCAGCGCCAGCAACACCCATATCCTCCTCATCCTGGTGTACTTCAACACTGACATCTTCAATCTGACTATCAGGAACTGGACTGCGGGTGCTCCTTCCAGCACTTGCAGGGGGCGTGCAAATGGTGGAAGGCGCATGCTCTTCACGTCCAGTGTTGGGAAGGTCAGGCATCGCAACCGACACAATTGGACTCTCCTTGTGGATTTGGGATTTCGAAGAACGCACAGTTCTTTGCGGTGCTATTGCCAGCTTGAGTCTTTTCATTTTTCTAGCGAGAGGCTGAGTGCTTCCATCCTCATGTGAAGCTGAACCACTAGCCATGAACATAGGCCAGGGCCTCAGCCGTTCCTTGCCACTCCGTGTGGTAAATGGCATATTGGCAAGTTTACGCTTCTCCTCCGACAATTTTATTTTAGATTTTGGAGTCCTTTTTTTACTGATATTTGGTGTTTTGGATTTTACATGCTCTGTACTATGACATTGGGCATCGGCCTTGGCAGACGACGTTGCTGGCATTTCATCGTCTCGGCCATGACTAGTGGCAGCAGCTTCAGCACGAGGTGGAAGTGGATCTTGATCTTTCCCTAATTTTGGAACCTCAACATTTTTGTTCTCCATATTTTAATAGGCACAACTAAAAGGCACCTCAGGTAAACAATGGAGATGGATGGATACTAGTATACAATTATGGATGGACTGCCGAGTGCCGACACAGAGGAAGCTACAGCCGTGGACTACTGTACTGTGTCTGCTGCTAATATAGACTGGTTGATAAAGAGATGTAGTATGTATGTATAAAGAAGAAAGAAAAAAAAACCACGGGTAGGTGGTATACAATTATGGACGGACTGCCGAGTGCCGACACAGAGGTAGCTACAGCCGTGGACTACCGTACTGTACTGTGTCTGCTGCTAATATAGACTGGTTGATAAAGAGATGTAGTATGTATGTATAAAGAAGAAAGAAAAAAAAACCACGGGTAGGTGGTATACAATTATGGATGGACTGCCGAGTGCCGACACAGAGGTAGCTACAGCCGTGGACTACTGTACTGTGTCTGCTGCTAATATAGACTGGTTGATAAAGAGATGTAGTATGTATGTATAAAGAAGAAAGAAAAAAAAACCACGGGTAGGTGGTATACAATTATGGACGGACTGCCGAGTGCCGACACAGAGGTAGCTACAGCCGTGGACTACCGTACTGTACTGTGTCTGCTGCTAATATAGACTGGTTGATAAAGAGATGTAGTATGTATGTATAAAGAAGAAAGAAAAAAAAACCACGGGTAGGTGGTATACAATTATGGATGGACTGCCGAGTGCCGACACAGAGGTAGCTACAGCCGTGGACTACTGTACTGTGTCTGCTGCTAATATAGACTGGTTGATAAAGAGATGTAGTATGTATGTATAAAGAAGAAAGAAAAAAAAACCACGGGTAGGTGGTATACAATTATGGACGGACTGCCGAGTGCCGACACAGAGGTAGCTACAGCCGTGGACTACCGTACTGTACTGTGTCTGCTGCTAATATAGACTGGTTGATAAAGAGATGTAGTATGTATGTATAAAGAAGAAAGAAAAAAAAACCACGGGTAGGTGGTATACAATTATGGATGGACTGCCGAGTGCCGACACAGAGGTAGCTACAGCCGTGGACTACTGTACTGTGTCTGCTGCTAATATAGACTGGTTGATAAAGAGATGTAGTATGTATGTATAAAGAAGAAAGAAAAAAAAAACACGGGTAGGTGGTATACAATTATGGATGGACTGCCGAGTGCCGACACAGAGGTAGCTACAGCCGTGAACTACCGTACTGTGGCCCTCATTCCGAGTTGATCGGTCGCAAGGCGAATTTAGCAGAGTTACACACGCTAAGCCGCCGCCTACTGGGAGTGAATCTTAGCTTCTTAAAATTGCGACCGATGTATTCGCAATATTGCGATTACTAACTACTTAGCAGTTTCAGAGTAGCTCCAGACTTACTCTGCCTGTGCGATCATTTCAGTGCTTGTCGTTCCTGGTTGACGTCACAAACACACCCAGCGTTCGCCCAGGCACTCCCACCGTTTCCCCGGCCACTCCTGCGTTTTTTCCGGAAACGGTAGCGTTTTCAGCCACACGCCCCTGAAACGCCGTGTTTCCGCCCAGTAACACCCATTTCCTGTCAATCACATTACGATCGCCAGAGCGAAGAAAAAGCCGTGAGTAAAAATACTTTCTTCATAGTAAAGTTACTTGGCGCAGTCGCAGTGCGAACATTGCGCATGCGTACTAAGCGGATTTTCACTGCGATGCGATGAAAAATACCGAGCGAACAACTCGGAATGAGGGCCAGTGTCTGCTGCGACTGGATGATAAATAATGATATAAAAAATATATATATATCACTACTGCAGCCGGACAGGTATATATTATATAATGACGGACCTGCTGGACACTGTCTGTCAGCAGAATGAGTTTTTTATAGAATAAAAAAAAAAACACCACACAAGTCACACGACGAGTGTTTAACTTTTTCAGGCAATCACAATATAGTATACTACTAACTATACTGGTGGTCAGTGTGGTCAGGTCACTGGTCAGTCACACTGGCAGTGGCACTCCTGCAGCAAAAGTGTGCACTGTTTAATTTTAATAATATGTACTCCTGGCTCCTGCTATAACCTATAACTGGCACTGCTCCCCAGTCTCCCCCACAATTATAAGCTGTGTGAGCACAGTCAGATATATACATAGATGATGCAGCACACTGGGCTGAGCAGTGCACACAGATATGGTATGTGACTGAGTCACTGTGTATCGTTTTTTTCAGGCAGAGAACGGATTATATTAAATAAAACTGCACTGTCTGGTGGTCACTGTGGTCAGTCACTACTAAACTCTGCACTCTCTACAGTACTCCTAAGCTCCAGTAAATCAAGTGTCTCTGTCTCAAATCAATCTCACTCTCTCTCTTCTAATCTAAATGGAGAGGACGCCAGCCACGTCCTCTCCCTATCAATCTCAATGCACGTGTGAAAATGGCGGCGACGCGCGGCTCCTTATATAGAATCCGAGTCTCGCGAGAATCCGACAGCGTCATGATGACGTTCGGGCGCGCTCGGGTTAACCGAGCAAGGCGGGAAGATCCGAGTCGCTCGGACCCGTGAAAAAAAACATGAAGTTCGGGCGGGTTCGGATTCCGAGGAACCGAACCCGCTCATCTCTACTGAAAATATCTACGTTCTCTGCCTGAAAACGCTCCATATCTGTGCTCAGTGTGCTGCAAATATTTGTGCTCAGTGTGCTTTATTGTGGGGACTGGGGACCACCAGTATATAATTAATTATACTTATAGTAGTACAGTACAGTAGGCCATTGCTGTATCTAGCAGCTCTGTGTCACTGCAAGTATCCATTCCATATCTGTGCTGCATTTTTGTGAGCAGTATATAGTATTACAGTGCAGCATTTTGGTGACCCAACAGTATATAGTTGTGTACAGTAGGCCATTGCTGTATCTTGCAGCTCTGTGTCACTGCTAGTATCCATTCCATATCTGTGCTGCATTTTTGTGAGCAGTATATAGTATTACAGTTAGAGATGAGCGGGTTCGGTTTCTCTGAAACCGAACCCGCACGAACTTCATGTTTTTTTCACGGGTCCGAGCAGACTCGGATCCTCCCGCCTTGCTCGGTTAACCCGAGCGCGCCCGAACGTCATCATGACGCTGTCGGATTCTCGCGAGACTCGGATTCTATATAAGGAGCCGCGCGTCGCCGCCATTTTCACACGTGCATTGAGATTGATAGGGAGAGGACGTGGCTGGCGTCCTCTCCATTAGAAATTAGATTAGAAGAGAGAGAGAGATTGTGCAGAGTCAGACAGAGTTTACCACAGTGACCAGTGCAGTTGTTGTTAGTTAACTTTTATTTATTTTAATATATATCCGTTCTCTGCTATATCCGTTCTCTGCCTGAAAAAAAAACGATACACAGCAGCAGCCAGTCACACAGTGTGACTCAGTCTGTGTGCACTCAGCTCAGCCCAGTGTGCTGCACATCAATGTATAAAAGGCAAAGCTTATAATAATTGTGGGGGAGACTGGGGAGCACTGCAGGTTGTTATAGCAGGAGCCCCCAGGAGTACATAATATTATATTAATTTAAAATTAAACAGTGCACACTTTTGCTGCAGGAGTGCCACTGCCAGTGTGACTAGTGGTGACCACAGTGCCTGACCACCAGTATAGTAGTATATTCATTGTTGTATGTATTGTATACTATCTCTTTATCAACCAGTCTATATTAGCAGCAGACACAGTACAGTGCGGTAGTTCACGGCTGTGGCTACCTCTGTGTCGGCAGTCGGAACTCGGCAGGCAGTCCGTCCATCCATAATTGTATTACAATATATACCACCTAACCGTGGTATTTTTTTTTCTTTCTTTATACCGTCATAGTGTCATACTAGTTGTTACGAGTATACTACTATCTCTTTATCAACCAGTGTACAGTGCGGTAGTTCACGGCTGTGGCTACCTCTGTGTCGGCAGTCGGCAGGCAGTCCGTCCATCCATAATTGTATTATTATTATAATATATACCACCTAACCGTGGTTTTTTTTCCATTCTTTATACCGTCGTCATAGTGTCATACTAGTTGTTACGAGTATACTACTATCTCTTTATCAACCAGTGTACAGTGCGGTAGTTCACGGCTGTGGCTACCTCTGTGTCGGCAGTCGGCAGGCAGTCCGTCCATCCATAATTGTATTATTATTATAATATATACCACCTAACCGTGGTTTTTTTTCCATTCTTTATACCGTCGTCATAGTGTCATACTAGTTGTTACGAGTATACTACTATCTCTTTATCAACCAGTGTACAGTGCGGTAGTTCACGGCTGTGGCTACCTCTGTGTCGGCAGTCGGCAGGCAGTCCGTCCATCCATAATTGTATTATTATTATAATATATACCACCTAACCGTGGTTTTTTTTCCATTCTTTATACCGTCGTCATAGTGTCATACTAGTTGTTACGAGTATACTACTATCTCTTTATCAACCAGTGTACAGTGCGGTAGTTCACGGCTGTGGCTACCTCTGTGTCGGCAGTCGGCAGGCAGTCCGTCCATCCATAATTGTATTATTATTATAATATATACCACCTAACCGTGGTTTTTTTTTCATTCTTTATACCGTCGTCATAGTGTCATACTAGTTGTTACGAGTATACTACTATCTCTTTATCAACCAGTGTACAGTGCGGTAGTTCACGGCTGTGGCTACCTCTGTGTCGGCAGTCGGCAGGCAGTCCGTCCATCCATAATTGTATTATTATTATAATATATACCACCTAACCGTGGTTTTTTTTCCATTCTTTATACCGTCGTCATAGTGTCATACTAGTTGTTACGAGTATACTACTATCTCTTTATCAACCAGTGTACAGTGCGGTAGTTCACGGCTGTGGCTACCTCTGTGTCGGCAGTCGGCAGGCAGTCCGTCCATCCATAATTGTATTATTATTATAATATATACCACCTAACCGTGGTTTTTTTTCCATTCTTTATACCGTCGTTATAGTGTCATACTAGTTGTTACGAGTATACTACTATCTCTTTATCAACCAGTGTACAGTGCGGTAGTTCACGGCTGTGGCTACCTCTGTGTCGGCAGTCGGCAGGCAGTCCGTCCATCCATAATTGTATTATTATTATAATATATACCACCTAACCGTGGTTTTTTTTCCATTCTTTATACCGTCGTCATAGTGTCATACTAGTTGTTACGAGTATACTACTATCTCTTTATCAACCAGTGTACAGTGCGGTAGTTCACGGCTGTGGCTACCTCTGTGTCGGCAGTCGGCAGGCAGTCCGTCCATCCATAATTGTATTATTATTATAATATATACCACCTAACCGTGGTTTTTTTATACCACCTAACCGTGGCAGTCCGTCCATAATTGTATACTAGTAAACTATCCAATCCATCCATCTCCATTGTTTACCTGAGGTGCCTTTTAGTTCTGCCTATAAAATATGGAGAACAAAAAAGTTGAGGTTCCAAAATTAGGGAAAGATCAAGATCCACTTCCACCTCGTGCTGAAGCTGCTGCCACTAGTCATGGCCGAGACGATGAAATGCCAGCAACGTCGTCTGCCAAGGCCGATGCCCAATGTCATAGTACAGAGCATGTCAAATCCAAAACACCAAATATCAGAAAAAAAAGGACTCCAAAACCTAAAATAAAATTGTCGGAGGAGAAGCGTAAACTTGCCAATATGCCATTTACCACACGGAGTGGCAAGGAACGGCTGAGGCCCTGGCCTATGTTCATGGCTAGTGGTTCAGCTTCACATGAGGATGGAAGCACTCAGCCTCTCGCTAGAAAACTGAAAAGACTCAAGCTGGCAAAAGCACCGCAAAGAACTGTGCGTTCTTTGAAATCCCAAATCCACAAGGAGAGTCCAATTGTGTCGTTTGCGATGCCTGACCTTCCCAACACTGGACGTGAAGAGCATGCGCCTTCCACTATTTGCACGCCCCCTGCAAGTGCTGGAAGGAGCACCCGCAGTCCAGTTCCTGATAGTCAGATTGAAGATGTCAGTGTTGAAGTACACCAGGATGAGGAGGATATGGGTGTTGCTGGCGCTGGGGAGGAAATTGACCAGGAGGATTCTGATGGTGAGGTGGTTTGTTTAAGTCAGGCACCCGGGGAGACACCTGTTGTCCGTGGGAGGAATATGGCCGTTGACATGCCAGGTGAAAATACCAAAAAAATCAGCTCTTCGGTGTGGAGGTATTTCACCAGAAATGCGGACAACAGGTGTCAAGCCGTGTGTTCCCTTTGTCAAGCTGTAATAAGTAGGGGTAAGGACGTTAACCACCTCGGAACATCCTCCCTTATACGTCACCTGCAGCGCATTCATAATAAGTCAGTGACAAGTTCAAAAACTTTGGGTGACAGCGGAAGCAGTCCACTGACCAGTAAATCCCTTCCTCTTGTAACCAAGCTCACGCAAACCACCCCACCAACTCCCTCAGTGTCAATTTCCTCCTTCCCCAGGAATGCCAATAGTCCTGCAGGCCATGTCACTGGCAAGTCTGACGAGTCCTTTCCTGCCTGGGATTCCTCCGATGCATCCTTGCGTGTAACGCCTACTGCTGCTGGCGCTGCTGTTGTTGCCGCTGGGAGTCGATGGTCATCCCAGAGGGGAAGTCGTAAGCCCACTTGTACTACTTCCAGTAAGCAATTGACTGTTCAACAGTCCTTTGCGAGGAAGATGAAATATCACAGCAGTCATCCTACTGCAAAGCGGATAACTGAGTCCTTGACAACTATGTTGGTGTTAGACGTGCGTCCGGTATCCGCCGTTAGTTCACAGGGAACTAGACAATTTATTGAGGCAGTGTGCCCCCGTTACCAAATACCATCTAGGTTCCACTTCTCTAGGCAGGCGATACCGAGAATGTACACGGACGTCAGAAAAAGACTCACCAGTGTCCTAAAAAATGCAGTTGTACCCAATGTCCACTTAACCACGGACATGTGGACAAGTGGAGCAGGGCAGGGTCAGGACTATATGACTGTGACAGCCCACTGGGTAGATGTATGGACTCCCGCCGCAAGAACAGCAGCGGCGGCACCAGTAGCAGCATCTCGCAAACGCCAACTCTTTCCTAGGCAGGCTACGCTTTGTATCACCGCTTTCCAGAATACGCACACAGCTGAAAACCTCTTACGGCAACTGAGGAAGATCATCGCGGAATGGCTTACCCCAATTGGACTCTCCTGTGGATTTGTGGCATCGGACAACGCCAGCAATATTGTGTGTGCATTAAATATGGGCAAATTCCAGCACGTCCCATGTTTTGCACATACCTTGAATTTGGTGGTGCAGAATTTTTTAAAAAACGACAGGGGCGTGCAAGAGATGCTGTCGGTGGCCAGAAAAATTGCGGGACACTTTCGGCGTACAGGCACCACGTACAGAAGACTGGAGCACCACCAAAAACTACTGAACCTGCCCTGCCATCATCTGAAGCAAGAAGTGGTAACGAGGTGGAATTCAACCCTCTATATGCTTCAGAGGTTGGAGGAGCAGCAAAAGGCCATTCAAGCCTATACAATTGAGCACGATATAGGAGATGGAATGCACCTGTCTCAAGTGCAGTGGAGAATGATTTCAACGTTGTGCAAGGTTCTGATGCCCTTTGAACTTGCCACACGTGAAGTCAGTTCAGACACTGCCAGCCTGAGTCAGGTCATTCCCCTCATCAGGCTTTTGCAGAAGAAGCTGGAGGCATTGAAGAAGGAGCTAACACGGAGCGATTCCGCTAGGCATGTGGGACTTGTGGATGCAGCCCTTAATTCGCTTAACAAGGATTCACGGGTGGTCAATCTGTTGAAATCAGAGCACTACATTTTGGCCACCGTGCTCGATCCTAGATTTAAAGCCTACCTTGGATCTCTCTTTCCGGCAGACACAGGTCTGCTGGGGTTGAAAGACCTGCTGGTGACAAAATTGTCAAGTCAAGCGGAACGCGACCTGTCAACATCTCCTCCTTCACATTCTCCCGCAACTGGGGGTGCGAGGAAAAGGCTCAGAATTCCGAGCCCACCCGCTGGCGGTGATGCAGGGCAGTCTGGAGCGACTGCTGATGCTGACATCTGGTCCGGACTGAAGGACCTGACAACGATTACGGACATGTCGTCTACTGTCACTGCATATGATTCTCTCAACATTGATAGAATGGTGGAGGATTATATGAGTGACCGCATCCAAGTAGGCACGTCACACAGTCCGTACTTATACTGGCAGGAAAAAGAGGCAATTTGGAGGCCCTTGCACAAACTGGCTTTATTCTACCTAAGTTGCCCTCCCACAAGTGTGTACTCCGAAAGAGTGTTTAGTGCCGCCGCTCACCTTGTCAGCAATCGGCGTACGAGGTTACATCCAGAAAATGTGGAGAAGATGATGTTCATTAAAATGAATTATAATCAATTCCTCCGCGGAGACATTGACCAGCAGCAATTGCCTCCACAAAGTACACAGGGAGCTGAGATGGTGGATTCCAGTGGGGACGAATTGATAATCTGTGAGGAGGGGGATGTACACGGTGATATATCGGAGGGTGAAGATGAGGTGGACATCTTGCCTCTGTAGAGCCAGTTTGTGCAAGGAGAGATTAATTGCTTCTTTTTTGGGGGGGGTCCAAACCAACCCGTCATATCAGTCACAGTCGTGTGGCAGACCCTGTCACTGAAATGATGGGTTGGTTAAAGTGTGCATGTCCTGTTTTGTTTATACAACATAAGGGTGGGTGGGAGGGCCCAAGGATAATTCCATCTTGCACCTCTTTTTTCTTTTCTTTTTCTTTGCATCATGTGCTGATTGGGGAGGGTTTTTTGGAAGGGACATCCTGCGTGACACTGCAGTGCCACTCCTAGATGGGCCCGGTGTTTGTGTCGGCCACTAGGGTCGCTAATCTTACTCACACAGCTACCTCATTGCGCCTCTTTTTTTCTTTGCGTCATGTGCTGTTTGGGGAGGGTTTTTTGGAAGGGACATCCTGCGTGACACTGCAGTGCCACTCCTAGATGTGCCCGGTGTTTGTGTCGGCCACTAGGGTCGCTAATCTTACTCACACAGTCAGCTACCTCATTGCGCCTCTTTTTTTCTTTGCGTCATGTGCTGTTTGGGGAGGGTTTTTTGGAAGGGCCATCCTGCGTGACACTGCAGTGCCACTCCTAGATGGGCCCGGTGTTTGTGTCGGCCACTAGGGTCGCTAATCTTACTCACACAGCTACCTCATTGCGCCTCTTTTTTTCTTTGCGTCATGTGCTGTTTGGGGAGGGTTTTTTGGAAGGGCCATCCTGCGTGACACTGCAGTGCCACTCCTAGATGGGCCCGGTGTTTGTGTCGGCCACTAGGGTCGCTAATCTTACTCACACAGCTACCTCATTGCGCCTCTTTTTTTCTTTGCGTCATGTGCTGTTTGGGGAGGGTTTTTTGGAAGGGACATCCTGCGTGACACTGCAGTGCCACTCCTAGATGGGCCCGGTGTTTGTGTCGGCCACTAGGGTCGCTTATCTTACTCACACAGCGACCTCGGTGCAAATTTTAGGACTAAAAATAATATTGTGAGGTGTGATGTGTTCAGAATAGGCTGAAAATGAGTGTAAATTATGTTTTTTGAGGTTAATAATACTTTGGGATCAAAATTACCCCCAAATTCTATGATTTAAGCTGTTTTTTAGGGTTTTTTGAAAAAAACACCCGAATCCAAAACACACCCGAATCCGACAAAAATAATTCGGTGAGGTTTTGCCAAAACGCGTTCGAACCCAAAACACGGCCGCGGAACCGAACCCAAAACCAAAACACAAAACCCGAAAAATTTCAGGCGCTCATCTCTAATTACAGTGCAGCATTTTGGTGGCCCAACAGTATATAGTTGTGTACAGTAGGCCATTGCTGTATCTTGCAGCTCTGTGTTACTGCAAGTATCCATCCATTCCATTTTCTTCCAGTGATTTGGACCAATAATACCATTAATTAGAATGAATAATTCCAGTGACTTTGTCATTTTCTTCCAGTGATTTGGACCAATAATACCATTGATTAGAACGAATAATTCCAGTGATTTTGTCATTTTCTTCCAGTGATTTGGACCAATAATACCATTGATTAGAACGAATAATTCCTGTGATTTTGTCATTTTCTTCCATTGATTAGGACCAATAATACCATTGATTAGAACGAATAATTCCTGTGATATTGAGGTGTTTGTGTCGCTTAGCTTAGCCGTCCAGCGACCACAGTGCACCTATTTTTTATCTTTTCTTTGCATCATGTGCTGTTTGGGGCCAATTTTTTGAAGTGCCATCCTGTCTGACACTGCAGTGCCACTCCTAGATGGGCCAGGTGTTTGTGCCACCCTCTTGGGTCGCTTTGCTTAGTCATCCAGCGACCTCGGTGCAAATTTTAGGACTAAAAATAGTATTGTGAGGTGTTCAGAATAGACTGGAAATGAGTGGAAATTGTGGTTATTGAGGTTAGTAATACAATAGGATCAAAAGTACCCCCAAATTCTATAATTTAAGCTGTTTTTGAGGGGGTTTTAAAAAAAAAACCCGAATCCAAAACACACCCGAATCCGACAAAAAATTTTCAGGGAGGTTTTGCCAAAACGCGTCCGAATCCAAAACACGGCCGCGGAACCGAATCCAAAACCAAAACACAGAACCCAAAAAAATTTCCGGTGCACATCTCTAAATCGTGTTTTGGCAAAACCACCCTCAAGTGTTTTGGTTCGGATTTAGTTTTTCATTCCGTTAAAAATTAGTGATAAAAATTAATTCAAAAAAACAGCTAAAATCATAAAATGTTTGCATCCAAAACCCCAAATGTGGATTTAAAATTCGAATCCTGAACCACGAGAAGATCAGAACCGGGACTCAGTTGGAATCTCTTGGGCAGAGCCAGCCGGGTTTTTGTTTGGATCAAAATTCAGGTGGATTTGGATTTCTGGAGAACCGAAGCTGCACATCTCTTCTGTGTGTACTATTTTGTGGTGTACACAATTAGTAAAATGTAGACACCAGTGACAACAAGTCTTGGAGACACACCAACTGGATAGACTTAACCAGGAGCTTGTGTTTATTGCAGTGCACAAGTTTTGTACAACTGTACTCACAGTTACACAGACAGGTAGCGGACATGGGGGGTAATTCAGATCTGATCGCTGTTCTGTGTTTTTGCTCAGCGGGCGATCAGGTCTGAACTGCGCATACGTATGCACCGCAATGCGCCAGAGTGTTACACAACAGGACAGACATCGGTGCCTAGTGATAGGATGGTGCGAAAAATCCAAACCCACGGGCGTTCGCAAGGTGATTGACAGGAAGACTCCGTTTGTGGGTGGCAACTGACCGTTTTCCAGGAGAGTAAGTTCTGGGCTCTGCAGAGACTGCACAAATTGATTTTTGTGCAGCTCTGCAAAAGAAGCGATCGCACACTTGCACATCGATTTCCCCCTCCTCCTGAAGGAGACAACTTTCTGATTGCAGGGCAGCAAATACGCAGCCCAGTGATGAGATCGGAAAGATCCCCATGCAGCAGAGCATTTAGCGGACCAGCCAGTCATGTATGTTGGCATTCAATGCAGGATATAGTAGGTTCTTCCACAGAGCTACAGTGGCAAAATGGCGCCATCAACTTTTTGAAGTTTTATCGATGATTAACAGTGAAGGTTTATTTTGCAAGTAAATCAAATTATTACAAACAAGCATTCGTAATATATATATATATATATATATATATATATAATAACGGTAAACAAGTGGCGGCACTCACAGGGCTAATAACGTAGAAGAGTTAGAACGAGCAAATAAATCACTCCATGAAGATCAACGTTTCGATTTATAAAACCGTCATATATATATATATATGTCTGCCTTAGGGAAGGTACACACTAGAATAATCTCAGTCCAATACTGTATGTTGTTTCCGGCCACAGCATCTTGCTGTGAAATCCTCCGCTGCTCAGTGTAAACAGGGTGCGATGACAAACACTTCCTTTCAAGCTTTATCTCATTCAAAGCTTTGATACATCTCCCCCAGGAATGTGGCTATCCCACATCATTGCTTTTCTCTGTCAACCACACCCTGGCAGTGACACCTGCCTAAGGGGTCTATTTACTTATAGGCCCTACACACATGCCGATATCACTGCACGATATGAACGATCTCGTTCATTAATGAACGAGATAACGTTCATATCGTGCAGTCTGGAGTCACCAGCGAAGAACGATGCGCGGCCCCGCGCTCGTTCATCGCTGGTGACATGTCGGCTGTGCATGCAGGCCAATATGGACGAGATCGTCCATATTTGCCTGCACATCTATGGAGCCGGGTGACTGGGGGAGTGAAGATACGTCGATACGGCCGACGGGCGACCCGGCGGCGGGGGGGCAGTGATGGGGGGAGTGAAGTTTCTTCACTCCCCCCGTCACTGCCCCCCCACCGCCGGGTCGCCAGTCTGCCGTATCGGCCGTCGGGCACCTCGGCGGCACATCGCCTAATGTGTAGGGCGCATAAGCCTTGGATGGAGATAAAGTCGCTGGAGATAAAGTACCAGCCAATTGGCTCCTAACTGTCATTTTTCAAACACAGCCTGTGGCATGGCAGTTAGGAGCTGATTGGCTGGTACTTTATCTCAAGAGACTTTATCTCCATCTAAAACTTAGTAAATAGACCTCTATGTCACCGGGATAGCGACCAGTGGCGGCTCTAGGGATGGGACTGCAGTACAGTCCAAAATTCAAATAGAAGAACCACACCAGCTGTCACCAACTGTCATCCCAAACTGACTCACTGGCAGATAGTGTGGCTCCTGAACTCTGGACTGCGTTGCAGCCCCACCTTTGGAGCCGCCCCTGGTGGCGGGGCATTATATTGCGCTGCGTGCATCTCAACATATGGGATATTGGCATAATTATGCTATTTTTATGTAGGATTTTTATGTGCGTAAATGACGACAACTTTGTAATTATCTCTGCTCTATACCCTTTACTGGGTAATGTGAGAAGATTTTCAGCTTACTAATACTACTTGTAATTGTAAAGCAGTAATATTCAGAAATAGTTACACTATAAATCTTATTAAGTTGGATAGTTTTTTGCTCTCTTATTGTTTTCTGAGAGTATGCATTTTTTTATTTTAAATAGTGTTTGTTAGTAATACTAACACTTAACTAATAGTGTAATTAATATATAATCTCATTATTTAATACAGCTGTATGTAGTTGCACTGATGTAGAACAGGTGCGACTGAAAATGAGTCCCATCTTATAGTAATATAACTGAGTATTGTCATATTTAATGTTATCACACAGCTCATTTTGTGACTCACTACTACACATACCCAGTGATGTGCGGTGAGGTGTATGTCTGGGGAGGCACACCTGGGGCTGGGGCTGATTGCTGGGAGCCTGTCTCACCCCCTACTCACTGTAAAGGGGGGTACACACGGAGAGATATATGCGTAATTTCTAAGCAATCTGGCTAGATTGCTTAGAAAAGAAGCACACATCTCTCCGTGTGTATGCCCCATAGCGATAGCGCTATCGCTGACTCTAGATTGGCCTACATGCAGCCCAAATCTAGTTAGATCACTCACTTCACTGCTGGGTGAAGTGAGTGTTCCCCACCACACACACACACACACACACACCACTCAGCACACATCTCTGTACACATTGGTACGTGTGTAAGCCCCTTAACTCTCCTCTCACTACACTAAGCTACAGTGTCCATTGAGTCTCCTACCTGTATCACTGTGTCTTCTCTTGTTGCTGCTGACTGAACTCCGACTGCAGTGCACTTCCTGATCACATGACACATCCAAGTGTCCATCAGTGCACAACGCCCGCCCCCACGCTCAGAGGCATGCCTCTATTACCGTAGTTTGCTTTCTGTGTAGCTTACTGCAATTGCAGAGGGAAATTATTATGTGAATGGTATTAGTAGCGATTATAAAGCTTGCTCTTGAAAACAAGTACAGTACATGATGCACATTTCTATTCCTTTTGATATTTAGGCGTCGTTAGCTTCCTGTCTGCACAGCCAAAGATATAACTCTAGGGTTATTATATTGTTATTATAAATGAGAAAGTTGTTGGTTTTTCATTTGCTTCGCTGCCAGAAGAGAACTTGTACTGTACTTCTTCAACTTCATAAACTCTAGAATATCCCACTGAGTTAATCAACTTTGGTGGGTATAATAAAGCACTTTAATAGGGCATCTAAATTAAAGACAATGACTTATTGTTATAGCATTTTCTGGCACAATATTTTCCAACAAAGTATTACCAGACAGCCCGAGTGTGCATTACTGACTATGAGGAATTCATAGTGTCATTTGTCAGAAGCATACTTACTGTTAAAACAGGGGGAAGTTTAAGATATTTAATCAATCTGCCACTGTAAACTGCTTATTTAATTATATTTCATTACTATTGATGATAGTCTCTTCCGCTGTTTCCAAACAGCTTAAAATCAGATATTACTGGGAATTGTAGTTCAACAAAAGCAGTCTACCACCATCTGCCCAAAGCACCTTTATGGTTATGAAATATTCATATTAAATATAAGTTGCCAGTCCTTTTCTTTCCATAGAATATTTATTCACAAAAGATAACTTTTAGAGGGGCCTTTAAACTTCTCTTCAGTTCCCCTGATATACAAACACACTACGTGACTGCACTACCAGGCCTGTCCACACTAAGCATAGTCTGGCCCCAGCCCTAAGTGCAGGTCCATCTGCTACATGTGCATACCTCCCAACATGACCCTCTCCAGGAGGGACAGAATGCTCTGCTCCAGGACTTCCCCTCTTACTGTATGATTGCCATCACCTGTGCTGAAACACCTTTTCTCTAACGTCCTAGTGGATGCTGGGGACTCCGTCAGGACCATGGGGATTAGCGGCTCCGCAGGAGACAGGGCACAAAAATAAAGCTTTAGGATCAGGTGGTGTGCACTGGCTCCTCCCCCTATGACCCTCCTCCAAGCCTCAGTTAGGTTTTTGTGCCCGTCCGAGCAGGGTGCAATCTAGGTGGCTCTCCTAAAGAGCTGCTTAGAAAAAGTTTTTAGGTTTTTTATTTTCAGTAAGTCCTGCTGGCAACAGGCTCACTGCAACGAGGGACTTAGGGGAGAAGAAGTGAACTCACCTGCGTGCAGGATGGATTGGCTTCTTAGGCTACTGGACACCATTAGCTCCAGAGGGATCGAACATAGGCCCAGCCATGGAGTCCGGTCCCGGAGCCGCGCCGCCGACCCCCTTACAGATGCCGAAAAGCGAAGAGGTCCAGAAACCGGCGGCAGAAGACTTTTCAGTCTTCATGAGGTAGCGCACAGCACTGCAGCTGTGCGCCATTGTTGTCACACACTTCACACCAGCGGTCACGGAGGGTGCAGGGCGCTGCAGGGGGCGCCCTGGGCAGCAATGAGAATACCTTGTTCTGGCTAAAAAATACATCACATATAGCCCCTGGGGCTATATGGATGTATTTAACCTCTGCCAGGTCTCAGAAAAACGGGAGAAGAAGCCCGCCGAAAAGGGGGCGGAGCCTATTCTCCTCAGCACACAGCGCCATTTTCCCTCACAGAAATGCTGGTGGGAAGGCTCCCAGGCTCTCCCCTGCACTGCACTACAGAAACAGGGTTAAAACAGAGAGGGGGGGCACTTATTTGGCGATATGATTATATATATTAAGATGCTATAAGGGAAAAACACTTATATAAAGTAGAGATGAGCGGGTTCGGTTTCTTTGAATCCGAACCCGCACGAACTTCACTTTTTTTTTCACGGGTCCGAGCGACTCGGATCTTCCCGCCTTGCTCGGTTAACCCGAGCGCGCCCGAACGTCATCATGACGCTGTCGGATTCTCGCGAGACTCGGATTCTATATAAGGAGCCGCGCGTCGCCGCCATTTTCACACGTGCATTGAGATTGATAGGGAGAGGACGTGGCTGGCGTCCTCTCCATTAGAATAGATTAGAAGAGAGAGAGAGAGAGAGAGAGAGATTGTGCAGACAGAGTTTACCACAGTGACCAGTGCAGTTGTTGTTAAGTTAACTTTTATTTAATATATCCGTTCTCTGCTATATCCGTTCTCTGCCTGAAAAAAACGATACACAGCAGTCACACAGTGTGACTCAGTCTGTGTGCACTCAGCTCAGCCCAGTGTGCTGCACATCAATGTATAAAAGCTTATAATAATTGTGGGGGAGACTGGGGAGCACTGCAGGTTGTTATAGCAGGAGCCAGGAGTACATAATATTATATTAATTTAAAATTAAACAGTGCACACTTTTGCTGCAGGAGTGCCACTGCCAGTGTGACTAGTGGTGACCAGTGCCTGACCACCAGTATAGTAGTATATTGTTGTATACTATCTCTTTATCAACCAGTCTATATTAGCAGCAGACACAGTACAGTGCGGTAGTTCACGGCTGTGGCTACCTCTGTGTCGGCAGTCGGCACTCGGCAGGCAGTCCGTCCATCCATAATTGTATAATTATATACCACCTAACCGTGGTATTTTTTTTTCTTTCTTTATACCGTCGTCATAGTCATACTAGTTGTTACGAGTATACTACTATCTCTTTATCAACCAGTGTACAGTGCGGTAGTTCACGGCTGTGGCTACCTCTGTGTCGGCAGTCGGCAGGCAGTCCGTCCATCCATAATTGTATTATTATAATATATACCACCTAACCGTGGTTTTTTTTTCATTCTTTATACCGTCATAGTGTCATACTAGTTGTTACGAGTATACTACTATCTCTTTATCAACCAGTGTACAGTGCGGTAGTTCACGGCTGTGGCTACCTCTGTGTCGGCAGTCGGCAGGCAGTCCGTCCATCCATAATTGTATTATAATATATACCACCTAACCGTGGTTTTTTTTTCATTCTTTATACCGTCATAGTCAGTCATACTAGTTGTTACGAGTATACTACTATCTCTTTATCAACCAGTGTACAGTGCGGTAGTTCACGGCTGTGGCTACCTCTGTGTCGGAACTCGGCAGGCAGTCCGTCCATCCATAATTGTATTACAATATATACCACCTAACCGTGGTTTTTTTTTCATTCTTTATACCGTCATAGTCAGTCATACTAGTTGTTACGAGTATACTACTATCTCTTTATCAACCAGTGTACAGTGCGGTAGTTCACGGCTGTGGCTACCTCTGTGTCGGAACTCGGCAGGCAGTCCGTCCATCCATAATTGTATTACAATATATACCACCTAACCGTGGTTTTTTTTTCATTCTTTATACCGTCATAGTCAGTCATACTAGTTGTTACGAGTATACTACTATCTCTTTATCAACCAGTGTACAGTGCGGTAGTTCACGGCTGTGGCTACCTCTGTGTCGGCACTCGGCAGGCAGTCCGTCCATCCATAATTGTATTACAATATATACCACCTAACCGTGGTTTTTTTATACCACCTAACCGTGGCAGTCCGTCCATAATTGTATACTAGTATCCAATCCATCCATCTCCATTGTTTACCTGAGGTGCCTTTTAGTTCTGCCTATAAAATATGGAGAACAAAAAAGTTGAGGTTCCAAAATTAGGGAAAGATCAAGATCCACTTCCACCTCGTGCTGAAGCTGCTGCCACTAGTCATGGCCGAGACGATGAAATGCCAGCAACGTCGTCTGCCAAGGCCGATGCCCAATGTCATAGTACAGAGCATGTCAAATCCAAAACACCAAATATCAGAAAAAAAAGAACTCCAAAACCTAAAATAAAATTGTCGGAGGAGAAGCGTAAACTTGCCAATATGCCATTTACCACACGGAGTGGCAAGGAACGGCTGAGGCCCTGGCCTATGTTCATGGCTAGTGGTTCAGCTTCACATGAGGATGGAAGCACTCAGCCTCTCGCTAGAAAACTGAAAAGACTCAAGCTGGCAAAAGCACCGCAAAGAACTGTGCGTTCTTTGAAATCCCAAATCCACAAGGAGAGTCCAATTGTGTCGGTTGCGATGCCTGACCTTCCCAACACTGGACGTGAAGAGCATGCGCCTTCCACTATTTGCATGCCCCCTGCAAGTGCTGGAAGGAGCACCCGCAGTCCAGTTCCTGATAGTCAGATTGAAGATGTCAGTGTTGAAGTACACCAGGATGAGGAGGATATGGGTGTTGCTGGCGCTGGGGAGGAAATTGACCAGAAGGATTCTGATGGTGAGGTGGTTTGTTTAAGTCAGGCACCCGGGGAGACACCTGTTGTCCGTGGGAGGAATATGGCCGTTGACATGCCAGGTGAAAATACCAAAAAAATCAGCTCTTCGGTGTGGAGGTATTTCACCAGAAATGCGGACAACAGGTGTCAAGCCGTGTGTTCCCTTTGTCAAGCTGTAATAAGTAGGGGTAAGGACGTTAACCACCTCGGAACATCCTCCCTTATACGTCACCTGCAGCGCATTCATAATAAGTCAGTGACAAGTTCAAAAACTTTGGGTGACAGCGGAAGCAGTCCACTGACCAGTAAATCCCTTCCTCTTGTAACCAAGCTCACGCAAACCACCCCACCAACTCCCTCAGTGTCAATTTCCTCCTTCCCCAGGAATGCCAATAGTCCTGCAGGCCATGTCACTGGCAAGTCTGACGAGTCCTCTCCTGCCTGGGATTCCTCCGATGCATCCTTGCGTGTAACGCCTACTGCTGCTGGCGCTGCTGTTGTTGCCGCTGGGAGTCGATGGTCATCCCAGAGGGGAAGTCGTAAGCCCACTTGTACTACTTCCAGTAAGCAATTGACTGTTCAACAGTCCTTTGCGAGGAAGATGAAATATCACAGCAGTCATCCTACTGCAAAGCGGATAACTGAGTCCTTGACAACTATGTTGGTGTTAGACGTGCGTCCGGTATCCGCCGTTAGTTCACAGGGAACTAGACAATTTATTGAGGCAGTGTGCCCCCGTTACCAAATACCATCTAGGTTCCACTTCTCTAGGCAGGCGATACCGAGAATGTACACGGACGTCAGAAAAAGACTCACCAGTGTCCTAAAAAATGCAGTTGTACCCAATGTCCACTTAACCACGGACATGTGGACAAGTGGAGCAGGGCAGGGTCAGGACTATATGACTGTGACAGCCCACTGGGTAGATGTATGGACTCCCGCCGCAAGAACAGCAGCGGCGGCACCAGTAGCAGCATCTCGCAAACGCCAACTCTTTCCTAGGCAGGCTACGCTTTGTATCACCGCTTTCCAGAATACGCACACAGCTGAAAACCTCTTACGGCAACTGAGGAAGATCATCGCGGAATGGCTTACCCCAATTGGACTCTCCTGTGGATTTGTGGCATCGGACAACGCCAGCAATATTGTGTGTGCATTAAATATGGGCAAATTCCAGCACGTCCCATGTTTTGCACATACCTTGAATTTGGTGGTGCAGAATTTTTTTAAAAACGACAGGGGCGTGCAAGAGATGCTGTCGGTGGCCAGAAAAATTGCGGGACACTTTCGGCGTACAGGCACCACGTACAGAAGACTGGAGCACCACCAAAAACTACTGAACCTGCCCTGCCATCATCTGAAGCAAGAAGTGGTAACGAGGTGGAATTCAACCCTCTATATGCTTCAGAGGTTGGAGGAGCAGCAAAAGGCCATTCAAGCCTATACAATTGAGCACGATATAGGAGATGGAATGCACCTGTCTCAAGTGCAGTGGAGAATGATTTCAACGTTGTGCAAGGTTCTGATGCCCTTTGAACTTGCCACACGTGAAGTCAGTTCAGACACTGCCAGCCTGAGTCAGGTCATTCCCCTCATCAGGCTTTTGCAGAAGAAGCTGGAGGCATTGAAGAAGGAGCTAACACGGAGCGATTCCGCTAGGCATGTGGGGCTTGTGGATGCAGCCCTTAATTCGCTTAACAAGGATTCACGGGTGGTCAATCTGTTGAAATCAGAGCACTACATTTTGGCCACCGTGCTCGATCCTAGATTTAAAGCCTACCTTGGATCTCTCTTTCCGGCAGACACAGGTCTGCTGGGGTTGAAAGACCTGCTGGTGACAAAATTGTCAAGTCAAGCGGAACGCGACCTGTCAACATCTCCTCCTTCACATTCTCCCGCAACTGGGGGTGCGAGGAAAAGGCTCAGAATTCCGAGCCCACCCGCTGGCGGTGATGCAGGGCAGTCTGGAGCGACTGCTGATGCTGACATCTGGTCCGGACTGAAGGACCTGCCAACGATTACGGACATGTCGTCTACTGTCACTGCATATGATTCTCTCAACATTGATAGAATGGTGGAGGATTATATGAGTGACCGCATCCAAGTAGGCACGTCACACAGTCCGTACTTATACTGGCAGGAAAAAGAGGCAATTTGGAGGCCCTTGCACAAACTGGCTTTATTCTACCTAAGTTGCCCTCCCACAAGTGTGTACTCCGAAAGAGTGTTTAGTGCCGCCGCTCACCTTGTCAGCAATCGGCGTACGAGGTTACATCCAGAAAATGTGGAGAAGATGATGTTCATTAAAATGAATTATAATCAATTCCTCCGCGGAGACATTGACCAGCAGCAATTGCCTCCACAAAGTACACAGGGAGCTGAGATGGTGGATTCCAGTGGGGACGAATTGATAATCTGTGAGGAGGGGGATGTACACGGTGATATATCGGAGGGTGAAGATGAGGTGGACATCTTGCCTCTGTAGAGCCAGTTTGTGCAAGGAGAGATTAATTGCTTCTTTTTTGGGGGGGGTCCAAACCAACCCGTCATATCAGTCACAGTCGTGTGGCAGACCCTGTCACTGAAATGATGGGTTGGTTAAAGTGTGCATGTCCTGTTTTGTTTATACAACATAAGGGTGGGTGGGAGGGCCCAAGGATAATTCCATCTTGCACCTCTTTTTTCTTTTTTTTTCTTTGCATCATGTGCTGATTGGGGAGGGTTTTTTGGAAGGGACATCCTGCGTGACACTGCAGTGCCACTCCTAGATGGGCCCGGTGTTTGTGTCGGCCACTAGGGTCGCTAATCTTACTCACACAGCTACCTCATTGCGCCTCTTTTTTTCTTTGCGTCATGTGCTGTTTGGGGAGGGTTTTTTGGAAGGGACATCCTGCGTGACACTGCAGTGCCACTCCTAGATGGGCCCGGTGTTTGTGTCGGCCACTAGGGTCGCTAATCTTACTCACACAGTCAGCTACCTCATTGCGCCTCTTTTTTTCTTTGCGTCATGTGCTGTTTGGGGAGGGTTTTTTGGAAGGGCCATCCTGCGTGACACTGCAGTGCCACTCCTAGATGGGCCCGGTGTTTGTGTCGGCCACTAGGGTCGCTAATCTTACTCACACAGCTACCTCATTGCGCCTCTTTTTTTCTTTGCGTCATGTGCTGTTTGGGGAGGGTTTTTTGGAAGGGCCATCCTGCGTGACACTGCAGTGCCACTCCTAGATGGGCCCGGTGTTTGTGTCGGCCACTAGGGTCGCTAATCTTACTCACACAGCTACCTCATTGCGCCTCTTTTTTTCTTTGCGTCATGTGCTGTTTGGGGAGGGTTTTTTGGAAGGGACATCCTGCGTGACACTGCAGTGCCACTCCTAGATGGGCCCGGTGTTTGTGTCGGCCACTAGGGTCGCTTATCTTACTCACACAGCGACCTCGGTGCAAATTTTAGGACTAAAAATAATATTGTGAGGTGTGAGGTATTCAGAATAGACTGAAAATGAGTGTAAATTATGGTTTTTGAGGTTAATAATACTTTGGGATCAAAATGACCCCCAAATTCTATGATTTAAGCTGTTTTTTAGTGTTTTTGGAAAAAAACACCCGAATCCAAAACACACCCGAATCCGACAAAAATAATTCGGTGAGGTTTTGCCAAAACGCGTTCGAACCCAAAACACGGCCGCGGAACCGAACCCAAAACCAAAACACAAAACCCGAAAAATTTCAGGCGCTCATCTCTAATATAAAGGTTGTCCCTGTATAATTATAGCGTTTTGGTGTGTGCTGGCAAACTCTCCCTCTGTCTCCCCAAAGGGCTAGTGGGGTCCTGTCCTCTATCAGAGCATTCCCTGTGTGTGTGCTGTGTGTCGGTACGTGTGTGTCGACATGTATGAGGACGATGTTGGTGAGGAGGCGGAGCAATTGCCTGTAATGGTGATGTCACTCTCTAGGGAGTCGACACCGGAATGGATGGCTTATTTAGGGAATTACGTGATAATGTCAACACGCTGCAAGGTCGGTTGACGACATGAGACGGCCGGCAAACCAATTAGTACCTGTCCAGGCGTCTCAAACACCGTCAGGGGCTTTTAAAACGCCCATTTACCTCAGTCGGTCGACACAGACACAGACACGGACACTGACTCCAGTGTCGACGGTGAAGAAACAAACGTATTTTCCATTTGGGCCACACGTTACATGTTAAGGGCAATGAAGGAGGTGTTACATATTTCTGATACTACAAGTACCACAAAAGAGGGTATTATGTGGGGTGTGAAAAAACTACCTGTAGTTTTTCCTGAATCAGATAAATTAAATGAAGTGTGTGATGATGCGTGGGTTTTCCCCGATAGAAAATTATTGGCGTTGTACCCTTTCCCGCCAGAAGTTAGGGCGCGTTGGGAAACACCCCTTAGGGTGGATAAGGCGCTCACACGCTTATCAAAACAAGTGGCGTTACCGTCTCCAGATACGGCCGCCCTCAAGGAGCCAGCTGATAGGAGGCTGGAAAATATCCTAAAAAGTATATACACACATACTGGTGTTATACTGCGACCAACGATCGCCTCAGCCTGGATGTGCAGCGCTGGGGTGGCTTGGTCGGATTCCCTGACTGAAAATATTGATACCCTTGACAGGGACAGTATTTTATTGACTATAGAGCATTTAAAGGATGCATTTCTATATATGCGAGATGCACAGAGGGATATTTGCACTCTGGCATCAAGAGTAAGTGCGATGTCCATATCTGCCAGAAGATGTTTATGGACACGACAGTGGTCAGGTGATGCAGATTCCAAACGGCACATGGAAGTATTGCCGTATAAAGGGGAGGAGTTATTTGGGGTCGGTCCATCGGACCTGGTGGCCACGGCAACACCTGGAAAATCCACCTTTTTTACCCCAAGTCACATCTCAGCAGAAAAAGACACCGTCTTTTCAGCCTCAGTCCTTTCGTCCCCATAAGGGCAAGCAGGCAAAAGGCCAGTCATATCTGCCCAGGGATAGAGGAAAGGGAAGAAGTCTGCAGCAGGCAGCCCATTCCCAGGAACAGAAGCCCTCCACCGCTTTTGCCAAGTCCTCAGCATGACGCTGGGGCCGTACAAACAGCTGCGGTGGGGGGTCGTCTCAAGAGTTTCAGTGCGCAGTGGGCTCACTCGCAAGTGGACCCCTGGATCCTACAAGTAGTATCCCAGGGGTACAGATTGGAAGTTCGAGACGTCTCCCCCTCGCAGGTTCCTGAAGTCTGTTTTACCAACGTCTCCCTCCGACAGGGAGGCAGTATTGGAAACAATTCACAAGCTGTATTCCCAGCAGGTGATAATCAAAGTACCCCTCCTACAACAAGGAAAGGGGTACTATTCCACACTTTATTGTGGTACTGAAGCCAGACGGCTCGGTGAGACCTATTCTAAATCTGAAATAATTGAACGCTTACATACAAAGGTTCAAATCAAGATGGAGTCACTCAGAGCAGTGATAGCGAACCAGGAAGGGGACTATATGGTGTCCCTGGACATCAAGGATGCTTACCTCCATGTCCCAATTTGCCCTTCTCACCAAGGGTACCTCAGGTTCGTGGTACAAAACTGTCACTATCAGTTTCAGACGCTGCCGTTTGGATTGTCCACGGCACCCCGGGTCTTTACCTAGGTAATGGCCGAAATGATGATTCTTCTTCAAAGAAAAGGCGTCTTAATTATCCCTTACTTGGACGATCTCCTGATAAGGGCAAGGTCCAGAGAACAGTTGGAGGTCGGAGTAGCACTATCTCAAGTAGTTCTACGACAGCACGGGTGGATTCTAAATATTCCAAAATCGCAGCTGTCTCCGACGACACGTATGCTGTTCCTTGGGATGATTCTGGACACAGTCCAGAAAAAGGTTTTTCTCCCGGAGGAGAAAGCCAGGGAGTTATCCGAGCTTGTCAGGAACCTCCTAAAACCAGGAAAAGTGTCACTGCATCATTGCACAAGGGTCCTGGGAAAAATGGTGGCTTCTTACGAAGCGATTCCATTCGGCAGATTTCACGCAAGAACTTTTCAGTGGGATCTGCTGGAAAAATGGTCCGGATCGCATCTTCAGATGCATCAGCGGATAACCCTGTCTCCAAGGACAAGGGTGTCTCTTCTGTGGTGGCTGCAGAGTGCTCATCTACTAAAGGGCCACAGATTCGGCATTCAGGACTGGGTCCTGGTGACCACGGATGCCAGCCTGCACGGCTGGGGAGCAGTCACACAAGGAAAAAATTTCCAGGGAGTGTGATCAAGTCTGGAGACTTCTCTCCACATAAATATACTGGAGCTAAGAGCAATTTACAATGCTCTAAGCTTAGCAAGACCTCTGCTTCAAGGTCAGCCGGTATTGATCCAGTGGGACAACATCACGGCAGTCGCCCACGTAAACAGACTGGGCGGCACAAGAAGCAGGAGGGCAATGGCAGAAACTGCAAGGATTCTTCGCTGGGCGGAAAATCATGTGTTAGCACTGTCAGCAGTGTTCATTCCGGGAGAGGACAACTGGGAAGCAGACTTCCTCAGCACAACCTCCACCCGGGAGAGTGGGGACTTCATCGGGAAGTCTTCCACATGATTGTGAACCGTTGGGAAAGACCAAAGGTGGACATGATGGCATCCCGCCTGAACAAAAAACTGGACAGGTATTGCGCCAGGTCAAGAGACCCTCAGGCAATAGCTGTGGACGTTCTGGTAACACCGTGGGTGTACCAGTCGGTGTATGTGTTCCCTCCTCTGCTTCTCATACCTAAGGTACTGAGAATTATAAGACGTAGAGGAGTAAGAACTATACTCGTGGCTCCGGATTGGCCAAGAAGGACTTTGTACCCGGAACTTCAAGAGATGCTCACAGAGGACTCATGGCCTCTGCCGCTAAGAAGGGACTTGCTTCAGCAAGTACCATGTCTGTTCCAAGACTTACCGCGGCTGCGTTTGACGGCATGGCGGTTGAACGCCGGATCCTAAGGGAAAAAGGCATTCCGGAAGAGGTCATTCCTACCCTGGTCAAAGCCAGGAAGGAGGTGACCGCACAACATTATCACCACATGTGGCAAAAATATGTTGCGTGGTGTGAGGCCAGGAAGGCCCCACGAAGAAATTTCAACTCGGTCGATTCCTGCATTTCCTGCAAACAGGAGTGTCTATGGGCCTCAAATTGGGGTCCATTAAGGTTCAAATTTCGGCCCTGTCGATTTTCTTCCAGAAAGAATTGGCTTCAGTTCCTGAAGTCCAGAAGTTTGTCAAGGGAGTACTGCATATACAACCCCCTTTTGTGCCTCCAGTGGCACTGTGGGATCTCAACGTAGTTCTGGGATTCCTCAAATCACATTGGTTTAAACCGCTCAAATCTGTGGATTTGAAATATTTCACATGGAAAGTGACCATGATGTTGGCCCTGGCCCCGGCCAGGCGAGTGTCAGAATTGGCGGCTTTGTCTCACAAAAGCCCATATCTGATTGTCCATTCGGACAGGGCAGAGCTGCGGACTCGTCCCCAGTTTCTCCATAAGGTGGTGTCAGCGTTTCACCTGAACCAGCTTATTGTGGTACCTGCGGCTACTAGGGACTTGGAGGACTCCAAGTTGCTAGATGTTGTCAGGGCCCTGAAAATATAGGTTTCCAGGACGGCTGGAGTCAGGAAAACTGACTTGCTGTTATCCTGTATGCACCCAACAAACTGGGTGCTCTTGCTTCTAAGCAGACGATTGCTAGTTGGATGTGTAGTACAATTCAGCTTGCACATTCTGTGGCAGGCCTGCCACAGCCAAAATATGTAAATGCCCATTCCACAAGGAAGGTGGGCTCATCTTGGGCGGCTGCCCGAGGGGTCTCGGCTTTACAACTTTGCCGAGCTGCTACTTGGTCAGGGGCACACCCTGGCTGAGGAGGACCTGGAGTTCTCTCACTCGGTGCTGCAGAGTCATCCGCACTCTCCCGCCCGTTTGGGAGCTTTGGTATAATCCCCATGGTCCTGACGGAGTCCCCAGCATCCACTAGGACGTTAGAGAAAATAAGATTTTACTTACCAATAAATCTATTTCTCGTAGTCCGTAGTGGATGCTGGGCGCCCATCCCAAGTGCGGATTGTCTGCAATACTTGTACATAGTTATTGTTACAAAGAAATCGGGTTGTTATTGTTGTGAGCCGTCTGTTCAGAGGCTCCTACGTTGTCATACTGTTAACTGGGTTCAGATCACAAGTTGTACGGTGTGATTGGTGTGGCTGGTATGAGTCTTACCCGGGATTCAAAATCCTTCCTTATTGTGTACGCTCGTCCGGGCACAGTATCCTAACTGAGGCTTGGAGGAGGGTCATAGGGGGAGGAGCCAGTGCACACCACCTGATCCTAAAGCTTTATTTTTGTGCCCTGTCTCCTGCGGAGCCGCTAATCCCCATGGTCCTGACGGAGTCCCCAGCATCCACTACGGACTACGAGAAATAGATTTATCGGTAAGTAAAATCTTATTTTTTTATCACACGCAACCGCTCCAATTAAAAAGATGGCGACCGACCACCTCACTGCACAGACAGGCTGTGCTGCCAAGGTCAACCTTAGTTCAGATGCGTCAGCAATCTTATTGTGGATGCATCGGGAGGCGGTCTGACACATGCTGGGCAGCCTTGCCCTGTGCTGGCGGCCCCCCAGCATGTGAGGAGATGACTACAGATCTGGCAGTGTATGCAGCGATCTGTGTTCATCTCTGAATAACCCCCTTAGTCTCTCAAGTCTTCCACTCAGACAGACAAGATGGCCGTGCCACAACAGATTCTTGCAGCAGGAGAGTAGGTAAGCTGGCCTACCGTGTAATGCTGCAGCCGCTGCATCAACTCTACAGCGTGTGTGGAAATCAATTCTGTGGGAAGGCAATCATCATTGTATGATTCAGGAATGAGGTGAACAGGAACTGGAGAAGAAACTGTGTAAAAGGCAATTACTTCATAGGATGATGCTTGTATTTTTTTCCTCTTTTGAAGCTGGCTCGTATGATTACCGGCTTAAACAGGGACCGAAGGGCTCCAAAGCACATGCATACAGTATATCTCCTTTATTCCTGATCTGATGACATGTGCCATGAGCTGTTTATATTTGGGGATGGGGGCGCGCATACTGTTGTCAAGAGGGTATGCGGTAAATTTTCCGGCTGTCGGGATCCCGGTGGTTAGGATACTGGTGCCAGAATCCCGACACCTGGTGAAATGCCAGTGGTCGAAATCCCACCCGCCGCCCGGAATCCCCACTTGGGTGGTGGTCCACACCACTATCCGAGGGGGAATAGATTAGTGTGGCGACCAAAGGTCGACAGAGGGGCTGATGCATGGCGAGGGGACATGCTGCGCTCGCCGCTGGTATTCCAGCTGTCGGGATTCCAGCATTGGTCTGCTGACCGCCGGGATCCCGACAGCCGGGATATTAAGAGCACTTTCTGTGGCAGACGCTTCTTCCCCAAAAACAAGTCTCCCACTATATTTGCTGACACTGGTTCTGTGTGGCAGCTGGCTCCTGACGGCCAGAGCCCATTGAAAGCTTGGGGACTGTTACACGTTTCCCCCTTCTATAGCCCTGTTGCAGGGCCTGACTATGCTGGGACCATAAGTTATTGGCTCATACACCCTTTCCACAATTACTGGCCTGATCCTCACCACTACTATGCCGTTGGCTGCTTCTTTGTAACTTTCACAATGGCGCTAACCTGGCGACCGGGGGATAGTACATTAGGAGAAAGGGGGGATGACGCTGGTCACAAGAGCTTACATTTTTAAAAAGAAAGGGAAGGAGTGGGGGTACTGGGGAATTAGAGTACTTTGGTAGATGCAGTTAGTGCTGAATTAACATTACAATAATGATTATATAAACCATGTAAGCACAATCTTATCATATCCCAGTGATGGAGATGCCAAAATACAGTATATCTGCAATTCTGATGCCTCCTGGCAGTAAACCCCTCTAAGAAATTGAAGGCTAGTTTACTTGGAAGTAGAAGAAAGTTCCTGTTTCCTTTCATTCAAGAGATTATAGAAATGAAGAGAAAGTTGTGAGCTGAGAACGCTGGCTTGTTTGCTGCAGGCTGCGAGATAAAACCGAGGAGGCCTCAATTAAAGAATGCCAGTTGGGAGGAAATAAACAAGGATTGTGAAAGAAACATGAAGCAGGAGAAGAAGGGGTTTGCATGTGTAGCTGCCAAGTCAGGCTGCCACAGTTCCTTGAATGGCAATGCCATCTCCAGTACACACAGAATGGGAAAGTCTTGGTTTATGGCCAATTACAGAATTTCCAGCAGAGCAAGCTGTACTGCACAAGAGGCTTTAGCCGAGAGCTATCCCAATGGAAAACTGCCTGACACCACCCACAGCCAGTATGCATCGGGCAGCAGGGGTACAAAATAATGAATCCACACTGGTAATTAATCATTATTCCTCATGGAGTTTTTCCAACTCAGTTATGTAACCAAAACAAAACAAATAATCAAAGGGAAGGGGGTTAGAGGAAAAGAGAATGCACAAAAATAAACTATGGATTGTATCAGTGAGAAAAAGAAAATTACTAATAATGTGTTGTTCTTTTTTTTCCCACCTAAAGGGTGTTTTGCAGATGAATTCGGAGACGAATGTATTTTCCGGGAAGGTTCTATGCTGATGCCCACTTATCATCCAGCAGAGCATCGCACAATGAAAGAGGTCCATATGCACAGTGTGATATCAGAGGCACATACTGCCAGTTCTTACAGGACTTATGAAAACACACACACTGGGTCCCTATTTTCTCCTTTCTCTGATTTTCATTTTCTTTTTCCTTTTCAAAGAGGTTTTAATGGGTTTCTTAATATAGCCCATCTTAGCGGGTGGCTGCATGGAAGTGTTCAAATGTACTGGGGATGTAAGAGACAGGTGTTCCGCGTTCTGTTTGATGTCATAGCTTCTATCCATAAAGAAGTATGCAATATCACAATAAAATAACAAATGCTGTCATCCTTAATGATTCTTAATTAAAAGTGAGGTTCATTATTTAGTGATAAAAATAGTGTTTCCTACTTGCCATTTTTTTTATTCCTGATAAGAGAAATAAGTAACATTATTACTATTATTATTATTATTATTATTATTATTATTATTAAAAAAAAGAAGAGAAAGAAAAAGAAGAGGAACAATGACCAGAACGTTTTAAATCACTGTTGTTGTTGTTGTTGTTGTTTTAATGGAAAAGTTATTGTTAGAAAGAACATTTAAGACAAAAATGTTTATTGTGTTTGTATTGGCTGTTGTTGTTTTTTTCTTGATTTTGTATACACTGATTTACATCTCATTCTGTATATATTTTTGGAGTTAGTTGATTTTTTATATAAAAAAACTTTTTGTAACTGATTGCCTATCCTAGGCCAATATTTACTAAAAAATCGAGTTTGTCCGATTTGTGTTTTTTTTTCTAAGTCCCAACACGGGAATTCACTAAGCACCAATCTCGGCAGTGTTTGGACTATTCGTAATGGTTTAAATGACAAACCTCAGAAATACGAATGAATAGACCATCGGTCAAACGCGGCTGTTATTTCATACAACACGGGTATTCACTATTCATTCGTATTTGGGTGTTAGTCTCTGAGTGATCAAGTGCGGGTGTATTTACACATGGGACCCCTTTCCCTGTCTGCCGGGACCCCCCCTGACTCCTGTAAAAGAGGGTCCCTTCAGCCAATCAGGGAGCGCCACGTCGTGGCACCCTCCTGATTGGCTGTGACCTCCTGTAGTGTCAGTGAGGCTGTGCAGTGAAGATACAATGTAGCGCATAGGCGCACCATTGTATCCAATGGTGGGAACTTTGCGGTCAGCAGTTGACCGCGAGTAACCTTAGGAGGGGGGACCCTATGCAGTTTTTTTCTTGTTTTTTAACTCTTTAATTTTTTTTTAAAAGGTGCACAATGAAGCCCTGCACGGATCTCACAGATCCGGCCGGGATTCCTTGTGTTTTGACAGGCAGTGTTTTACTCATCACTCCCGTAAAACACTGCCTGACATTACGAATCACATCGACATCGGAAAAAACGATTGTGCAAAACTCGGCAGCTTAGTGAATGATCGTATCAGGATTCAAAAAGTTGCAGTAAAATGCACCCGATACCATTCGAGTTCAAACACCCTTAAAAACGGCTAAAACACGAATCTTTGTAAATATACCCCCTAGTGTCTTCCTTCTCGGATTTAAAACTTTTCAAGGCATATATTTATCAATCTTGACAAAGTTGCTTTGCTCTTTCATTAGCCTTGCTGTTGGGTGTGAAAGGAGAGAGCAAAATCCTTTGCTTCCTCCAAATATCCTGTAGGAGGCTAATTCAACCCTGCACGCAAGTCTTGAATCAATCCCAATTGTCCAATATTTTTGGGACTGCGCATGTGCTGGAGCCGCAGGGTGCATGTGCTGTGATTTCACTGCGACCATGGTCACAGTGGCCTGATCGTCACACCCTGATTGACAGTCTGTGGCCTTTGAGGGTGGAGACAGGGAACATTTCTAGAAATGTGCTGGCTTGGTTTCCTGAAAAGCAAGCCCCTCCGAACTTCAGTGATTTGAGTGATTCAGAGTCCCAACTTGGATCTCCCTGCCATTTTCGGAATCCTGAAATGAGGCAAAATGTAGTCTTCCCGGCCCGCATCTTGTGTGTTTTAGATTTGATATAAGTGCATGTTTTCAGGGTCAGGCAGTTGTTATCATTTGTTAAAAAAAACAGGAAACACTTTTATTTTTAAAACCTGTGTGTGTTCATGGCCAGGCAGTGGCACTGTGTTACAATAATGCTCAGAAGGTGTAGTGCTACTACGATAATAAAATAAATGCTGTGAGTCACAGTGGGAAGTTGACATTTGTTAAAAAAAACATGTTTTTTTTAAACTTGTGTATATTCAGGTCCAGGCAGTAGCACTGTGTTACAACAAAGCTCAGTAGGTGCCGGTGCCATGCCACAGCGTTAATAATATAAGCTCTGGGTGAGCTGCAGTGTAAAGTTGTCATTTGTTGGAAAACATAATTTATTTATTTTTTTGTAAATCTTGTGTGTGTTCAGGAACAGGCAGTGGCACTGTGTTACAATAATGCTCAGTAGGTGCTGTACTGTACCATTGTGTTAATAAGTGCTGTGAGTCAATATGTATCACAATCAGTAGATGGAAGAGCAGGAGCAGCAACTAAGTACTAGTGCTGTGGCTGCTGTCAATCATGATAATACTACATCTTTCACAATGTTTAAAAAAGAGGTAGAGGTGTAACCTTTGAAACTGGCAAATCAGTGCCTAAAAAAAGAACACTAAGGCTGAAGAACAAACTGTCTGTTCACAATTCCCTGAGAATCTTTTAGGGGTGTCCACGCTAGCTATGTGTGAGTCTGACATTTGTCATACTGTACTCATAGAGAAGCCTCCATCACCTCCTTCTACCTTTTCTGCACCATCTGAAAAATGTGGGATGAGCAGTATAAGTAAAGATGGCGATTATGACATAATATAAACTGAGGATGCTAGTGTGGAAGTGCAACAGGATGAGGGGGATATTTGTGTACTCTGATGCTAAGGAGGATATTGATCATGAGGATGTTGACGATGTTATTTGTGTAAGTCAGTCATAAGTGCCAGCAGTTCTTACTTGATTATAAAAAAAATCCATTGTGATTCCTGTGCATAAGAACAAAAAGCAATCGCTTGGGTGTGGAATTATTTTTACCCAAATTCTGACAATTCTACTCCATTTGTGAGACCAAAGTTAGCAGCGGTAGGGATATTAACCATCTAGGCACCTTCTCTATGTTACATCATTTGCGCTGAGGTCATGAAATTTACTTTATAAAATTATAATAATTTGTAAAATAATAACAAGATCTCCAGTATCATCTACCAGCAGTTTGGGCCAAACCATGCAATCCCCACAACCTGCACCCTAATCATTAACCTCCTCATTAATGATTGGAGGTATTCCTTTAAAAAATGGTTTGTGGGGTGTCCAAACAAACCCACCACTTCAGCCACAAAAGTGTCAGTCCCTGTCATTGAAGTGTTTGGTTTGTTAAACTGTGCAATGTAACTTTTAATATATCTTGCACCTCTTTTCTATTCATAATGGGCTGTATTTTGTGGTGGTCATTGGTGACAGTCTTTTTTGCATAAATAAACATTTTTTATTGGTTATTGCTCTAATACATTACTAATTAATAACACATTATTAAACAGAAGTAACTGCCGTGTGTGTGTGCTGCTGCTCTGTTGCTTAGTTTAGCCAGCTAGCTTTTGGCCAATATTGGTGAACAATATTGTGAGCTGTAAGGTGCTCAAAATTGACTGGAAATAAATGTTATTGAGGTTAATACTGTAGGAACAAAAACAGGCCCAAATGAAATGATTTTAACATATAAAAAAAAAATACAAGGGGCGTGGCCTGGCTGCTGAGGAGTGAAGAAGCAGAGCCTTGCAGCTCCTTCTTTGCACCCCAATATACTTCTATTTCACCTTTATTGGTACCTTCTGTGTATGCACCTGTGCCTTCCCTGTACCTCCGTAGTATGGCTGTCCGGCTTGCGTAGCAGGGAGAATCTTTCAGCTCCTCTGTGGGTTGCGGCCTGCTTACACACAGATACCCGGGACCTCGAGATTGGTGTGGGCGGAAGAAGCTACCATCCGTTTCGGGCCCTGCTCTCTGCTCTCCCATCATCTCCCGCTGACCGGTGATTTGGACCGCAGCGCATCCCAGGAGGGTCCGTTCTCTCTACAGCTCCCAGCATTGTATCTGCTGGAGCTGGCAGTTCTCCCCTGCCGCTGCCTACCGCCGCTGAAAACTGAGTCGAGGCCACGACTGGGTGCATGGGGCCACTAGACACTGCTGGGGGACCCTGGATTTTACCTGCAGCTCCCGGCAGTTTGACTTCTGGAGCAGGCAGCTATCCACTGCCACTACCTGCTGCCGCAGATTGAGCTGCAGACGCAACTGGGGGAACAGAGCCACTGGATGCTCCTTAGGGGATCTTGGCTTCTCCCTGCGGCTCCCGGCAGTGTGACTTCTGGAGCAAGTGGCTCTCTCCTGCTGCTACCTGCCGCTGAAGACTGAGCCGCACCTTGGTGTACGGAGCCACTGGACGCTCCTGGAGGGACCCTGGCTTCTTGACGTGGAGCTCCTGGCCTGCTGCGCTGCCTCAGAGAGACCCATTTAGCTGCTGAAGTGTGCGCATCCCTGCAGCATATTGCTTCCCTTTGGCGTTTTGGAGCCAGTAATTTTATAGTGTCTCCTGAACTGCATTGGTCAGGGTGAGTGCTTCTGACCATTCACCTGCACATGACCCTTTCTTGTTTGACTTATAGCCTAGCCCCTCTTTTTCCTTACACTTAAGTGCACTTTGCAAGATTACAGTTGGCTCTTTGGTGTGTGGGATATACATGACTGCCAGTGGGTATATTGGACTGTTTTGTTGGGGTCTCCTCTTTCCCTGATGTAGCTACCCATACTGATGGATCACCCCTTACCCCCCGGCACTCATCCATACTCCGTCATGCTGTAATAGAGTTGCCTGGAGAGAGTCTTCCAACTGCGCCTTCTGCCTTCTCCTTGATCGCCGGATATTGCTTTGCATCATCATGCCTCCGAAGAAACATAAAGTCTCCAAGTCGGTGTTACAGGTGGCTTTCTTCAAACCATCACCTCACCGTACGGCCACTCAGGCGACTATTAAATCAAGCGTTGGCACAAAACCTCCCCCTGCTGCTGTGTCTGCATCATCTCCTACTCACAGAGACGATATCCCGTTACAGATGGGTGGCAGTGACGCCCTGACCGTAGGCACCATAAAACTACTCCTGGCTCAGTACAAGGACGAAGTCGCAGCGGATTTTCATGCTACGCTCCAAGCTTGTCAATAATCTATAGATGACCTTGGCGACCACACTGATCATGTAGAATCTAAATTGGAGAGGTAGTGAGTTCCCATAATGATCTGATTATTTCACACGAAACCTTGGAGGGTGAGGTGGCCTCCCTACAGGATATATGCAGGAATGTATTTAGTGTGGAACCGCACTAGTCTTACAATCTAAACGAGGTGTAGAAATGACATCAGAGATGAAATACCAATATACATGCAGTTAACAAGTAAATCTTAAACTGCTAATGATTGGCGGTGCTCCCAGGAATTTTGTAGATTAGACTACAATTGGAGAGGAGAGAAAAGACAAAAAACCCTTTGTTTGGGAGCACTCATTTGTAATAATGGATATGATATATATAAAAAGAAAATGATGAAATAAAATAAAACGTAACCTTTAATTGTTTCTTGAATAAAAGAACAAGTGGAAAATAAATTTGAGACTCGTGTCTGGTGTTTTGACTAATAAAACTTGTTTAACCTTTTTAGCAAATGGGGTACAAGATAATTGAAAAAGGTGAAAATATCAGAAAAAATATTTGTGGATGCCATATGGCTCTAATGAAATCAAGGTATCCAGAAGAATCACTGTACATGCCTTGGAATGTAGGTTTGACTGGTAGCGTAATGTAGTAATAATTAGTCTAAATATTTAGGTATCAAAGAAGATAGAGGAAAGATCAACTGGATGTGTTGAAGGTTTTCCTTTAGAAAAAAGGCCCACTGCACCTGGTATTCTCAGGAGGTTTCCCTTCCTAATACTGACCAGGCCATGCCTGCTTAGCTTCTGAGATCGGACAAGATCGGGCGTATTCAGGGTAGTATGGCCGTGGGCCGTTAATTAAGGTAGAAGAGAAAAAAAGGGGGGGGAGGGGAAATCCACTCCTAATATCTGTACTGTACATAAATCAGAACCATGAATAGTCCGAGAAGGTTTTTCCAGAAGCAGGAGTATGAAAAATGTATGATAATGCTTGTCCTTAAAAGGCCCACTGCACCTGGTATTCTCAGGTGGTTCTCCTTCCTAGTACTGACCAGGCCATGCCTGCTTAGCTTCCGAGATCGGACAGGATCGGGCGTATTCAGGGTAGTATGGCCGTGGGCCGATGTAAAGGAAATATGAATGAAATGGAGAGACACAAACTCTCTACTTTCTGTACTTCGCATTCAATCAAGGCTATAAATAGTCTGAAATGGTATTTCCAGATAAGGGTGTGTCAGAATAATTAAGGGTGTCTGAAGAAATGTGGAAAGATTTAAATCTTTTTAGTGAGACACTATAATAAATATGTTAGCAATGAATGTAGAATATTATCTCCTATATAATAGCCCAGATCTGTGACTTTGTGATTCATTTGCTAACGCTGGGCGGAGTCACAACACTGGGCGGAGTTAGTCAAATGAGTCACAGATCTGGCCAAATCTATAGGAGACTAGGAGCAGAAGCAGATAGTATGGGCATGGCACAGGCAGGGGTGCACACCTCCCAGCTTTCTGCAGGAGCTTTCTTCAGGCAGAAGGAGGGACACACACTCGGCGAAAAGGGGGTGTGGCTTCACGGGAAGGCCCCCGTTTTCGTCAGTGAGGGGGCATGCCTAGCACTCTGTGAGCTGCTGGCATGCCCCCAGGGGCTGATTATGAGTCCGGGGGGCCCAGGGCACTTGAGACAGGGGAGCCCTATCTCATTGCTGTGCCTGCTGTGGGTTGGGGGCGTGGCCTAATCGCGGCCCGCGAGGCCACGCCCCCTTACGCAAATTCCTTTTTTTTTTTTTTTAACAAGGAATTTTGGCCCCTCAGCTAGGGGTAAATCCAGAAGGGGTGGTCGCTCCCCTCTACACACCCGCACAGGCAGAAGAAAGCAGGGAGACTGCTGCCTCCCTGCAACACCACAGACCTGCCAATACGCAGCAGTAGCACAATGCTGCCGTTGTTGCTGGCAGCACGGGGGGGGGGGGGGGGAGCTTCTGAGCTGGGACAGAGCTACTCGAGCCGGGGGGCCCCCTAAAACTGTGGGGCCAACGGTACGTACCCCCTGCCCCCCCTCCTTAATCCGGCTCTGCTGCTGGAACCCCTCCTTAATCCATACCCCCTGATGCCCCCTCTCCCTCTGTCTCCACTATTCACCGCTGCTCTGCTAAGCAGAACAGCGAGTACAGGAGCTTTCCAACTGACCCCCCCGTTACCGCGGGACACTGCGACCCGCGGGTGGGACAGCGGGACAGACCCAAAAAAATAGGACTGTCCCGCGAAAATCAGGACATTTGGGAGGTATGGGGGTGTGTGAGGGGGTATGCCGTGCAGACAGACGGGCACCGGCTCACTGTGTGCTTGACCCCCCCCCCCCCTCTCTGGTGCGATGGAGCGTCACTTTCTGGCACACTCCACGCTTCTTAGCTGCAGTTTTGTGGGGCACCTGCCGCTGTGCAGGTTCCGTACTGCCTCTGTTATCTCCAGCCCCGGCAACCCCACCGCTAGCTGCAGCGCTGCCACCCACAGTGAGGTGCGCCCAGCTCCTTCACACACTTTAGCCGGCGGGTAACGCTGAAGTCCGAGCTGCTTGCAGGCTCCGACCCCCTCCTTCCTCTAGCTGCAGCATCTCCTGGGGGCTAACCAGTCACTCACAGTCTCCCCTTACCACAGTGCCCGGCAGCTGCGCGAGGTCTGCGGTGTGTGACTGAGGAGGGGGGGAGGGATGCGGACGGGCAGAGGAAGCAGGGCTCCAGCCTAAGAGAGTCAGCCATGCCAAGTCTCCACCAGCAGCAGATCCCAACAGGTTGGAGTGGAACAGCAGCAGCCAGCAGCAGTGACTCCGGTAAGACACATCTGTCTGTCACCACTGTTTTGTCCCTAATACAAATCTCTCCCGTGCCCTGTGTTCTGTCATGTCCCTGTCACCCCTGGCCTTGCCCTGCCACCCTTATCCTGGCCCTTTCACCCTTATCCTGGCCCTGTCACCCTTATCCTGGCCCTTTCACCCTTATGCTGGCCCTGTCACCATTATGCTGGCCCTGTTACCCTTATGCTGGCCATGTTACCCCTATCCTGGCCCTGTTACCCCTGTGCTTGCCCTGTCAACCCTATACTGGCCCTGTCACCCCTGTCCTGCTCCTGCCACTCCTACCCTGGCCTGTCACCCCTATCCTGTCCCTGTCATTTCTGTCCTGGCCCCGTCGCCCCTGTCCTGGCCCCGTCACCCGTTTTCTGACCCTGTCACCCCTGTCCTGGCCCCGTCAACCCTGTTCTGACCCTGTCACCCCTGTCCTGGCCCTGTTACTGCATACCCTCCAACTACCTTTTTGGCAGGTACAGTACCCGCAGCGCCTCCAGACCTCTCCCCAATGCACCACACCTCCGCACCTTCCCTTCCACCACATGCGGCACTCCACCCCTCCCCCACATGCTGTGCCTCCAGACCCCCTACACCACCCGCGGCTCCCACTCCTCACCCCTTCACCACCCACAGCACCTCCAGGCCCCCTCCACCATCCACCCCCTTTATATGTCTCCCCCCACACCTGCCCCCCTCCACCCGCAGCATCTGCAGACACCCTCCTCCATCCGCGGTCCCCCCCTCACCCACCCCTCCCCCACCCATGGCACTCCTGCACCTGCCCCTCCACCACCAGCAGCACCTCCGGACCTCCTTCCCTATGCGCCGCACCACCCGTACCTGCCCCTCCCCTACCCATGGCGCCTGCGGACCCCTACCCCACCCCCGGCACTCCCGCCCCTTCCCATCCCACAGCACCTCCGGAACCCTTCACCCATCCACAACATCCCCACACCTGCCCCTCTCCCAACCATGGCACCCCTGACCCTCCCCCACCTGCAGTGCCTCCGGACCCTTCCCCAATCTGCATCCCCCACTCCTCTGCCCCTCCCCCACCCGCAGCACCTCCCGACTCTTCCCCATCCAGGCCCCACCCCCACTTTTGCCCCCCCTCCACCTGCAGCATCTACAGACACCATCCGCAGTCCCCCCCGCACCCGCTACATTCTGTACATCGTGCCCTGCAGGTGCTGTTCACGCCGTCACAAGGGGCTGTGCCTCCTTCACCATCGCACGCCCTTTCATTGTGCAATATTTAACCACTAACAAAGGAATGCAGGTAATACTTTATATAATACAAATATTGAACCCCAGAAATGCATGCAAGGGTTAAGGGGGCGTAGCCCCTTGCGACGGTGTGAAGAGCGCCCGTAGGGCACGATGAAGCACCTAGTAGATAATATGCTCACAGGAGAATAATGGAAAGATTGTGTACTGCATATACAAATCTACTCCTTAGATAAAGAGACACCAATTGATAGATAAATTAAGAGCTCAAGGCTGGCTCGTAGATGGTTAAATGACAATTGAAACTCTAATTGCTCGTTCCCTGAAAGGAAGCCAGATTGATGAATAATCGTATGTTAGTTTGGAGCTCAAGGCTGGCTCACATATAATACATAAAGTCTTATAGTATCCTTTTAGAGAAGACAAAAAAAATTAAATAAAGAAAAATAGAAATAACATTGAAATCAAATGCTACCATACACACACTTATATAACGATATCAAGGTTAAATACCTTAATCTAGTAATTGAACATTAGGGCATGAGCGGGGAAATAGTACAGTAAAAATAATTTGTAGTCCTGTTAGGACAATGCTGTACAGGTTATTTCTGCAGGTATAGTATAGTTGCTGTAGAAATTAACAATGTTCTAAGAGAGAGGAAAACAGTGAAACCCTGGTGGTCTAGTGTCTGTTACCACTGCCACAGGGTATGTGGTCAATACTTAACAAAAGATAAACACAAATTAAACCCTGGTGGTCTAGTGTCAGTTACCACAACACAGTAAAACCCTGGTGGTCTAGTGTCAGTTACCACAGCCACAAGGTATGCGGCCAATGCTTGACAAAAGATAAACTCCGATTAAACCCTGGTGGTCTAGTGTCAGTTGCCGCAGCACAGTTAAACCCTGGTGGTCTAGTGTCAGTTACCGCAGCCGCAAGGTATGCGGCCAATGCTGTCCTGGTCTCCTCTTCCGAAGTCCCACTACAGTGGTGAGCGCGGACGCCCGCTTCCGGACTGGGCGTTGCCGCGATGACGTCACTGTGGACGTTCTCTCGACGTACGTTTCACCTGATTAGGCTTGGTCACGAGAGTGAAGTACAGAAAGTAGAGAGTGTGTGTCTCTCCATTTCATTCATATTTCCTTTACATCGGCCCACGGCCATACTACCCTGAATACGCCCGATCCTGTCCGATCTCGGAAGCTAAGCAGGCATGGCCTGGTCAGTACTAGGAAGGAGAACCTCCTGAGAATACCAGGTGCAGTGGGCCTTTTAAGGAAAAGCATTATCATACATTTTTCATACTCCTGCTTCTGGAAAAGGGTGTGGTTCATCAAATCGGCAGTGTCTAGGTCGACAATGTTTAGGTCGACCAGTATAGGTCGACAGTCACTAGGTCGACATGGATGGAAGGTCGACAGGGTTTCTAGGTCGACAGGTCTAAAGGTCGACATGAGGATTTTTTTTTTTTTTTTGGTGTCGCTTTCTTCGTAGAGTGACCGGGATCCCAAATTAGTGCACTGCGTCCCCTCGCATGGTGCCTTCGCTCCGCTACCGCTTGGCACACTTTACCGTTCCAATCGTAGTCCACGTGGATCGTTAAGTATGTAAAAATGCAAAAAAAGAAAAAAAATTAGAAAAACTCATGTCGACCTTTAGACCTGTTGACCTAGCACATGTCGACCTAGAAACCTTGTCGACCTTCCATCCATGTCGACCTAGTGACTGTCGACCTATAGTGGCCGACCTAAACATTGTCGACCTAGACACTGTCGATCTTCAGACCGGATCCCTCTGGAAAAACCTTCTCGGACTATTCATGGTTCTGATTTATGTACAGTACAGATAATAGGAGTGGATTTCCCCTCCCCCCCATTTTTTCTCTTCTACCTTAATTAACGGCCCACGGCCATACTACCCTGAATACGCCCGATCTTGTCCGATCTCGGAAGCTAAGCAGGCATGGCCTGGTCAGTATTAGGAAGGGAAACCTCCTGAGAATACCAGGTGCAGTGGGCCTTTTTTCTAAAGGAAAACCTTCAACACATCCAGTTGATCTTTCCTCTATCTTCTTGATACCTAAATCTTTAGACTACCATTATTACTACATTACGCTACCAGTCAAACCTGCATTCCAAGGCATTTACAGTGATTCTTCTGGATACCTTGATTTCATTAGAACCATATGGCATCCACAAATATTTTTTCTGATATTTTCACCTTTTTCAATTATCTTGTACCTCATTTGCTAAAAAGGTTTTAACAAGTTTTATTAGTCAAAACACCAGACACGAGTCTCAAATTTATTTTCCACTTGTTCTTTTACTCAAGAAACAATTAAAGGTTAAGTTTTATTTTATTTCATCATTTTCTTTTTATATATATATCATATCCATTATTACAAATGAGTGCTCCCAAACAAGGGTTTTTTGTCTTTTCTCTCCTCTCCAATTGTGCTCCCTACAGGATAAACTGGCAGGTCATGCAGGAACAATCTCAAGTTACGGGGTATCCTGAAACTGTCTCTAACAGTAGTCTGCATGATGTGGCGCTTGAACTGTTTAAGAAACTGTTGCCATCGGCTTCCACATTGGATCTCCTAATAGATTGCATCCACAGATTGCCGAAAGCCAGAAATGATCCGGATGGTGTTCCTCGTGATGTCTTAATGAGAGTGCATTTTTTTCATATTAAAGAGGCCTTACTTAAAGCTGCCAGACCATAGTCTCAATCTGGGGATGTATTGGGTAACCTGCAACTTTTTGGAGACTTCTTTTGGGCTACTCTGACTAAAAGACGCTCATTTCAACCTGTTACGGCCACTCTTCGGAAGGAAGGCATAGCCTACCACTGGGGCTTCCCGACTAGACTCCTGATCTCCCAGGAGAGATCTACTGTGTCCGTCACTTCAGTGGAAGATGGCATGAAGCTGCTTGCCAGATGGAACCTCTCTGGTGATTTGGGCGCTTCTTCCCCAGACCGCTGCCTTCCGCAGGACTGGGCAATGGTTGGGAAGAGTTCATAGACTTCTTCAATGACTGAGGCTTCTTGCTTGTACTGACCTTCCTTCTATTTGTTCTTTGTGGCTCTTCACCGGTCATGACCATATTTCCTTGATAATGTACTAATGTGGTTTCCTTTCCTATTTATTTATTCTTTGCCTCTTTGCATGTTAGTGAGAAGTTAACCTTACTCTATATTTACCTTTGGTCAGTACTACCGAGGCCTCTTAGGTTCATATCTGCCTCGATTTTGCACAGTTTGATAATTGTTCAACCCTTAACAGTTTTGGAATTGAGCTTGCTACTACATTTTTCTGGACGAGTGCGGGGCGGTAAGTTTCCCCCTCCCAGTACTTATTGAGTGAGGTGTTTTTTGGTGCCTTGCTATTACTCCCCCCTTGGAGTTTGTTTGCTTATTGTTTTTTTCTGTGTGTTCTCCTTCATGTGTCTTGTGTCTTGTCTTCCCTTCTCCCTGTCTACATTAATTATGAGTCCTTTTAGTGCATGTTTCAGTCATTGCCTATCTCTGGTTGCATTGCTTATTCTTTATTATGCTTAATGTTGTCTCAATTAATACCAAAGGTTTAAATTCATCACAAAAGCGAAAATTAGCTCTGTCCTCCATTCATAAGATGAAAGCGCATATCATATCGGTTCAAGAAATGCACTTCCGCAAATCAGACCATCCCCGATTCTATGATAGTAGATACCCTCACTGCTATATGGCTAATGGGCCTGCTAAAAAAGCGGGAGTTGCCATACTTGTTTCACAATATTGCCCTTTTGTTTTAGCCTCTCAATATGCAGACCCCGAAGGGAGATATCTTATTTAGGTTGGGCGACTTGATGATACTGATGTTTCCATAGTCTCCTATTACAGCCCTAACTCTAGGCAACTCCCTTTCTGTAGGAAATTTTGTGTAGTTCTCCAGAAACATGCTATGGGGGCTGTTATGATTCTCTGTGATTTTAATATGGCTTTGGAACCTCAGGTAGATACTGTAGATCCCGTTCGACTGCTTTGAAATCTGCCGCACCCCTGGAATCTGCCTCTGGATTCCATAACTTGATGGGAGAATATGACCTTTATGATGCCTGGCGGGCTAAATATCTGACTGTTCGGGATTATACATACTATTCTCATGTCCATCTCTCCTATTCAAGAATTGATCTATTGCTGACGGATAGGTGGACTTTGTCATCTTTACGTTGGATTGACATTATGCCCATGACATGGTCTGACCATTCCCTCATATTTGTCCATTGGGACTTGGTGACATGTAGAAGTGCCCCAGACCCATGGCGACTTGGTGACTTTCTTCTGTCTCAGCCAGAGGCCCAACAAAACTCCATATCCCTGTACCTACTAATCGCCCTGAGGAGACAGACACTTTTGTCCACTAGTGCTCCCTTAAGGCAGCGGTGCATGGGTTGGCCATACAAACTGCAGCCAGACTTAAGAAAGTTTATAGACTTAGTTGCGCAACAGCGGAAAGGGAGGTTACTAGGTTGGAAGCTGCGCACAAAGCCGATCCATCTGATAAATCACTTTATAAGCTTCTTCCACAGGCACAAGAGAAGGTTAAATCTTTTTATCAGCCGGAAGTTCAGCGCCTGAACCAGCGATTTTACATTTTTGGCAATAAAGCTGGCCGACTTCTTGCTAGGAAGTTGAGAGGCCGTCGTGCGAAAACACGAGTTCACCAGGTGTATAATTCCATTGGTGCTAAAGTTTCGGACCCATATAATATTGCAAATGCCTTCGCGAAATACTACTCCCAGCTTTATAATTTATGTGCAGACCCTAGTACCCCCCAACCATCAGATTCTGATGTTGAGGCTTTTCTGACTGATTTGAACCTGCCTGCCCTTGACTCTGAGACTTGCCATTCTCTTTGCGCTCCCTGGCCTCTGTCTGAGGTTGAAGCTGCTATTGATGCTATGCCAGCTGACAATGCTCAGGGCCCAGATGGTTATCCAGCAAATTTCTATAAGTGCTATAAAAGTGATTTGGCCCCGATTCTCTTGGCACTCTTCAATGAAGCGTCTGCTTACGGAAGACTTCCTAAAGAAATGCTAGAAGCACAAATCATAACAGTACCAAAGTCGGGTAAGGTCCCATCTTCAGTGCAAAATTATCGTCCGACAGCCCTGCTAAATATGGATATTAAACTGTTTGCTAAACTAATTGCTACTCGCCTTTTTCCCCTTTTTCCTTCACTAATTGCTGATGACCAGGTTTGGTTTGTTCCGGGCAGGCAGGCTCCGGATAATACTCGCAGGGTGTTCAACATCATGGAATATTGTGACTCTAAAAAGGAACCCCTATTAGTTTTGTTTTTCGATGCCGAGAAGGCATTCGATAGATTGCATTGGGGCTATCTGCAGATTTGGCTTTTCTGGATGGATTTTAAACTCTGGTTTGGCCTTGTATTCCGCTCCTTCCACGAAGGTATTTGTGAACGGCTGTCTGTCCTTGGGATTTGACATTTCCAATGGTACTAGGCAGGGATGCCCATTGACTCCCCTTATTTTTGCTCTGGCCACTGAGCCTCTGGCTCAGAGGTGTAACAAGGGTATTAGGAGCCCAGGGCAAGATTATGAATGGCGCCCACCCCCCCATAAATTTTTTTTTTTGTATAAATCAAAGAATGTGTGCGCGCAGCAGGCGCGCATTGAAAAAATGGGTGTGGTCACGCACCAGAGGGGGCGTAATCACGCACCGGAGGGGGCATGGCCACTGAAAATGGGGCATGCTGACATGACACGCCACCTGTTTCGCGTCACAAATGGAAACATTATTTTCAATTGCATACCTTACCTGTATGATGGTTTCTCGCAATGTGGAACCTCTGAAGAAATGTATCCTCTGAGGCAGACGGCGTCTTCAGTCGGTATTCACTATTCATGTAGGACAGGCATGTCCAAACTGCGGCCCTCCAGCTGTTGAGAAACTAAACATCCCAGCATGCCCTGACACAGCTTTAGCATTCTCTGACAGCAAAACTGTGTCAGTGCATGCTGGGATATGTAGTTTCACAACAGCTGGAGGGCCGCAGTTTGGACATGCCTGATGTAGGAGATCCCATCTTCCAGAAGATGCCTGTTTGTGTAGGAATATTAACAAGGTCACCATCATACAACAGCGGTTCAACAAGACTCACATCCTGCCCCCTGCATCTCTCAGCCACATCATCACCTACCCCCTGTGTCGTCACTCAGCACACCATCACCTACCCCCTGTGTCGTCACTCAGCACACCATCACCTCCCCCTGCGTCGTCATTCAGCACACCATCAACTTCCCCTGTCTCGTCACTCAGCACACCATCCCCTTACCCCACTGTCGTCTCTCAGCACACCATCACCTATCCCATGTCGTCACTCAGCACATCATCACCTATCCCGTGTCGTCACTCAGCACACCATCACCTCCCCCTGCGTTGTCATTCAGCATACCATCACCTCCCCCTGTCTCGTCACTCAGCACACCATCCCCTTACCCCACTATTGTCTCTCAGCACACCATCACCTATCCCGTGTCGTCTCTCAGCACACCATCACCTATCCCGCGTCGTCACTCAGCACACCATCACCTATCCCGTGTCGTCACTCAGCACACTATCACCTATCCCATGTCGTCACTCAGCACACCATCACCTATCCCGTGTCGTCACTCAGCACACCATCACCTATCCCGTGTCGTCACTCAGCACACCATCACCTATCCCGTGTCGTCACTCAGCACACCATCACCTATCCCATGTCATCACTCAGTACACCATCACCTATCCCGTGTCGTCACTCAGCACACCATCACCTCTCCCTGCGTCGACACTCAGCACACCATCACCTCTCCCTGCTCTCCCTGCGTCGACACTCGGCATACCGTCAACTACCCCCTGTCTCGTCCCTCAGCACACCATCCCCTTAACCCACTGAATGCGGCTTGAAAGCTGCGGGTTGGCCACCGCTCTCCTAGGGATTTTCTTTTAATAAATAAGAGGCTTTTTTTAATATAGAAAAAAGGCTTAGGGACTCTTTTTTTTCTTATTTATTAAGCAAGGCTTGGAACTTTTTTATTATTTTTACTTAAAAAAAATAAAATCTATTTAAACCAGGAGTGGCCATGGTGGCTTTTTATAAATGAATATGATCCATGTTACATTATATATACTGTAGTAAAATACCAAAAACTCACATGCCACACAATTGTGGTCCTTAGTCACATTACACCGCACAGCAGTACTACTCCATATTAGAGATGAGCGGGTTCGGTTCCTCGGAATCCGAACCCGCCCGAACTTCATGTTTTTTTTCACGGGTCCGAGCGACTCGGATCTTCCCGCCTTGCTCGGTTAACCCGAGCGCGCCCGAACGTCATCATGACGCTGTCGGATTCTCGCGAGGCTCGGATTCTATCGCGAGACTCGGATTCTATATAAGGAGCCGCGCGTCGCCGCCATTTTCACTCGTGCATTGAGATTGATAGGGAGAGGACGTGTCTGGCGTCCTCTCCATTAGAATAGAGATAGATTAGATAGAGAGAGAGAGATTGTGCAGAGTCGCAGACAGAGTTAGTTTACCACAGTCAGTGACCAGTGCAGTTGCTAGTTAACTTTTATTTAATATAATATATCCGTTCACTTCTCTCTGCTATATCCGTTCTCTGCCTGAAAAAAAAAACGATACACAGCACAGTCAGTCACACAGTGTGACTCAGTCTGTGTGCACTCAGCTCAGCCCAGTGTGCTGCACAGTCATCAATGTATAAATTAAAAGCTTATAATTAATTGTGGGGGAGACTGGGGAGCACTGCAGGTTGTTAGCAGGAGCCAGGAGTACAATTATATTAATTAACAGTGCACACTTTTGCTGCAGGAGTGGTGACCAGTGCCTGACCACCAGTATAGTATTGTTGTATACTACTAATATCTCTTTAAATATCAACCAGTCTATATTAGCAGCAGACACAGTACAGTGCGGTAGTTCACGGCTGTGGCTACCTCTGTGTCGGCACACGGCAGGCAGTCCGTCCGACCAGAATTGTATTATTTATTATTATATACCTACCACCTAACCGTGGTTTTTTTTTCATTCTTTATACCGTCATAGTGTCATCCTAATTGTTACGAGTATACTACTATCTCTTTATCAACCAGTGTACAGTGCGGTAGTTCACGGCTGTGGCTACCTCTGTGTCGGCACACGGCAGGCAGTCCGTCCGACCAGAATTGTATTATTTATTATTATATACCTACCACCTAACCGTGGTTTTTTTTTCATTCTTTATACCGTCATAGTGTCATCCTAATTGTTACGAGTATACTACTATCTCTTTATCAACCAGTGTACAGTGCGGTAGTTCACGGCTGTGGCTACCTCTGTGTCGGCACACGGCAGGCAGTCCGTCCGACCAGAATTGTATTATTTATTATTATATACCTACCACCTAACCGTGGTTTTTTTTTTCATTCTTTATACCGTCATAGTGTCATCCTAATTGTTACGAGTATACTACTATCTCTTTATCAACCAGTGTACAGTGCGGTAGTTCACGGCTGTGGCTACCTCTGTGTCGGCACACGGCAGGCAGTCCGTCCGACCAGAATTGTATTATTTATTATTATATACCTACCACCTAACCGTGGTTTTTTTTTTCATTCTTTATACCGTCATAGTGTCATCCTAATTGTTACGAGTATACTACTATCTCTTTATCAACCAGTGTACAGTGCGGTAGTTCACGGCTGTGGCTACCTCTGTGTCGGCACACGGCAGGCAGTCCGTCCGACCAGAATTGTATTATTTATTATTATATACCTACCACCTAACCGTGGTTTTTTTTTCATTCTTTATACCGTCATAGTGTCATCCTAATTGTTACGAGTATACTACTATCTCTTTATCAACCAGTGTACAGTGCGGTAGTTCACGGCTGTGGCTACCTCTGTGTCGGCACACGGCAGGCAGTCCGTCCGACCAGAATTGTATTATTTATTATTATATACCTACCACCTAACCGTGGTTTTTTTTTCATTCTTTATACCGTCATAGTGTCATCCTAATTGTTACGAGTATACTACTATCTCTTTATCAACCAGTGTACAGTGCGGTAGTTCACGGCTGTGGCTACCTCTGTGTCGGCACACGGCAGGCAGTCCGTCCGACCAGAATTGTATTATTTATTATTATATACCTACCACCTAACCGTGGTTTTTTTTTCATTCTTTATACCGTCATAGTGTCATCCTAATTGTTACGAGTATACTACTATCTCTTTATCAACCAGTGTACAGTGCGGTAGTTCACGGCTGTGGCTACCTCTGTGTCGGCACACGGCAGGCAGTCCGTCCGACCAGAATTGTATTATTTATTATTATATACCTACCACCTAACCGTGGTTTTTTTTTTCATTCTTTATACCGTCATAGTGTCATCCTAATTGTTACGAGTATACTACTATCTCTTTATCAACCAGTGTACAGTGCGGTAGTTCACGGCTGTGGCTACCTCTGTGTCGGCACACGGCAGGCAGTCCGTCCGACCAGAATTGTATTATTTATTATTATATACCTACCACCTAACCGTGGTTTTTTTTTCATTCTTTATACCGTCATAGTGTCATCCTAATTGTTACGAGTATACTACTATCTCTTTATCAACCAGTGTACAGTGCGGTAGTTCACGGCTGTGGCTACCTCTGTGTCGGCAGTCGGCAGGCAGTCCGTCCATCCATAATTGTATTATTATTATAATATATACCACCTAACCGTGGTTTTTTTATACCACCTAACCGTGGCAGTCCGTCCATAATTGTATACTAGTATCCAATCCATCCATCTCCATTGTTTACCTGAGGTGCCTTTTAGTTCTGCCTATAAAATATGGAGAACAAAAAAGTTGAGGTTCCAAAATTAGGGAAAGATCAAGATCCACTTCCACCTCGTGCTGAAGCTGCTGCCACTAGTCATGGCCGAGACGATGAAATGCCAGCAACGTCGTCTGCCAAGGCCGATGCCCAATGTCATAGTACAGAGCATGTCAAATCCAAAACACCAAATATCAGAAAAAAAAGGACTCCAAAACCTAAAATAAAATTGTCGGAGGAGAAGCGTAAACTTGCCAATATGCCATTTACCACACGGAGTGGCAAGGAACGGCTGAGGCCCTGGCCTATGTTCATGGCTAGTGGTTCAGCTTCACATGAGGATGGAAGCACTCAGCCTCTCGCTAGAAAACTGAAAAGACTCAAGCTGGCAAAAGCACCGCAAAGAACTGTGCGTTCTTTGAAATCCCAAATCCACAAGGAGAGTCCAATTGTGTCGTTTGCGATGCCTGACCTTCCCAACACTGGACGTGAAGAGCATGCGCCTTCCACTATTTGCATGCCCCCTGCAAGTGCTGGAAGGAGCACCCGCAGTCCAGTTCCTGATAGTCAGATTGAAGATGTCAGTGTTGAAGTACACCAGGATGAGGAGGATATGGGTGTTGCTGGCGCTGGGGAGGAAATTGACCAGGAGGATTCTGATGGTGAGGTGGTTTGTTTAAGTCAGGCACCCGGGGAGACACCTGTTGTCCGTGGGAGGAATATGGCCGTTGACATGCCAGGTGAAAATACCAAAAAAATCAGCTCTTCGGTGTGGAGGTATTTCACCACAAATGCGGACAACAGGTGTCAAGCCGTGTGTTCCCTTTGTCAAGCTGTAATAAGTAGGGGTAAGGACGTTAACCACCTCGGAACATCCTCCCTTATACGTCACCTGCAGCGCATTCATAATAAGTCAGTGACAAGTTCAAAAACTTTGGGTGACAGCGGAAGCAGTCCACTGACCAGTAAATCCCTTCCTCTTGTAACCAAGCTCACGCAAACCACCCCACCAACTCCCTCAGTGTCAATTTCCTCCTTCCCCAGGAATGCCAATAGTCCTGCAGGCCATGTCACTGGCAAGTCTGACGAGTCCTCTCCTGCCTGGGATTCCTCCGATGCATCCTTGCGTGTAACGCCTACTGCTGCTGGCGCTGCTGTTGTTGCCGCTGGGAGTCGATGGTCATCCCAGAGGGGAAGTCGTAAGCCCACTTGTACTACTTCCAGTAAGCAATTGACTGTTCAACAGTCCTTTGCGAGGAAGATGAAATATCACAGCAGTCATCCTACTGCAAAGCGGATAACTGAGGCCTTGGCATCCTGGGTGGTGAGAAACGTGGTTCCGGTATCCATCATTACTGCAGAGCCAACTAGAGACTTGTTGGAGGTACTGTGTCCCCGGTACCAAATACCATCTAGGTTCCATTTCTCTAGGCAGGCGATACCGAAAATGTACACAGACCTCAGAAAAAGAGTCACCAGTGTCCTAAAAAATGCAGCTGTACCCAATGTCCACTTAACCACGGACATGTGGACAAGTGGAGCAGGGCAGGGTCAGGACTATATGACTGTGACAGCCCACTGGGTAGATGTATGGACTCCCGCCGCAAGAACAGCAGCGGCGGCACCAGTAGCAGCATCTCGCAAACGCCAACTCTTTCCTAGGCAGGCTACGCTTTGTATCACCGCTTTCCAGAATACGCACACAGCTGAAAACCTCTTACGGCAACTGAGGAAGATCATCGCGGAATGGCTTACCCCAATTGGACTCTCCTGTGGATTTGTGGCATCGGACAACGCCAGCAATATTGTGTGTGCATTAAATCTGGGCCAATTCCAGCACGTCCCATGTTTTGCACATACCTTGAATTTGGTGGTGCAGAATTTTTTAAAAAACGACAGGGCCGTGCAAGAGATGCTGTCGGTGGCCAGAAGAATTGCGGGACACTTTCGGCGTACAGGCACCACGTACAGAAAACTGGAGCACCACCAAAAACTACTGAACCTGCCCTGCCATCATCTGAAGCAAGAAGTGGTAACGAGGTGGAATTCAACCCTCTATATGCTTCAGAGGTTGGAGGAGCAGCAAAAGGCCATTCAAGCCTATACAATTGAGCACGATATAGTAGGTGGAATGCACCTGTCTCAAGTGCAGTGGAGAATGATTTCAACGTTGTGCAAGGTTCTGATGCCCTTTGAACTTGCCACACGTGAAGTCAGTTCAGACACTGCCAGCCTGAGTCAGGTCATTCCCCTCATCAGGCTTTTGCAGAAGAAGCTGGAGGCATTGAAGGAGGAGCTAACACGGAGCGATTCCGCTAGGCATGTGGGACTTGTGGATGCAGCCCTTAATTCGCTTAACAAGGATTCACGGGTGGTCAATCTGTTGAAATCAGAGCACTACATTTTGGCCACCGTGCTCGATCCTAGATTTAAAGCCTACCTTGGATCTCTCTTTCCGGCAGACACAGGTCTGCTGGGGTTGAAAGACCTGCTGGTGACAAAATTGTCAAGTCAAGCGGAACGCGACCTGTCAACATCTCCTCCTTCACATTCTCCCGCAACTGGGGGTGCGAGGAAAAGGCTCAGAATTCCGAGCCCACCCGCTGGCGGTGATGCAGGGCAGTCTGGAGCGACTGCTGATGCTGACATCTGGTCCGGACTGAAGGACCTGACAACGATTACGGACATGTCGTCTACTGTCACTGCATATGATTCTCTCAACATTGATAGAATGGTGGAGGATTATATGAGTGACCGCATCCAAGTAGGCACGTCACACAGTCCGTACTTATACTGGCAGGAAAAAGAGGCAATTTGGAGGCCCTTGCACAAACTGGCTTTATTCTACCTAAGTTGCCCTCCCACAAGTGTGTACTCCGAAAGAGTGTTTAGTGCCGCCGCTCACCTTGTCAGCAATCGGCGTACGAGGTTACATCCAGAAAATGTGGAGAAGATGATGTTCATTAAAATGAATTATAATCAATTCCTCCGCGGAGACATTGACCAGCAGCAATTGCCTCCACAAAGTACACAGGGAGCTGAGATGGTGGATTCCAGTGGGGACGAATTGATAATCTGTGAGGAGGGGGATGTACACGGTGATATATCGGAGGGTGAAGATGAGGTGGACATCTTGCCTCTGTAGAGCCAGTTTGTGCAAGGAGAGATTAATTGCTTCTTTTTTGGGGGGGGTCCAAACCAACCCGTCATATCAGTCACAGTCGTGTGGCAGACCCTGTCACTGAAATGATGGGTTGGTTAAAGTGTGCATGTCCTGTTTTGTTTATACAACATAAGGGTGGGTGGGAGGGCCCAAGGATAATTCCATCTTGCACCTCTTTTTTCTTTTCTTTTTCTTTGCATCATGTGCTGATTGGGGTGGGTTTTTTGGAAGGGACACCCTGCGTGACACTGCAGTGCCACTCCTAGATGGGCCCGGTGTTTGTGTCGGCCACTAGGGTCGCTAATCTTACTCACACAGCTACCTCATTGCGCCTCTTTTTTTCTTTGCGTCATGTGCTGTTTGGGGAGGGTTTTTTGGAAGGGACATCCTGCGTGACACTGCAGTGCCACTCCTAGATGTGCCCGGTGTTTGTGTCGGCCACTAGGGTCGCTAATCTTACTCACACAGTCAGCTACCTCATTGCGCCTCTTTTTTTCTTTGCGTCATGTGCTGTTTGGGGAGGGTTTTTTGGAAGGGCCATCCTGCGTGACACTGCAGTGCCACTCCTAGATGGGCCCGGTGTTTGTGTCGGCCACTAGGGTCGCTAATCTTACTCACACAGCTACCTCATTGCGCCTCTTTTTTTCTTTGCGTCATGTGCTGTTTGGGGAGGGTTTTTTGGAAGGGACATCCTGCGTGACACTGCAGTGCCACTCCTAGATGGGCCCGGTGTTTGTGTCGGCCACTAGGGTCGCTTATCTTACTCACACAGCGACCTCGGTGCAAATTTTAGGACTAAAAATAATATTGTGAGGTGTGAGGTATTCAGAATAGACTGAAAATGAGTGTAAATTATGGTTTTTGAGGTTAATAATACTTTGGGATCAAAATGACCCCCAAATTCTATGATTTAAGCTGTTTTTTAGTGTTTTTTGAAAAAAACACCCGAATCCAAAACACACCCGAATCCGACAAAAAAAATTCGGTGAGGTTTTGCCAAAACGCGTTCGAACCCAAAACACGGCCGCGGAACCGAACCCAAAACCAAAACACAAAACCCGAAAAATTTCAGGCGCTCATCTCTACTCCATATACACCTTAAGTCACAGTGTGCCCATTCTACACATTCCGAGGCACAGTGCGCCCATTCTACACCTTACGCGGCACAGTGCGCCCATTCTACACATTACGCAGCACAGTGCGCCCATTATACCCATTACGCCACACAGTGGTAGTGTCTATTATACACTGTATAAGTGCCAGCCCACCATCCACCTAAGGGTCCTTAAAATGGCTGAGTCAGAGACTGGAGAGAGTCAAACCCCCGCTTATACATTATAGCACCCAGTTTCCCTTCCTCATACACCACAACACCCAGTACCCCCCCCATACACTACAGCACCCACTTCTTCTTATACACCAACACCCAGCATCCACCCTCATACACTACAGCACCCAGCCCCCCCCTCCTCATACACCCCAACAGACCACTTCAGACACAGCAACCCCCAGACAGACCCCCTCATACACTACAAAAACTGGCACCCCCCATATACTACAGCACCCAGCCCCCCAAATACTCAAACACCCAGCACCCCCCCCTACACTACAGCACCCAGCCCCCCTTCATCATACACCCCAACAGCACCCCTCATACGCTACAGCACCCAGCCCCTGCAACAGTCCTCCTCATACACCCAGTCAACTCACCGGGATGTGTGGGCCTTGTGGCTGCATGCTGCTTTCAGTGCCATGCATCAGAGCAGAGGGAGCAGGTTCCGCCCGCCATGTGTGTAAGAGGGTTGGTGGGAGGAGCCTCTAGCAGACGGAACAGCACAGAGAGGGCCATGCACTGCATGATATGTGTCCCGCTTCTGGCCGCTGCCGCTGCACTGCGATCCTCCGTGTGATTCCCCATCAGCGTTTGCCACAGTGCCCAGCAGCCCCAATCTGCCACCAGCGCAATCCACTACGCGGGGATGCCGGCGCCCGGACTCTAGCGCTCAACATTTAAATATAGCCTGGGATGCCTCCGGAGTCCGGACACTCCGCCCACCAATGCTGCTGCTGCCTGAGCTGCTTGTCCCCACCCCCATCCTTCTCCTATTGGTCCGGCGCATTGTGGGCGCAACTAAACACTCCCACCTGTCACTGGACGTCAGGAGCAGAGATGGAGCAGGATGATCAGCGGCCGACACTGAACCTTTTTTACTGCCCTGGCCGGCGGCGCCCGCTTCTGGCAGGCGTGTCACGGCGCCCAGGGCATATGCCCTGCTCACCCTGCCCTAGATACGCCTCTGCTCTGGCTTAAAAGATTAGATCTACTGAAGGTATCAGAGGACCTGAGATAGGGGGACTATCCCACAAAATTAATTTATTTGCGGTCAATATCCTCTTATGTTTGCTGCATCCAGAAATATCCCTCCAGTCCCTTCACCAGGTGTTAGATAGGTATTCCCACATTTCTTATTATAAATTGAATACGTCTAAGACTGAGGCTCTCCCCTTAAACATTTCGGAAGCGGTGGTTAGGTTGCTTAAAGATAAATATACTGTAGGTATGCATGGCAGTATAGATCTATTAAATATTTGGGGGTTCATTTATCTAGGGATACCGATTTATTTAATTGTAATTATAATGTTTTGATATGCGGTTTTGAGAAGTTAGTTAAAGATTGGCTAACTCATGATAACTTATTGGTTAGTGTGTATAGCAGCTGCCAAGATGATCCTCCTCCCAAAACTCATGTATCTTTTCGGTGCTATTCCCAGAACTCTCCCCATATCTATAGGTGATAAATTTAATAAAATCCTGTCTCATTATGTTTGGAAAGGTGCTAGGCCTCGCATAGCCAGGCGGACTCTTGTTTTGCCTAAATTTGTTGGTGGTGTGGCCTGCCCTGACCTAGATGGTTATCATGCAGCCTGTATACTCAACCAGATTCGAGATTGGTTTGCCTCCCCAGCACCGAAGCCTTGGGTAATGATAGAGCGTTCCTTTGTGTCATCAGTGATGCTTACAGATCTGCTCTGGCTCCCTCCACATGCTATGTCCATGTGGCATAGATTTGTCTCTGTACATGATTACTTATCTTTGCCCGCCCCAGACCTTACACTTTCAACGATACCACGGCTCATTCCTGATTTGAAGCTCGATTCGTGGCATCTAGCAGGCCTTTTGAGCTTACGAGATACTTTTCCTGAGGGACGACTTGCGTCCTTTTCCCACCTCCAAATGCAATTTGGTATTTCCAAACAAGATTTTTATAAGAATCTTCAATTGCGTCACTGGTGTGCATGGTCTCCCTCCCTTCCCTAAACTATTATTTTCTAGGTTGACCTCTTCACAACATCGAGGAGGTATAACGAAATGGTATCACTTTATAGTGACTAATTTCAAAACTGGGAAATTACAAGGTCAGGTTAAATGGGAAAAGGATTTGTCTAGAACCCTTAGTGAGGATGAATGGGACTTTATCTCTTATAATTGTTTTAAGATGTCAAAATGTTTGAGTCAGTCTGAGATGTTTTATAAACTGTGTCAGAGGGCATACTTCACACCGGAGCGGCAACATAGTATATGGCCTTCCACTTCCCGGTATTGCTGGAGGAACTGTGGCTGTATAGGGAGTACGGGGGTCATTCCGAGTTGATCGTAGCTGTGCTAAATTTAGCACAGCTACGATCATTCACACGCGCAGGGCTAGTCCATCCCGCATGTCAGTGCCAGCACCCCCGCAGAAGTGCAAAGGCATCGCACAGCGCCGATGCCTTTGCACTTCAAGAGTAGCTCCCGACCAGCGCAGCTTTAGCGTGCTGGCCGGGAGCTACTCATCGCTCCCCAGCCCGCAGCGGCTGCGTGTGATGTCACGCAGCCGCTGTGGCCAACCCCCAGTTCGGTCCGGCCACACCTGCATTGGCCGGACCGCTCCCACAAAACGGCGGCCAAAGGCCGCCGTTCCGCCCCCTCCCGCCCAGCAATCGCCTCTGCCTGTCAATCAGGCAGAGGCGATCGCTGCTCTGCTACGGCCTTCGGCCGTCTGGCATGCGCTGTAGAGACCCGTTCGCTCAGCTGCGACAAATGACCCCTATATATCATATTTTTGGGGAATGTCCTGTGCGTCGTCCGCTATGGTCTGAGGTGTTTTCTCTTATAAAAGATGTGTTATTGGTGATAATTCCTGCTGACCCTGTAGTGGCGTTGTTTCATTATACTTCACATTGGCTTCTTAGTGGCGATGCCTATCTCTTAGGACACATACTCATTTCTACTAAGGCTGCTATAGCGCAGTTATGGAAATCAGCTTCTGCGCCATGTATTCAGCATATTGTGAATAAAGTCCACAAACATCTGTTTGAAACGGCTAATTGTAAATATTCTTCCTCTGCCTCCTCTATACATATGAGGTGGTTCAAGTGGAACGAATACTGGGAGAATAAGGGTCAGTCCACTATATACAGTGATCCTGTAGATTTGACAGTTTTACACTCTCCGAGAGACAATTCTGTTCTGTAACTTATTCTAGCCACATTATATTGTTCAATCCATGACTGACATGCACGACATACTGTGTTTATCTCCTTGTCTACCCCTGTTTGTCTTTGAATTGAATTGAATTGAATTGAATTTATTATTATCATTAAATATTCACGTATGACCAAACAATGAGATTTCCATGTGAGTGAAACAGATATCATAAGTACAACACCAATAAAACACCATAAAATATTTTTAAAATATTTGTAAAAGCCGTAGGAACACTATAGACACATAAGCCCACTTGTTTCCCCCCCATATTTGCTTACTTGATTGTAAGGTTGTTTGGTTTTATTATATACAATGTACAATGCACTGTATTTATGCCTCTGTAATTGGAGTCTTGTTGTGATATTTGACCGTAGCACTGCTTGTACTTTGTTTATATACTATGCTTGGTTACTGCTTTAATCAATAAAAATGTATTATTAAAAAAAAATATACAGATCCAAAACCAAACACATGAGGGTGGTTCTACGAAACCAAAACATAAAAAGTAATCCAGATCTAAAAGCAAAATGTGGAGGTTTGCGCACATCGCTAACCATTTCACAAAACGGTGGCATGCCCCTTCCATTTTGTGGGAGTGCTGAGGCCAGTGACTGCATCTTCCCACGCAGATTTACCTGCCATGGCGGCATAAATGTGACGCACATTGTGAGTATCCTTAGGGTTAGTTAGATGACCGATGCTGAATCCAATGGTCTTGATGGGTATCCAGTGCTGTTTCTTCGGACGCAGTGCCGGTCAGGGAAGCCACAGGTGGACGTCTTTTTACACAAGAAGCCTTTTTCAGATTTAGCATATGTGCGCACTGCCGATGCGTACAAAGACATGGTGAGGCAATTATTGTCTACCCCTGAATCATCCCCTATTTCCTATATAAATCACCAGCATCCTCCATAATCTTTTACAAATGGAGTCTATCAGTGAACATCTATCAAAGTAATAAAGTGCAATAACCAAATATTGTATAACAATGAAAAACAGCTAGCACTGTTTATTATTGTTATACATTGCTATCAAGGCCATCTTAACAGCAGTGTAGGCCCCTTGGCAAAACAATGCACTGGGGCCCCTACCCATCCTCCAGCGGTAGGGGTGGGGGGTGCTATCAGCGGCAGCTTTGATGTCCCGCGGGCGGTAGGGGGTGTTCTATCTTCTGCTCAGCATGTAGGTCCTGGAGCAGTAATTTCTTCTAATTACTCCTTTACTGCACAGATGGTGAGAGATAGGGCGGGAGGGAGAACACTAAACTGTAGAAGGGGGCATTAGGCTGAATGCCCCAGTACATGACTTCCAGGCAGCGGTGCAGGTAGACCTTTTTTCTTAGTGGTACTGATAGAAAAAAAAATGGGCGTGGCCACATGTCATGAGAGGGTGTGGTCACATGAAACTAGGGAAGTGGCTACGTGGCAATAGGGGCATGGCCACATTATGCCACACACCGTAATGCCCTTTACACATTATGCCAAACACCGTAATGCCCATTACATATTATGCCACACACCGTAATGCCCATTACACATTATGCCAAATACCATACTGCCCATTATACATTATGCCACACACCGTAATGCCTATTACATATTATGCCAGACACCATAATGCCCATTACACATTATGCCACTGTCAAAGTCGAAAAATATTGCAGTACACACATAACGTACAAACTACACACAGATGGCCTCCCTGCGTGCACTTGTTCTGTCGTGCGTGCACATATCCGCAATTTGCGTATGGTCGCTCCCGCGGTCCTGCGCATTAGTGCGTGGTATGAGTATTTACGGTAGAGTTTGTGAACGCACGGAAGGCTATCAAAACACATTACATATTTAATCCAAATAGTGCACAATGTACACATAGTCTGCTAGCACCACATCTGAAATTAACATCAGTTTAAATGGTAACAGAACAAAGGGATTCACCTTTACAGGATAGGAGGGGACAGAACAAGGTTACAAGGTGGTGTTTGGTATCCAGCTGTAGGGTATTTTAAGGGAAACATTCCGATGTTGGTTTGAGGAAGATCGCATGTTCCTGCGGATAGTTATGTGCAGGAGCAGAGTAAAGAGATAAACTGTATTTACTGTACATTATGTATGCGGCAGGAATCCAGAGGAGATCACCCACAAGAGCAGTTGGGAAAGACATCGCCTACCTATTCAAATCGACCTATGACCTCTCCTGTACTGTAAAAGTGCATTCCTGTGTCCAATGGACAAAGGGATTACAGTATCCATTGTATTGCTTTTGGAAGAATTGTATAAATAAAGCCTGTTGCAGCCTGGTCACACACAAGACTCACAAAGTTATCTATCAGATGACCGGGGACCGGCCGGGGTTGCGCAAGCTTGTCCACTCAAGTATGTACCATTGAATGTAGCCATTTACTCTGTTATATTGTATTGTATTGTTTGTATTGTAACCCCCTTTCAGCAATAATACGCTGTGGTGTCGGAACCCAGTGGTTTAACTACAGACTGGTGTCGTGTATTTATTTCCCTGCTAAGGTTTAAAGTGTAATAGCATCACACTGCATTGCTGCATAAGGTTTAAAGTGTAATAGCATCACACTGCATTGCTGCATAAGGTTTAAAGTGTAATAGCATTGCATTGCATTACTGTAAAGGTTTAAAGTGTATCTCTGGGTGTGTGCGCTTTGTTTACTTTGTACCCCCAGCGCAGCGTTTGTACGCTAAGTCCGTACAGTGATACGGGACTCCGTACGCAAACAGTGTATAAAGTACGTAGCGTGTGTACTAGGTTTAGCGGCCGCAGCGGCCCCATGGTAAAGTGTATTCTAAGTGTGTATAAGGTATAGCTTTCATTCATGTTAGGTAATCAGCATTATCACCACACACCGTAATGCCCATTACACATTATGCCACACACCGTGATGCCCATTACACATTATGCCACACACCATAATGCCCATTACACATTATGCCACACACCGTAATGCCTATTGCACATTATGCAACACACCGTAATGCCTATTACATATTATGCCACACAGTTATGCCACCGACACCATTTTATGTCCCACATACAAAAATGCGCCTTACAAAATCTGATGCACAGTAAGGCTTCTATTTACTTGCTGCCAGGGGTTTCATGGCAAAAGATGCAGCTTTCCTGGCACTTCTGGGTAACGCTATAAATGCAGAGGTGTAATTATACATTTTCTATACCCCCAATGGCATTTATAATTCCCCCTGTAGTGCGGCTTACACGCATAATACTCCCTGCAGTGCCGCTTACACACATAATGTCCCCTGTAGTGCCGCTTACACACATAATGCCCCCTGTTGAGCCGCTTACATGCATAATGCTCCCTGCAGTGCTGCTTACACACATAATGCCCCCTTGTAGTGCCGCTTACACACACAATGCCCCCTGCTGTGCTGCTTACATGCATAATGCCCCATTAGTGTCACTTACACACATAATGCCCCCTGCAGTGCCGCTTACACACATAATGCCACTTATAGAACTGATCGCCCTACATGGTCATTGTCAGGGTTTTCTTGCTCGTTGGCAGGCGTTGTATGTTCATTGCGGACAGAGACCCTGCATCCTGCAGCGCTGGTGGTGGGCTGATGGTACTGCGTACCACCACATTTCTTAATGGTATGCCATACCACCCTACTTTCAGCACTGCTTCCAGGGTGGTATGGGGTGTATAAAATGCAGAGGAGGGGTGGATAGTGGAGTGGGCTTCAAATTCATCTTTTTTTCTGGTGGGAGAGCAGCTTGCTTGACTGCAGATATCTCCAGTTCCTTGAAATAGATTTCTTAGCTTTCAATGGGATAAAATACTAGAGAGTCCCACCTTTCAGGAGGTACTGGGGACTTGGGGATCAGAGTTCAGAAACCAGAGCAATCCACCAACGAAAATATAAAACCGATAACAGGCATGTGGAGCCAGAGCAGAGACCAGCTGCTGGAAGGTTGATATCTCTGGTTCTGAGCATAGTAGAGACACGCTGCCAGTGTCCACCGAAAGGGGAGAATCCCAGCTTTTGGAGTATATCCTCAGAAAAACTCTAGGTCAGACAGAACCCAAGATATCTGGCTGAGAAGAGCAATTATCTGGCTTGGATGAGGACCACTGCTTTGAAGTCCAATATCTCTGGATCCCCAGGGTGAATTTTCAAAAATCTGGTGTCCCTGGAAAAAGTGAACCCTCAGCTATCAGCACAGGACCATTGAGCCCATACGAAAAGATGGCCCTGATTGCTATAAAGGTGGATGGAGCTGTGGATAATGTGGGTGGAGCTACAGCAGGGGTAAGGCATCAATCGGTGCATAAACAACAACAAAAATTGACAAAGGTTGGTCGTTATTATAACATGTCAATCTATCATATTTATCTAAAACAAACATCAAAGAATATTTTGGGTCTAGATGCACACATATTCTTGATCTGTAATAAGTATGCACTGCGGCTGCTCCTGCTTGGCTACCGGTCTGAGAGCTGCTGCGCCAAATTCAAAATGCAGCCTCTGTCTCTCTATGGCTGGTTGCCTGTCCCTGACCTGCTGCTGCCCCCCATAACCCCCAGAGTCCGGTCCCGGGACTCCAGTCCCAGCATTTCCCCTTCTGATGGCAGCCCTGTCAATGGATACTGGGGAAAATAAAATGTTAGTCAATTTATATTTTACAATCATAACACACTTTAGGTAAGCACTGCTTTTGTTATACGCCTAAATAAGAATAGAATATCCATGTAGCCTTGTTCAATAAAGGTATTACAGTATTTGGCTTCAGATCAAATAAAAAAATACAACCTAAGAGAAAAACACGGTATTCCAGAATATTCCCAAAACTGACCTATTTTACCTGAGAAATTTAATGATACGTAGCTTTCCGCTCTGGCTTGCAGCCTTTTGCTTGCTAGCTACAGTACATTGCCTTTTAATATTTTGCAGTGGTCATGCAGTGCTCTGCTATCATTATATCGCGCAGCACTGACCTTTCCGTCACGTCTGAATATAAGTGGGTACTACAAATAGGCACAAGATCCCCTCATGTAACTATGAGAGGTAAAATGCTTCTGGTACATTAGCAAAATCAGGCACTATGGAGCGAAATAAGTAGGATATTTATTCTTCACAGGAAATAGCATGATGCCATAAATATGAAGCTAAAATGCTGAAATACACTGAGATACTTGGCCTCTTTTTGCTGCATAAGGGAACAGCACAGACCTGTGAATTCACTTTACTTTTAAAAGTGATTGTTTAGAAAGAAATGGGTAAAAATTGAATTTCAGTAGTACTCGTCCTCAATACAAGCTACAGCTGTAGTCACGCTTATCCAGCCTGTGGCACGGCTGCACGGGCACAAGCGCTGCGCCGAGGTGCAGGTGCGACTTGGTACGCCGAGCTGTGGCTTATTACGCTACCCATGTATTCCTATTGGCGCGCATACTTAGACGCATGTGCGCATCCTAGTCGTGGGCACACTTGCAGCGCCTGGATTGCCATGAATACAGGGTGGAACTAGAGAGGAGTGTAACTGCACCCATTATAAATACACCAGAGATGATACAGTATATTAACTAATCTTCTTTATATTCTTTTTAAATAAATTACTTTCAGGGGCAGATTTATTAAGCTCGGTGAAGTGATAAATTGGAAGGTGATAACACACCAGCCAGTCAGCTCCTAACTGTCATTTTTCAAACCCAGCCTATAACTTGGAAGATAGGATCTGATTGGCTGGTCCTTTATCACCTTCCACGTTATCACTTCACCGAGCTTAATAAATCTGCCCCTAAATTCCCAGACAGTAATTTCTACTAAATAATGCATAAAAAGCATAGAGCAAAGATGGGGCATCAGTTCACGCAGCAAAATGATTTTTTTTTTCTTTGGTTGGCACCAGGTGGTAGTGCGGTAGATACAGGAAAAAAGGAAGAATTCCCATTTGAGCTCTCAGCGAACTGCAAATCAGACAATTCTCCAGTGCAATGGGGACCTCCTTTAATACCTGTGTACCCTCTAATATCTTGGGTGAAAAAATGGAACCATAACATTAACCCAAGTTATTAGACCAAAACGGTCCTCGAGATCTACCAACAGTTCATGTTTTCCAGACCACCCGTGGATCACCTGTGGATCAGTAGAATGTGTCGGTTAGGAATGAACACACCACATGTTTGAAAATGTGACAGTTAGTAATGACTACACCTGTGCACCAGTTAGTCTGGAAAACATGAACTGTTAGCAGATCTTGAAAACCGGTTTGGCCAGCCTATATTAGAGGGTGCTGAAGTGCTGTAGATTTTTCTGTCCTGCAGCATGGATCTCCTGCACTCTCCACTGTACAGACCTGTTCAAAAACTCCTTGGCTTCCTCATTTTCTGAAAGAATTTTCTTGCTGCCACTGCTAAAGGGCTCTGGATTTGGCACTGATTTTCTTGGGGTGTGGGGGTATTTTTTGAGGGTATATAGGGTGGGTTGGTGTTTGTTAGTTATTGTCTGTGCTAAGTGGGTGTGATTATTGTTAGGTATTTTTAGTTTTTGTCACACGCAGGGCTATCAAGCCCAGTTACTGTACCCGGTGCTGTTGGTATGTGGCAGTACATCTCTTTCCTACATGACCCTGTTTCCAGGCAATGCCGGCCGTCCCCATCCCTCTCCGTGAATGCATCTGCCTGTCAATCAGGCAGAGGCAATTGCATTACTGAGATGTGATCGCAGCACCCGTCCTGTACATGCACAGGATAGGTTCATCGGGAAACTGCAGGTTGGATTGCGATGCATACGCAGGAATCGAGTACCATAGACAGTTGCGGATGACCCAGGGCTACTCAAAATAAGGAGAATGTAGTCGCAACGGATGCCATGTTTTCAGTTGCAGGAATCGCAGCTGATGTCAGATGCACACCTCCCACTAACGTCACTTCCTGGTGATTGCACTACAATCAGAATTTGCTGGGCCTGTGATCACACTGCGGCTTTGGTGCATGCACAATGCTGGTGCAGCGCATGTGCAGTCGGACAATTTGCAATTTTACAATTGAAGCTGAATAAGGCCCAGAGTCTCTGTATACACAGCAGAAAAGAACTTGTTATAAAAATAAAAGAAAAAACGCCCTTGTTGTGAGAAGCTGCTCAGATACACATCTACAATGATAAAATTATAATAAAATGGAGCACTAAGGGAATGATATACTGCACAAGCGGGAGGCAGTCAATTCACCGCCTGTCGGGATCCCGGCAGTCAGGATACTGACACCAGCTGAAATACCGGCGGTCGGAGTCCTGACTGCCGGGTGGTTACCCTTCTTGGGTGGTGGTCCACGCCCCCTCCCGGAGGGGAATAGATACCTGTGGCGACTGAAAGCGTGGTGAGCGGACACGCTGTGCTCGCCGCCGGGATTCCGGCTGTCGAGCTCCCGGCGTCGGTCTCTTGACCCCCGGGATCCCGACCGCCGGGATCTTGTACTGGTCCTGCGCAAACAATAAAAAAGGGTTACATTTGAATCATCTGCCGAAGTCACGGTAGCGAGTCCCCTTGCTGGCCTGGTGGCGGCTTCTATTCTCACTAGGTCGGTGGTGCGGATCCACCAACCGAGTAGGTGTTGGGATTCCAGCGTCGGTCTCCTGAACACCCGTATCCCGACAGCCGGTAAACTGGCTGCATCCCTCACACACAGATATACATGTGTCATATATCACATTAATCAGCATAGTCTCATTGTGCATCCTAGTCATATTGTAGTGTGACAAAGATGCATTTTTGGCAGAAAAAAGATGCAAAAAAAAGATACCCGGCACTAGCAGATTCTCTCACACATTGGTGTGCCACGAGGGGCTGTTTGGTGTGACTGTAGCACATATCTGTTTTCTCAGAGGGACAATACATTTTTACCATCTACTTATGTGGTACCCTGCCGTTGGGGTACCCCCAAGGTAGCTATTGGAGCCAACATGGACACCAGGGCAGCCTGAGGGGGTTAATCTCCTTATCCCGATTGCTAAGCAACCACAGCGCCGGGGGGGGAAACTAGGATGGCTCTGGGACCCAGCGACAACTGACCCTGTCCCTGCAGAGCGGGAAGCCTGAGAGTCGCCTGATTGGAGGGCGAGACACGGCAAAGGGAGAAGGAGGAGCTGACTGATATAGCCGTGGGGGAGAGAATCGAGAGAGCGGGAAGTATTGGCGCGGTGAGGAGAAGTGCAGCCGCCACGATCAGACCGCACAGACCAGGGAGACGCCCTGCTACGGTACGCGGGAGAAGAAGCGGTGGCGCTGAGAGGGCAGCGCAGGAGAGCAGTGGAGCAGCGTCTGAGGAGAGTTCCGCCCGCTGCAGCCCCACGCCAGATCCAGCCGTAAAGGGAGGAGAATCGCTTGTCGCACAGCGGGACGGCGAGGGAGAGCCGAGACCTGACCACCCGCCAGCCGCAGCACTACACTGAGAACCGGGATCCAGCGCTAAGGAGAGCCCAGCAGCTGCAGTAGCGCTAAAAGGAAGGTATTTTTTTGGATATCTATAGCCTGCCCCAATTGCATTATTGAGGGGTACCCCACAGGGGAATGGACTCTACCAGCCTATTCAGTCCCGCACACAGCAGTTACGGTGACTTTCCTAGAATAGATGCGCTGTGCCTCAGAATACCTTCACCTTGCAGACCTAAGTAGTACCCGGAGCCCCGCTGGACCTCCCTCGGTAAACCCCTTATAAAACCATGTACTGACATTGGCCGCAGTCCTATTAGTGCAACAGACATTCTGTTTATTGAAGGAGCAGCACCACCAACCTACACCCCTTTGGGGAATGTTCTTCTAGCCTCCATAGGCTGACCACATCGCTGCAGCCCCACGCAGCCCTACAGTGAACTGAGACATCCCCTAACCTGCCTAGATCATTTGCTGTGCCTTAAGTCGGACCGTTGCTCAGCGCTTTTAAGTAAATACTGGTGGAAAGTCACTAGGTTCACCATCAAACTTCCCCGGATTGTGTTTTAGACCAGAGACTGCCTTTCCTGCACCCGCAGCGCCAGCTAGTGGCGTGTTGGTATTAGAGATGAGCGGGTTCGGTTCCTCTGAATCCGAACCCGCCCGAACTTCATGTTTTTTTACACGGGTCCGAGCGACTCGGATCTTCCCGCCTTGCTCGGTTAACCCGAGCGCGCCCGAACGTCATCATCACGCTGTCGGATTCTCGCGAGGCTCGGATTCTATCGCGAGACTCGGATTCTATATAAGGAGCCGCGCGTCGCCGCCATTTTCACACGTGCATTGAGATTGATAGGGAGAGGACGTGGCTGGCGTCCTCTCCGTTTAGAAATAGATAGGAGAGTGAGAGTGAGACACTTCATTTACTGGAGCTTAGGAGGAGTACTCAGAGAGTGCAGAATTTTGCTGATAGTAGTTAGTTAGTTATACTAGTGACTGACCAGTGAGACCACCAGTGCAGTTTTATTATTATTTAATATAATCCGTTCTCTGCCTGAAAAAAACGATACACAGTGACTCAGTCACATACCATATCTGTGCTCAGCCCAGTGTGCTGCATCATCTATGTATAATATCTGACTGTGCTCACACAGCTTAATTGTGGGGGAGACTGGGGAGCAGTTATAGGTTATAGCAGGAGCCAGGAGTACATATTAAACAGTGCACACTTTTGCTGCCAGAGTGCCACTGCCAGTGTGACTGACCAGTGACCTGACCACACTGACCACCAGTATATTGTGATTGTCTGCCTGAAAAAGTTAAACACTCGTCGTGTGACTTGTGTGGTGTTTTTTTATTCTATAAAAAACTCATTCTGCTGACAGACAGTGTCCAGCAGGTCCGTCATTATATAATATATACCTGTCCGGCTGCAGTAGTGATATATATATATTTTTTATATCATTATTTATCATCCAGTCTATACTAGCAGCAGACATAGTACGGTAGTTCACGGCTGTAGCTACCTCTGTGTCGGCACTCGGCAGTCCATCCATAATTGTATACCACCTACCCGTGGTTTTTTTTTTCTTTCTTCTTTATACATACTACATCTCATTATCATCCAGTCTATATTAGCAGCAGACACAGTACAGTACGGTAGTCCACGGCTGTAGCTATCTCTGTGTCGGCACTCGGCAGTCCATCCATAATTGTATACCACCACCTACCCGTGGGTTTTTTTTCTTTCTTCTTTATACATACTACATCTCATTATCATCCAGTCTATATTAGCAGCAGACACAGTACGGTAGTCCACGGCTGTAGCTACCTCTGTGTCGGCACTCGGCAGTCCATCCATAATTGTATACCACCTACCCGTGTTTTTTTTTTTTCTTTCTTCTTTATACATACTACATCTCATTATCAACCAGTCTATATTAGCAGCAGACACAGTACGGTAGTCCACGGCTGTAGCTACCTCTGTGTCGGCACTCGGCAGTCCATCCATAATTGTATACCACCTACCCGTGGTTTTTTTTTCTTTCTTCTTTAAGCATACTACATCTCATTATCATCCAGTCTATATTAGCAGCAGACACAGTACGGTAGTCCACGGCTGTAGCTACCTCTGTGTCGGCACTCGGCAGTCCATCCATAATTGTATACCACCTACCAGTGGGTTTTTTTTCTTTCTTCTTTATACATACTACATCTCATTATCATCCAGTCTATATTAGCAGCAGACACAGTACGGTAGTCCACGGCTGTAGCTACCTCTGTGTCGGCACTCAGCAGTCCATCCATAATTGTATACCACCTACCCGTGGTTTTTTTTTTTCTTTCTTCTTTGTACATACTACTATAGTATAGTAGCTTACTGTAGCAGTCTGCGGTGCTGCTGAGCTGACAGTGTCCAGCAGGTCCGTCATCAGTCATCATTACCTAATAAATATATTATCTACCTGTCCGGCTGCAGTACTAGTGATATTATATATACATATATATATATTGATTTCATCTCATTATCAATCATCCAGTCTATATTAGCAGCAGACACAGTACGTTAGTCCACGGCTGTAGCTACCTCTGTGTCGGCACTCGGCAGTCCATCCATATAATTGTATACCACCTACCCGTGGTTTTTTTTTGTTCTTTCTTCTTTGTACATACTACTATAGAGTATAGTAGCTTACTGTAGCAGTCTGCGGTGCTGCTGAGCTGACAGTGTCCAGCAGGTCCGTCATCAGTCATCATTACCTAATAAATATATTATCTACCTGTCCGGCTGCAGTACTAGTGATATTATATATACATACATATATATATATATTGATTTCATCTCATTATCAATCATCCAGTCTATATTAGCAGCAGACACAGTACGTTAGTCCACGGCTGTAGCTACCTCTGTGTCGGCACTCAGCAGTCCATCCATAATTGTATACCACCTACCCGTGGTTTTTTTTTTTTCTTTCTTCTTTGTACATACTACTATAGTATAGTAGCTTACTGTAGCAGTCTGCGGTGCTGCTGAGCTGACAGTGTCCAGCAGGTCCGTCATCAGTCATCATTACCTAATAAATATATTATCTACCTGTCCGGCTGCAGTACTAGTGATATTATATATACATACATATATATATATTGATTTCATCTCATTATCAATCATCCAGTCTATATTAGCAGCAGACACAGTACGTTAGTCCACGGCTGTAGCTACCTCTGTGTCGGCACTCGGCAGTCCATCCATAATTGTATACCACCTACCCGTGGTTTTTTTTTTTCTTTCTTCTTTGTACATACTACTATAGAGTATAGTAGCTTACTGTAGCAGTCTGCGGTGCTGCTGAGCTGACAGTGTCCAGCAGGTCCGTCATCAGTCATCATTACCTAATAAATATATTATCTACCTGTCCGGCTGCAGTACTAGTGATATTATATATACATACATATATATATTGATTTCATCTCATTATCAATCATCCAGTCTATATTAGCAGCAGACACAGTACGGTAGTCCACGGCTGTAGCTACCTCTGTGTCGGCACTCGGCAGTCCATCCATAATTGTATACCACCTACCCGTGGTTTTTTTTTTTCTTTCTTCTTTGTACATACTACTATAGTATAGTAGCTTACTGTAGCAGTCTGCGGTGCTGCTGAGCTGACAGTGTCCAGCAGGTCCGTCATCAGTCATCATTACCTAATAAATATATTATCTACCTGTCCGGCTGCAGTACTAGTGATATTATATATACATACATATATATATTGATTTCATCTCATTATCAATCATCCAGTCTATATTAGCAGCAGACACAGTACGTTAGTCCACGGCTGTAGCTACCTCTGTGTCGGCACTCAGCAGTCCATCCATAATTGTATACCACCTAGCCGTGGTTTTTTTTTTTCTTTCTTCTTTGTACATACTACTATAGTATAGTAGCTTACTGTAGCAGTCTGCGGTGCTGCTGAGCTGACAGTGTCCAGCAGGTCCGTCATCAGTCATCATTACCTAATAAATATATTATCTACCTGTCCGGCTGCAGTACTAGTGATATTATATATACATACATATATATATTGATTTCATCTCATTATCAATCATCCAGTCTATATTAGCAGCAGACACAGTACGTTAGTCCACGGCTGTAGCTACCTCTGTGTCGGCACTCGGCAGTCCATCCATAAGTATACTAGTATCCATCCATCTCCATTGTTTACCTGAGGTGCCTTTTAGTTGTGCCTATTAAAATATGGAGAACAAAAATGTTGAGGTTCCAAAATTAGGGAAAGATCCAGATCCACTTCCACCTCGTGCTGAAGCTGCTGCCACTAGTCATGGCCGAGACGATGAAATGCCAGCAACGTCGTCTGCCAAGGCCGATGCCCAATGTCATAGTACAGAGCATGTCAAATCCAAAACACCAAATATCAGTAAAAAAAGGACTCCAAAACCTAAAATAAAATTGTCGGAGGAGAAGCGTAAACTTGCCAATATGCCATTTACCACACGGAGTGGCAAGGAACGGCTGAGGCCCTGGCCTATGTTCATGGCTAGTGGTATTACCCGTTGGAACAGGACATCTCTGAATTGGACCCGAACCAGCCCATTTTGCCGACCAGTTACCCGGAGAAGCCCGAGAGAGGCACCAGCCTATTCCCGCATTGCATGAGGTACTCTACATCTAAGAGACATTGCATTAATCCTCTAGCGGTATATGGAAAATCTCTCATGGACTCTCTTTAGCAACATCTAAAAGGGCATCCTCTATTCCGGATTATAACTGGACACTATATTGATGGGCAAAATATGGAACGGATTCTAGAGAATAATTTCCATTAATCCTGTACCAGCATCCAGGGTAAACTCCAACCTTGCATATTATTGGCAATTTTTATATTTTATTTATTATTTTATTTTTTTATTTTTTCCTGCATATATTTGGCACATTATCTTGCACAGAATTCCTGCTTTTTAAAGAATTTATGTTTTATAAATAAATTTTTATACTTACCTATTGAGTGGTTTACATTGTTCTTTCCTCTACCAGCGCAGCCTCCACTTTTTCCTGTATTCCTTTGTTGGGAGTGACTCCCCTGTAATATTGGCTGCTGCTTAGCTAACCATCTTGTCTCACAGCGCCCGAATACCTTTTGGGTATATTTTACCTTATTCTTTCCACTCCTAGATGGGCCCGGTGTTTGTGTCGGCCACTAGGGTCGCTTATCTTACTCACACAGCTACCTCATTGCGCCTCTTTTTTTCTTTGCGTCATGTGCTGTTTGGGGAGGGTTTTTTGGAAGGGACATCCTGCGTGACACTGCATTGCCACTCCTAGATGGGCCCGGTGTTTGTGTCGGCCACTAGGGTCGCTTATCTTACTCACACAGCTACCTCATTGCGCCTCTTTTTTTCTTTGCGTCATGTGCTGTTTGGGGAGGGTTTTTTGGAAGGGACATCCTGCGTGACACTGCAGTGCCACTCCTAGATGGGCCCGGTGTTTGTGTCGGCCACTAGGGTCGCTTATCTTACTCACACAGCTACCTCATTGCGCCTCTTTTTTTCTTCTTTGCGTCATGTGCTGTTTGGGGAGGGTTTTTTGGAAGGGACATCCTGCGTGACACTGCATTGCCACTCCTAGATGGGCCCGGTGTTTGTGTCGGCCACTAGGGTCGCTTATCTTACTCACACAGCTACCTCATTGCGCCTCTTTTTTTCTTTGCGTCATGTGCTGTTTGGGGAGGGTTTTTTGGAAGGGACATCCTGCGTGACACTGCATTGCCACTCCTAGATGGGCCCGGTGTTTGTGTCGGCCACTAGGGTCGCTTATCTTACTCACACAGCTACCTCATTGCGCCTCTTTTTTTCTTTGCGTCATGTGCTGTTTGGGGAGGGTTTTTTGGAAGGGACATCCTGCGTGACACTGCAGTGCCACTCCTAGATGGGCCCGGTGTTTGTGTCGGCCACTAGGGTCGCTTATCTTACTCACACAGCTACCTCATTGCGCCTCTTTTTTTCTTCTTTGCGTCATGTGCTGTTTGGGGAGGGTTTTTTGGAAGGGACATCCTGCGTGACACTGCATTGCCACTCCTAGATGGGCCCGGTGTTTGTGTCGGCCACTAGGGTCGCTTATCTTACTCACACAGCTACCTCATTGCGCCTCTTTTTTTCTTTGCGTCATGTGCTGTTTGGGGAGGGTTTTTTGGAAGGGACATCCTGCGTGACACTGCAGTGCCACTCCTAGATGGGCCCGGTGTTTGTGTCGGCCACTAGGGTCGCTTATCTTACTCACACAGCTACCTCATTGCGCCTCTTTTTTTCTTTGCGTCATGTGCTGTTTGGGGAGGGTTTTTTGGAAGGGACATCCTGCGTGACACTGCAGTGCCACTCCTAGATGGGCCCGGTGTTTGTGTCGGCCACTAGGGTCGCTTATCTTACTCACACAGCTACCTCATTGCGCCTCTTTTTTTCTTTGCGTCATGTGCTGTTTGGGGAGGGTTTTTTGGAAGGGACTTCCTGCGTGACACTGCAGTGCCACTCCTAGATGGGCCCGGTGTTTGTGTCGACCACTAGGGTCGCTTATCTTACTCACACAGCTTCCTCATTGCGCCTCTTTTTTTCTTTGCGTCATGTGCTGTTTGGGGAGGTTTTTTTGGAAGGGACATCCTGCGTGACACTGCAGTGCCACTCCTAGATGGGCCAGGTGTTTGTGTCGGCCACTAGGGTCGCTTAGCTTAGTCATCCAGCGACCTCGGTGCAAATTTTAGGACTAAAAATAATATTGTGAGGTGTGAGGTATTCAGAATAGACTGAAAATGAGTGGAAATGATGGTTTTTGAGGTTAATAATACTTTGGGATCAAAATGACCCCCAAATTCTATGATTTAAGCTGTTTTTTAGGTTTTTTGGAAAAAAAACACCCGAATCCAAAACACACCCGAATCCGAAAAAAAAATTCGGTTAGGTTTTGCCAAAACGCGGTCGAACCCAAAACACGGCCGCGGAACCGAACCCAAAACCAAAACACAAAACCCGAAAAATTTCCGGCGCTCATCTCTAGTTGGTATATGATCTGAACATTTCTGTACTCTCCTAGTCAAAAGGACATTCGGGATTTTCTTCTGAGCTTTAAAGAGCATTTATGCAGTTTATGCAAATGATATGTGATACAGGTTATGCTGTTTATGCAAATGATATGTGATACAGGTTATGCTGTTTATGCAAATGATATGTGATACAGGGCACGCTGATTATGCCAATGATATGTGATAGAGGTTATGCTGATTATGCAAATGATATGCGGTCAAGATGTGGCGCAGTGCGACTTCTGAAGCACGATTGACTCGCTGAACAACACGCGAGGGTATTGAAAGGTGGTTGTCCTTTTGGTCAAATAAACGTGTTATCACCCCCCATTTGCCTTTCCCTTTATTGGTGGGGTCCTCCTTGGGGTGATCATTCTTCTGCCACAGGCTCCAGAAGAGGAAGTCGGGAGAAGCCTTCGAACCGCAGGCGTCGATTAGAGAAAGCAGGTACGGTTGCACTCACGCACACAGGGGTACTATTACAACTTGGCGTCTACGAACAGGATTACAGATACCCTTTAGAACGGCGAGATGTCGCAGCCACAAGACACACCAGATACGGGAGGACAACCGCAGTCGGCGGATTCTACCACGAGCCGCAGAAGAGCGCCTGATGCACCCAACCCGGCACCTCCAGCGGCAGAAATGCCAACAGCACAAATACCGACAGCACCAGTGCCGACGGATCACCATGCCATACTACTTCGGGGCACCCTGGCTTCCCACATACTCGGGCGACAACCGCGTACGCGGGACCAGTTCTTTCAGGCAATTCAAGGAAAAGTTACACTTCATGTTCCGGTTATACATGCTGAGCGAGGAACAGCGAGTAGAGATCGTCATCGGCCAACTAAAAGGGTCTGCGCTACGGGAGGCACAATCATGGTCGGACGCAGACCGAAAGACAGCTGAAGGAATCCTAAAGAAACTGGCCAGCATCTATAACTCCCAATCCATTGCAGAACTGAAGGGGCGATTATACGCCCGAAAACAGCGGCCGCAAGAATCATTGCGAGACTTTGCCCTGGGGTTACAGGAAGCGATGCGGGCAATCCAAGCGAGAACTCCAAGGAAGGTGGAACATGTCGACGAAACATTGATAGACCTGTTTATTGAAGGTGCCCAGAGTGAAACAACAAGGGCCCAGCTGAGAATGTGGAGGAAACAGAAGCCCAATTGTACATTCCCCGAATTTAAGGAAACCTCCATGGACATACTGGGGTTGAATCAGAATACAGACGCAGAAGATGGGGCGACCTTGGAACTCACCGAGGATGAAGAGGGCGACGAGGCACAACTGTATTTGATGCCCGAACCCAGCCAGCCCAAGCGTGTGGTCACTCAACAGGTCCAAGCCAGCCAAGATCCGATTGGAACTCTCACTAGTGCCGTCACAGAGATTATGAAAGAAATCCGAGACATACGTTTGGAACAGGCTGAGAATAAACGCGGAGGCTGGCGGCGCAATTCGGGTGGACGAAGCAGACGACGATGGGAAGTCTCGCGAGGCTCAGGACGACGCCCCACCTACCACCTGGCTCAGTCTACTGGCCAGCAATGGTCAACCAATTCAGTTCAGTGGCTACTGGGAGGCCGATTTATCTATTGGTGAAGCCCGGCTAGAACATCAAGGCTGTTTGATCACGACTTCCTGCAATGGACACCTACCGCCTGTCATTTTGAGGATGAACGTGCTGAAAAGTTGTCCTGACGAGTTGGTGGAGGCCCTCAGGATGGAGATGAAGTCCGCAGCCCCGAGAGAACGGAAGGCGATGCAGCAGACGATGCGTCTGCTTGAAGGACACAAACGGTTCGTTAATCCCAAGGGAGAGGTGGGCAAGGCCAGAATCACGGACCGCCGACCCATTATCCTTCAACCCAATGCTGAACACGTGATATGGTGTAAAGCCAGAATCGGCCCAGGTGGGCGGGATTATGAAGCAGTCATTGAAGCCTGTGATCCCGATGGGCAGCAGCCATTCGCGGTGGCCAGGACGCTGGCGAGAGTGGAACGTGGAAGAGTTCCAGTCCGGGTACTCAATCCGCACAATTAACCGATCCGACTGTTTCGAAACTGTCCCGTGGCTAGCGTGGTGTGGGTCGACTTCCAGGACGTGTTGGGAGAACCCGTGCCCGGAACCCAACAGTAGACTGTGACCAGCCAATCCAGCCTGATCACCACAGACACCCCATAGTGGAACGAGATCCAAATCGGAGATGCGGATACGCCAGAGGACCAACGAGAGGGTGTTATCCAAGTCGTGTGCAGGAATGCCGGGGCTTTCAGCCAACACCCAGCTGACTTTGGCAGAGCGGAGGGGGTGCAACACCACATTCCGACCGGAGTGAGCCCACCAATCAAAGAGAGACACAGACCGCTCCCACCGGCCATGTACCAACTGGTACGAACCATGATCAGTGAGATGCAAGAGGCCGGCAAGATCAAGGAGAGCCACAGTCCGTGGGCCGCCGCGCTGGTCATTGTCAAGAAGAAGGACGGCAGCCTTAGTTTCTGCGTCGACTACAGGAGATTGAATGCAGTCACCCACAAGGACGCATACCCATTACCACACTTAATCTACGTACCTCTGACTTACAATATAGAGTAACTAGGTGGATCATCGCTCCCTGCGGGCGCTCTTCACACCATCGCAAGGGGCTACGCTCCCTTAACCTCTGCACGCCTTTCTGGCGTTCAATATTTATATTTTCTGGAGTATTACCTGCATTCCTAGTTTTGTTAGTGGTTAAATATTATATTGCACGACGAAAGGGAGTCTGATGGTGAAGGGGCGTAGCCCCTTGTGACGGGGTGTGGGCGAGGGAGTGGGGGCTGCGGATTGGGGCGGGAGAGAGAAGGGAGAATGAGAGACAGGGTATCAGGGAGGGAGAGAGGGGTAGTGAGGGAGAGAGGGGATAATGAGAGAGAGGGTATCAGGGAGGGAGAGAGGGGTAGTGAGGGAGATAGAGGGGAGAATGAGAGAGAGGGTATCAGGGAGGGAGCGAGGGGTTGTGTGGGAGAGAGAGAGAGGGGAGAATGAGAGAGTATCAGGGAGAAAGAGAGGAGCGATAGAGAAAGAGTGTCAGGGTGAGAGAAAGGGTGTCAATTGGGAACCTGGCGGTCAGAATACCGACACCGGAATCCCAACACTATTCGGAATGCCAACACTGACATCCCAAATAGGGTCTCCAGCCCGGCCCTGCATTCCTGACAGCAGGATCCCGAACGCTACGAATAGAGTGGGTTAGGGGGCCAGGGGGGCAGAGCCGGCCCTAACCAATATGATGCCCTAGGCAAGATTTTGGCTGGTGCCCCCTAGCACCGCCTTTCCCAGCACCATCACCCCTCACCCATAGCAGTCCTCGTTTTGGTGCTCCTACCCCTTATATTTTAAATAGGAACAGTGCACACATTCAGCGCACAGCCCAGAAGGAGGCGTGTTCTTGCTGGGAAGGGGCATGGCCACACAATAGTACCCCCAATTCAACATACGCCACACAGTAGTGCAACTCTACTCATATTTTATCATGTGATAGTGTCCCTTATTCAGGTTACATCACACAGTATTGCTCCTTATTCACATTACACCACACCATATTGCTCTTTGTTCACATTAGACCACACAGTAGTGCCCTTTCTATATGTTACACCACACAGTAGAGCACCGTATATGCAAAATGCCACACATTAGTAATGCCTTTATACACATAATCCAACACAGTAATGCCCCTTACACATACTGTATGACATACATTATTAATGTTCTTATAAGCATACACTGTGGCTGTATCTGCATATGAAATGCTACATTACAGTGATTTCCAGGAATAAACTGTAATATAACATTTCATATGCAGATACAGCCACAGTCACCCACAGAATATAGGCATGCTGCGTATAATTTTAATCAACAGAAGCTGCTTGTGCCCCTAGGCATTTGTCTAGTTTGCCTATGCCTAGGGCCGGCTCTGCAGGGGGGGGGGTAACATCGGGTTGCAGTGGTCGGCATTCTAACCGCCGACATCCCGGCCGCCAGCAAATGAATTCCAACCCTGTCAGAGGGAGGGAGAGAGAAAGACAGAGAGGGGAGCAAGAGAGAGTGTCAGGGAAAGAAAGACGGAGATACATAGAGAGAGAGAGAGAGAGAGAATGAAAGAAAGAAAGAGGGTGTCATGGAGAAGGAGGGTAAAACACAGTGCCAGGGTGACAGACATTACCTGACCAGTTGCAGCACGGTACTGAGAGGATGAGGGAATGACATGACCCCAGCTGCAGTGCTGGCTATGGGGGTTTTCTTGTGGTAGCCACAAAAGTTCTAGTTACCTCCCTGACAGGAGATACGGGTAACGCAGGACACTGGCATAGTGTGAGGGGCCGCACAGAGACTGCACACAGCCCCCGCCCTTCTGATTACACTCCCCGGGGTAAGGGTGCTCAGTATCCCACCAACAACACATACATAGAAAAAAAGCTTGCCCAGCAAAGGACAGGGGCAGCACCCACAGACCTGGCACCAGCCTTACCCTGTGCTCCTCATTGTACTGCCAGCAGGGTAGGGGATCAGGGGCTGGCCACACTCCGGGCCCAGGCTGAGGGCTCCTGGCTGTGCTGGCCGTGTGCAGTATAACGTGGTGCAGGTCTCTCTTGGGGGCGGGGCTTCCCGGCATTAGGCCATGCCCCCTAAATGGCCAATTCATGGCAGCCGTCCCTGGCAAGGTGGGGGAGGGGCGGTAGTTTATAGCCCTGTTCTATGAACTGGGTTTGGCAGCAGAACGGAGGTGCCGTGCAGCCACATGTTGCTGCAGCTGCTCACTCCCTGCATTGCACGGAGGTTGTGATGTGCAGTCTTTCAACTGGCCAAACATCGCTCCTCCTGCACGTTGGCACCTCTCATGTTTTGGGGGTGGGGGGTTAGCTGCCCCCTTGCCCCCTCTGTTCCGACGCCTCTGCTACAGATGTGGCCAGATCTGTGACTCTATGACTGTGACTCCGCCCACCATTGTAACTCCAGCCAGTGTTAGCCACACAGTCACAGAGTGACAGATCTGGGCAATTATAATATATAGGAGATTGTACTTAAAAAGCAGCCTTCTCTATTACTCTTTCCTCCAGTATTACAATAATTTGTTTGGGTGATTTTAATAGCGTATTGAAATATCAGCTCTGCCAAATTGGATTTGAAAGATGTTTAGAGGGATAGACATCCTATTGATATGCAGTATTCCTTTCATTCTACATCTTCCCACATACCCTCCTGTATTGAGTATATACTTATATCTGTGTTCTTTTACCTTTAGTTAGTACAGTTGTATCCAGAGCTGGCCCTACCTAATATGATGCCCTAGGCAAGATTTTGGCTGGTGCCCCCTAACACCACCACTAGTTCTGCCTCTGACCCAGCACCCCTTTCCCAGCACGATCACCCCTCACCCATAGTAGTCCTTGTTTTTGTGTTCCTACCTCCTACAGTATATTTTAAATAGGAACAGTGCGCATATTTGGTGCACAGGCCTTTTTTGATGAAAATGCATCTTATTTGCAATACTATGTGGCTAGATTGCACAAGCAGCTTCTGCTGATTAAAATGATATGTGGCATGCCTATATTCTGTGTGCAACTGTGACTGTATCTGCAAACAAAATGCTACATTATAGTGATTTCCACTGTAACGCAGCATTTCATATGCAGATACAGCCGCAGTCGCACAGAATATAGGCATGCCACATATCATTTCAATCAGCAGAACCTGCTTGTCCATGGCATTTGACTAGTTTGCCTATGCCTAGGGTCGGCTCTGGTTGTATCCAAAGACATCTCCGAACACTCACTGGTCTAGGTGTCAGTGGATTTGGTAGCAGGTAATGATGCAGTTTTTGGATGTCAAACCTGTTCTGGGTCTCTCTGCTGGGTGCAGGCTGTTTTGACATTTGGGAGGGATATTTTGGGGATGATATATTTGTCTTATTTCCTGGAGTGGTTTGGGAGGGATCAGTACGATATCCCGGCGGTCAGGAGACCGACGCCAGGAGCTCCGACAGCCGGGATCCCGGTGGTGAGCGCAGCGTGTCCCCTCGCGGGCTCGCTGCGCTTGCCACGCTTCGGTCGCCACAGGTTTCTATTCCCATCCGGGTGGTGACGTGGACCACCACCCAAGAGGGGTAACCAGCCGGTGGTCAGAACTCCGACCGCCAGTATTTCATCTGGTGTTGGGATTTCGGCATCGGTATCCTGTCCGCTGGGATCCCGACAGGCGCTCAATTGACTCCCTCCCATCTGGGATGTCTGTAAAGATTTTCTTATACCTCTTTCAGACATGCTCCAAATTCCCGGGATTGTGCACATGAATGTGCATCATCGCGGGAATTTGGCATGTGTGAAATGTCCCAACCTTCCCGGGTTGCCGACCCTGCAATTGACCAGGGTTTTTCTTGGGACTTAAGTCCCGGGAATACATCCCGGCTTAAGTCTGAAAGGTGCGGTCGGGAATTTGCTCCCAGCTCGCATCTACATGACTTTGATTGGCGCTGGACTGGAAGGGGCGGGACTGCCTGGAGGTGGCGTGCGCCGTCTGCTGTAGTCTGTGCTGCAGTATAGTTGTAGAAGCAGCCGGCGGAGCTAACAGAGAGACGGCCTGTTGTGGTGTGTGTGTGTGTGTGTGTGTGTGTGTGTGTGTATATGTATGAATTTGCCATGTGTGTGTATATTACATGTACAGTATGTGTGTGTTTGAGTGTGACTGACATGTGTATGTGTAAGACATGTGTGTGTAAGACATGTACTGGTGTGATGTGTGTGTGTTCCCACCCGCCAGTCACATAACTACAGTACATCCCTTAGGGTTACCATACCATCCCTTTAAACCGGGACACTCATGGATTACACAGGTTCTGTGGTTGATTAAAACACCAGGTGAAATGCATGCAAGTCAGCCAGCCACAGAACCTGTGTTATTCATTAGTGTCAAGCATACCTACAATAGATGGAGTTAGGCAGGTCTTGGACACCCAAATCACCAATATTTTGTTATGATATGCCTCACAGTTACTGTACTGTAGCCTATACTAATGCTCAGCAGGCATCTTATTCAGATAATATTGTACTGCTCAGACTTTCTCAAGATTTAGTTGACTGAAAGAGCTTGACTTTGCTATCACTGTATTTCCAATACCAGGGGCGTCAGAACATTTATAGGTTGGGGGAGGCAAGATACATTTTCTATTTGGTGCCCCTGGGGGCGGAGCCACCAGGGAGGAGGAGGCAATACTATGGGGACGAAAAGGAGGCAGCACCACGGTGGGGAGGAGGCCGCACCATGTAGATGGAGGCCGGGAGTCCCACTGACGGAGGTGCTGCGATGGGGGAAGGAGGCGCCTGGGACTGCAGTATTGCACCAGCAAGCACCATTGTGTAGGTGAGGCTGGCACCCGGGACCTCCGGGGAGCAGTGGGGGTATGGAAAAGTGATGGCGGTAACTATGCTCTGGAAAACGGGTCTGGCCACTCAAAAGGGGACGTATCCTTCAGTGTAGTTTACCACACCATATACCCCTTATACACATTATGCTTCACAATAGTAGTACCCCATATATACTGTCTAGTACTGGTGCTCCTTTCACATTACCCCACACGGTATGAGCTGAAATTTACATTAAAGCACACAGAATGAGCCAAAACTCACATTATAGCACACAGTATGAGCTGAAATTCACATTATAGCCAATGGTATGAGCCGAAATTTACGTTATACCACATAGAATGAGCCGGAATTTACATGATAGCATACAGAATTGTTTGGCACGGTGGCTCTCCGAGTAACAGTCTCAGCCGCCACGCCTCCCTGTTCTCCTGCACGGCGCCTAGCAACGCGAGGACGCCATGCGCGCTGAGCCGCCGGGCGCGCTGAGCCGCTGGGTCCCTGGCAATGCTAGGACGCCATGCGCGCCGAGCCTCCGGGTCCATGGAGACGGGGACGCCACAGGCGGGCCGCGTTCCCCGTTGCCAAGTGAATCAAGTACACCTGTATAGCTCTGAGTCGTGCAGCAAGGCAGCTGCACGACATCACCAATTAGGTTCCCTGCAGCTATTGGAGGGCTCCCTCTTATATTCTTTCTCAGTGCACTACTCAGACGCCGGTGATAGCTTCCTGTGAGCTGTTCCTGCTCTGGAGAAGATTCCCTGTCCTGTAGTCCAGTCATCTTGTTCCGCTGGCCCTGACTCCTGGTGTCGAAAGCCGATCGTTGTACTTCTCCCTGCCTTCCTGCCGGTCATCTCCTGCATTCGAGATCCGAAGATTCTGGTTCACTTACGGTTGTTCCCGGTGTTGTGAGTAGCGGCCTTCAGCCGCGCCTGGTGGCCTGGGCCGTGGAATTTCGTTTATTCTCGTTCCTTTTGGTGTTTTTGCGGAGGTGTTCCGCCATAGCTGTTCTTCCTGGTATACGGTGGTGCAGTGTAGGGTTTGGATAGCGTACCTTGGTTTTCTTTCCCTTTGGCGGCCGCACCGCTCATACTATTAGTTTGTTGTTCTGAAGTAGCCCCTAGCTCAGTTTTTGTGTTTAGTTAGAGGTCCCCTTGTTATCATCCCATCTCCGTTTACGCCTTGTCCCATACTAAGACCGGGGGGCATCAGAGTTGGGCAGACCTAATCCGCCCTTCAAACGCGGCTGCCGTGGGCCCAAGAACACATAGTCTCGCAGGCATAGATGGACCACGCGGGTGAAACAACGGAGTTAGGTTGCTAGGGGTTATTGCTTATTCCAAGTCATCATTTCAGCGTCACGTTCTTGTGCTCGGGACTTACCACTCCATATCATCCGTTCGGAGCACAAAGAACGTAACAAGAATTAGCCGAAATTCACATTATAGCACAAAGAATGAGCCGAAATTCACATTGTAGCACACAGAATGAGCCGAAATTCACATTATAGCACACAGAATGAGCTGAATTTCACATTATAGCACACAGTATGAGCCGAAATTCACATTATAGCACACAGGATGAGCTGAAATTCACATTATAGCACACAGAATGAGCCGAAATTTACATTATAGCACACAGTATGAGCCGAAATTCACATTATAGCACACAGGATGACCTGAAATTCACATTATAGCACACAGTATGAGCCGAAATTCTCATTATAGCACACAGGATGAGCTGAAATTCACATTATAGCACACAGAATGAGCTGAAATTCACATTATAGCACACGGTATGAGCCGAAATTCACATTATACCATATAGAATGAGCCGGAATTTACATTATAGAACACAGAATGAGCCGGAATTCACATTATAGCACACAGAATTAGCCGAAATTCACATTATAGCATACAGAATGAGCCGAAATTCATATTATACCACACAGTATGAGCTGAAATTCACATTATAGCTCACGGTAAGAGTCGAAATTCATATTATACCACACAGTATGAGCCGAAATTCACATTATAGCATACAGAATGAGCCGAAATTCACATTATAGCATACAGAATGAGCCGAAATTCATATTGTAGCACACCGTATGAGCTGAAATTCACATTATACCACACAGTATGAGCCGAAATTCAGGGAAAGTGACAGAGGGTCAGGGAGACCAGGAACCCCAATTAGTGAACCGTGTTCCCTCGCATGGCTCGCTTCGCTCGCCATGCTTCGTTATCATTCCCAATTGTAGTTCACGTGAATCATTAAGTATAAAAAGGTTCAAAAAAAGGAAAAAAAAATGTGAAAAACTCATGTCGACCTTTTGACCTGTCGACCTAGAACATGTCGACCTAGAGACCCTGTCGACCTAGAAACCCTGTCGACCTAGTTACTGTCGACCAATAGTGGTCGACCTAGATAGTGTTGACCTAGTTACTATCGACCTAGAGACCGAATCCCGTCCATTATCACCCTTTTTTGTTTGCAACATTTTGTGTGCAAAATTCATACGCATCTGTTCATCCCAGGTGTTTCGGCAGGTGACGTGATGGATACTCTTGTGCTTTACGTGGATGAAATTAGATTTGTTTTTGTCAGTGTCTGATGATTTTCTAAGTCAGACCCAATGTATTAAGTTTATTAAAACACATTTGAGTTTAATAATATATTAGAAGACAGTAAGCAGCAGGGAAACATAGTTGTATAAATGTCAGTGTAACACTTAAACTGGTAAAACTTCTAAAAAGTTTTAGGAATGGATATTTTTTGGTTGATTTCCTGAGCATCATCAGGTCACACTACAGTACCTAATTCTATTTTGTTGCCAAGTGCTATCGCATGTTGTGTCAAGCATGACAGTATTAACACATTTGCTCAGACAGGATCTCAGCGGGAATTCCAGACGACAGTCAGAGGCTGATTTGAGTAGCTGTCAGCTGAGAGATCGCTGCGAGGTAGGTGCATTTATGAGAATAAACAAAGTCATAACTAGAAGAATAATAAAACCTGCGCTCACTGTTATATTTTTTATCATGCATGCACCAATATATTCTGCGCAAATGTATACGTATTTATAAAGTGTAAAGGTCCATACACACTTGCCGATAAAATGAGCGACGTCGCTCATTTTCTACCTCCTTGAGTGACGTTGCTCATTTTATCGTCAAGTGTGTATGCTGCCAGCGACGACCGACGCGCGGCCCCGCGGGTCGGCAACGATCATCGCTGTCGGTAGGGCATGCATGCAGGATCTGGACTGTCGTCCACAACCTGCATGCAGGGCTGGTGGAGGCGTGACATCACTGAGCGATATGAGCGGTCATATCGCTCAGTGTGTACAGTCGGCCGCCGAATGGCCGGCCCGGGAGGGAGAAACACTAGACGATGTCGCTCACAGAGCGACATTGTCTAATGTGTATGGGCCTTAAGACTTTTCCATGAAAATAAAAATACACAGTAAGTGTATGATGTTACAATGGGCATGATTCAGATGTGGTTGGAGGTGCTATTGCTGCTGCTTACATGGAAGCAGCAGTGATATCACTTGTATGGTAATGCAGCAGGAGGTGCCTGATATAAGTAGATGCCTCCTTCTTAGTGATCTGTGCTACGTCTGAGAACGCAGCATCAGATCACTAGGCGACACCGTGGCCCGGCTATGTGACCCATGAGGTTGGGTATGCCGGCTGCCACAGATCCATCAAAGAGGCTAGGAAATCTGTCTTCCGATGGAGATCCTGGCCTCGTCACTCACCCAACATCTCCATTTTGGAAAACGTGGGCCATCATCGCCCCGTCCCCACCCCCAAATGGCATCAGACTGTCAATCACTGACAGTCTGCAGCCGTAGTGAGACCGACGTCATATGCCTGTACTGTACATGCACCGTACGGGTTCAGCGCAGATACAGGAGGATCTAAATCAGGCCCAACGTGATCTGGTGCAAAATGATGGCCCAGTGTATGAGATCAGCTAATGTCCTTCAGCATCTCGATGGAAAAGATGGGGAAGAGGCACACTTTGAAATGTGTGACACTGTATTGTGGGGATGTAGTCAGGTGACCAGCGGTCAGGATCCTGGCGGTCAGCATGCCGACTTCGGATTCCCGACCGCCAGAATGCCGGCAGGGGGCCCAGGGTTATTCCCACTTGCAGGTGTCCACGACACCCATACAGTGGAAATAGAACCTGTGGCGAGTGCAGTGAGCCACCGAGCACGCAGCGTGGCAAGTGCAGGGAGCTTCATTGCACTCGCCCCCCTACCAGCATCCTGGAGGCCGGGATCCCGGCGTTGGTATGCTGACCGGCGGTATCCCAAATGCCGGTTACCCGACCCCAACCCGTATTGTGCATCACACATGTCTGAACAGAATGAGCAGTTATACTATGTACTGTACATTTTGCATCTGCATGAACTAAGCAAAAGTTTCCAGGTTGATGATGACTGGTTTCTCCATGCTCTAGGTGTGTCTAATCACTAGTTTTAAGGTTGCGGTGTTTAATAAGTGTGCAGCTCAGAATAGACTTGGAAGCTCTAGTGTCCACACTCATCTTTGCGCCAAGGCCAACTGGTCCAACTTGGAGGGGGAGCTGTATCAAAGCTCCAAGAGAGACAAAGTGGAGAAGTTGCCCATAGCAACCAGCCAGCTTCTGTCATGTATCTAGCACAGTCTATGAAATGACAGGTGATTAGTTGCTATGGGCAACTTCTCCACTTTTTCTCTTTCAAAGGATTAATACATCTCCTCCTAAGGGCTCCATTTAATAATAAATCATGACCCCTTTGGCATTTGTTTCTGATGCTTAGAGGACTTACAGTATGACATGTATCGGATGTCCTCAAGTTAAAAATGCAGCCAAAACTTAGAAAAGCCTGTTTTCTGAGTTTTGGTCATATTCCATTTGTACCAAGCTCTGAAATGCAATATATTCCGGAGCTTGGAGTCAGTGAGTAATGACTTCTTTATGTGGTGTTGCCCAATAGAAGCCTAAGGACTTCTTTTTTTGCACTTTGCCCTGAGAGGCATCCAATCGCATCACTGCTAGCACCCCCGGTGGCCACCCCATCACACTGCGCATGCACAGAAAGACTCCTGGGTCCCAAACCGGGAGGTCCTTCTATCGCAAAGGACAGTTCAGTTGGAGAGTGGTCCTTTGTGATTTCTAAGTACATATATGCATTATTAACGGTAGTATGTACCCACCATGCATTGCACCAAGCATTAAAATGCAGCCATATCTCTGAAAATGCCATTTTGGGAGGTAGGCCATTTACTGCATATGCACTAAGCACTGGAATGCAATAGATTCTGGGGCTTGGATGCAGTGGGCAATGCCATCGCATTGCCCAATAGAATTCCCCACTGAGATCCCTCCCAGCACCAGGACCGTCTTAACAGCAGTGTAGGCCCTTGGGCAAAACAATGCACTGAGGCCCCTACCCATCCTCCGGTGGTAAGGGTGGGGGGTGCTGTCAGCGGCAGCTTTGATGTCCCGCGAGCGGCAGGGGTTGTTCTATCTTCCGCTCAGCATGTAGGTCCTGGAGCAGTAATTTCTGCTAATTACTCCTTTACTGCACAGATGGTAGAAGATGGGGCAGGAGGGAGAACACTAAACTGTAGAAGGGGGCATTGGGATGAATGCCCCAATACATGACTTCCAGGCAGTGATGCAGGTAGAACTTTTTTCTTAGTGGTACTGATAGTAAAAATGGGCATGGCCACATGTCATGAAGGGGTGTGGTCACATGAAACTAGGGGAGTGGCAACATGACAATAGGAGCATTATGCCACATACCGTAATGCCCTTTACACATTATAGTGCACACCGTAATGCCCATTTCACATTATGCCACACCGTAATGCCCATTACGCATTATGCCACACACCATAATGCCCATTACACATTATGCCACACACCGTAATGCCCATTACACATTATGCCACACCGTAATGCCCATTTCACATTATGCCACACCGTAATGCCCATTTCACATTATGCCACACCGTAATGCCCATTACGCATTATGCCACACACCATAATGCCCATTACACATTACGCCACACACTGTAATGCCCATTACACATTATGCCACACACCATAATGCCCATTACACATTATGCCACACACCGTAATGCCTATTACATATTATGCCACACATAGTTATGCCACTGACATAATTTTATGTCCCACACACAAAAATGCCCCTTACAAATTCTGTCACACAGTTATGCTTCTATTTACTTGCTGCCAGGGGTTTCATGGCAAAAGATTCAGCTTTCTGCATCTTCTCCTGGTGGTGCCAGCGTTCCCGGCACTTCTGGGTAATGCTATAAATGCAGAGGTGTAATTATACATTTTGCGCCCCCCCATGGCATTTTAGTTCTGCTTAAACGCATAATGCTCCCTGCAGTGCTGTTTACATGCATAATGCCCCCTGTAGAACCGCGTACACGCATAATTCTCCTTGCAATGCTGCCTACACACTAGAGATGAGCGGGTTCGGTTTCTCTGAATCCGAACCCGCCAGAACTTCATGTTTTTTTACACGGATCCGAGCGACTCGGATCTTCCCGCCTTGCTCGGTTAACCCGAGCGCGCCCGAACGTCATCATGACGCTGTCGGATTCTCGCGAGGCTCGGATTCTATCGCGAGACTCGGATTCTATATAAGGAGCCGCGCGTCGCCGCCATTTTCACACGTGCATTGAGATTGATAGGGAGAGGACGTGGCTGGCGTCCTCTCCATTTAGATTATAAGAGACTGAGAGAGATTTACTGGAGCTGACTAGGAGGAGTACTGTTACTGTAGAAGTGTAGAGACTGAGTGGAGAGAGTTTACTAGTGAGGACAGTGCAGTTTACTTTATAATCCGTTCTCTGCCTGAAAAAAGCGATACACAGCACACAGTGACTCAGTCACATACCATATCTGTGTGCACTGCTCAGGCTCAGGCCAGTGTGCTGCATCATCTATTATCTATATATAATATTATATATATCTGTCTGACTGCTCAGCTCACACAGCTTATAATTGTGGGGGAGACTGGGGAGCACTACTGCAGTGCCAGTTATAGGTTATAGCAGGAGCCAGGAGTACATAATATATTATATAGTGAGTGACCACCAGACACACAGTGCAGTTTATTTAATATATCCGTTCTCTGCCTGAAAAAAGCGATACACACAGTGACTCAGTCAGTCACATACCATATCTGTGTGCACTGCTCAGGCTCAGGCCAGTGTGCTGCATCATCTATTATCTATATATAATATTATATATATCTGTCTGACTGCTCAGCTCACACAGCTTATAATTGTGGGGGAGACTGGGGAGCACTACTGCAGTGCCAGTTATAGGTTATAGCAGGAGCCAGGAGTACATAATATATTATATAGTGAGTGACCACCAGACACACAGTGCAGTTTATTTAATATATCCGTTCTCTGCCTGAAAAAAGCGATACACACAGTGACTCAGTCAGTCACATACCATATCTGTGTGCACTGCTCAGGCTCAGGCCAGTGTGCTGCATCATCTATTATCTATATATAATATTATATATATCTGTCTGACTGCTCAGCTCACACAGCTTATAATTGTGGGGGAGACTGGGGAGCACTACTGCAGTGCCAGTTATAGGTTATAGCAGGAGCCAGGAGTACATATTATATTAAAATTAAACAGTGCACACTTTTGCTGCAGGAGTGCCACTGCCAGTGTGACTGACCAGTGACCTGACCACACTGACCACCAGTATAGTTAGTAGTATACTTATATTGTGATTGCCTGAAAAAGTTAAACACTCGTCGTGTGACTTCACTTGTGTGTTGTTGTTTTTTTTATTCTATAAAAATAAAACTCATTCTGCTGACAGACAGTGTCCAGCAGGTCCGTCATTATATAATATATAATATATACCTGTCCGGCTGCAGTAGTGATATATATATATTTTTTATATCATTTATCATCCAGTCGCAGCAGACACAGTACGGTAGTTCACGGCTGTGGCTACCTCTGTGTCTCTGCACTCGGCAGGCAGTCCGTCCATAATTGTAATACCACCTAACCGTGGATTTTTTTCATTCTTCTTTATACATACATAGTTACATAGACATCTTCTCTTTATCAACCAGTCTATATTAGCTGCAGACACAGTACAGTACGGTAGTTCACGGCTGTGGCTACCTCTGTGTCTGCACTCGGCAGGCAGTCCGTCCATAATTGTATACCACCTAACCGTGGTTTTTTTTCATTCTTCTTTATACATACATAGTTACATAGACATCTTCTCTTTATCAACCAGTCTATATTAGCTGCAGACACAGTACAGTACGGTAGTTCACGGCTGTGGCTACCTCTGTGTCTGCACTCGGCAGGCAGTCCGTCCATAATTGTATACCACCTAACCGTGGATTTTTTTCAGTCTTCTTTATACATACATAGTTACATAGACATCTTCTCTTTATCAACCAGTCTATATTAGCTGCAGACACAGTACAGTACGGTAGTTCACGGCTGTGGCTACCTCTGTGTCTGCAGTCGGCAGGCAGTCCATAATTGTATACTAGTATCCATCTCCATTGTTTACCTGAGGTGCCTTTTAGTTGTGCCTATTAAAATATGGAGAACAAAAATGTTGAGGTTCCAAAATTAGGGAAAGATCAAGATCCACTTCCACCTCGTGCTGAAGCTGCTGCCACTAGTCATGGCCGAGACGATGAAATGCCAGCAACGTCGTCTGCCAAGGCCGATGCCCAATGTCATAGTACAGAGCATGTCAAATCCAAAACACCAAATATCAGAAAAAAAAGGACTCCAAAACCTAAAATAAAATTGTCGAAGGAGAAGCGTAAACTTGCCAATATGCCATTTACCACACGGAGTGGCAAGGAACGGCTGAGGCCCTGGCCTATGTTCATGGCTAGTGGTTCAGCTTCACATGAGGATGGAAGCACTCAGCCTCTCGCTAGAAAAATGAAAAGACTCAAGCTGGCAAAAGCAGCACAGCAAAGAACTGTGCATTCTTCGAAATCCCAAATCCACAAGGAGAGTCCAATTGTGTCGGTTGCGATGCCTGACCTTCCCAACACTGGACGTGAAGAGCATGCGCCTTCCACCATTTGCACGCCCCCTGCAAGTGCTGGAAGGAGCACCCGCAGTCCAGTTCCTGATAGTCAGATTGAAGATGTCAGTGTTGAAGTACACCAGGATGAGGAGGATATGGGTGTTGCTGGCGCTGGGGAGGAAATTGACCAGGAGGATTCTGATGGTGAGGTGGTTTGTTTAAGTCAGTCACCCGGGGAGACACCTGTTGTCCGTGGGAGGAATATGGCCGTTGACATGCCAGGTGAAAATACCAAAAAAATCAGCTCTTCGGTGTGGAGGTATTTCACCAGAAATGCGGACAACAGGTGTCAAGCCGTGTGTTCCCTTTGTCAAGCTGTAATAAGTAGGGGTAAGGACGTTAACCACCTCGGAACATCCTCCCTTATACGTCACCTGCAGCGCATTCATAATAAGTCAGTGACAAGTTCAAAAACTTTGGGTGACAGCGGAAGCAGTCCACTGACCAGTAAATCCCTTCCTCTTGTAACCAAGCTCACGCAAACCACCCCACCAACTCCCTCAGTGTCAATTTCCTCCTTCCCCAGGAATGCCAATAGTCCTGCAGGCCATGTCACTGGCAATTCTGACGAGTCCTCTCCTGCCTGGGATTCCTCCGATGCATCCTTGCGTGTAACGCCTACTGCTGCTGGCGCTGCTGTTGTTGCCGCTGGGAGTCGATGGTCATCCCAGAGGGGAAGTCGTAAGCCCACTTGTACTACTTCCAGTAAGCAATTGACTGTTCAACAGTCCTTTGCGAGGAAGATGAAATATCACAGCAGTCATCCTACTGCAAAGCGGATAACTGAGGCCTTGACAACTATGTTGGTGTTAGACGTGCGTCCGGTATCCGCCGTTAGTTCACAGGGAACTAGACAATTTATTGAGGCAGTGTGCCCCCGTTACCAAATACCATCTAGGTTCCACTTCTCTAGGCAGGCGATACCGAGAATGTACACGGACGTCAGAAAAAGACTCACCAGTGTCCTAAAAAATGCAGTTGTACCCAATGTCCACTTAACCACGGACATGTGGACAAGTGGAGCAGGGCAGGGTCAGGACTATATGACTGTGACAGCCCACTGGGTAGATGTATGGACTCCCGCCGCAAGAACAGCAGCGGCGGCACCAGTAGCAGCATCTCGCAAACGCCAACTCTTTCCTAGGCAGGCTACGCTTTGTATCACCGCTTTCCAGAATACGCACACAGCTGAAAACCTCTTACGGCAACTGAGGAAGATCATCGCGGAATGGCTTACCCCAATTGGACTCTCCTGTGGATTTGTGGCATCGGACAACGCCAGCAATATTGTGTGTGCATTAAATATGGGCAAATTCCAGCACGTCCCATGTTTTGCACATACCTTGAATTTGGTGGTGCAGAATTTTTTAAAAAACGACAGGGGCGTGCAAGAGATGCTGTCGGTGGCCAGAAAAATTGCGGGACACTTTCGGCGTACAGGCACCACGTACAGAAGACTGGAGCACCACCAAAAACTACTGAACCTGCCCTGCCATCATCTGAAGCAAGAAGTGGTAACGAGGTGGAATTCAACCCTCTATATGCTTCAGAGGTTGGAGGAGCAGCAAAAGGCCATTCAAGCCTATACAATTGAGCACGATATAGGAGGTGGAATGCACCTGTCTCAAGTGCAGTGGAGAATGATTTCAACGTTGTGCAAGGTTCTGATGCCCTTTGAACTTGCCACACGTGAAGTCAGTTCAGACACTGCCAGCCTGAGTCAGGTCATTCCCCTCATCAGGCTTTTGCAGAAGAAGCTGGAGGCATTGAAGAAGGAGCTAAAAGGGAGCGATTCCGCTAGGCATGTGGGACTTGTGGATGCAGCCCTTAATTCGCTTAACAAGGATTCACGGGTGGTCAATCTGTTGAAATCAGAGCACTACATTTTGGCCACCGTGCTCGATCCTAGATTTAAAGCCTACCTTGGATCTCTCTTTCCGGCAGACACAAGTCTGCTGGGGTGCAAAGACCTGCTGGTGACAAAATTGTCAAGTCAAGCGGAACGCGACCTGTCAACATCTCCTCCTTCACATTCTCCCACAACTTGGGGTGCGAGGAAAAGGCTCAGAATTCCGAGCCCACCCGCTGGCGGTGATGCAGGGCAGTCTGGAGCGACTGCTGATGCTGACATCTGGTCCGGACTGAAGGACCTGACAACGATTACGGACATGTCGTCTACTGTCACTGCATATGATTCTCTCAACATTGATAGAATGGTGGAGGATTATATGAGTGACCGCATCCAAGTAGGCACGTCACACAGTCCGTACTTATACTGGCAGGAAAAAGAGGCAATTTGGAGGCCCTTGCACAAACTGGCTTTATTCTACCTAAGTTGCCCTCCCACAAGTGTGTACTCCGAAAGAGTGTTTAGTGCCGCCGCTCACCTTGTCAGCAATCGGCGTACGAGGTTACATCCAGAAAATGTGGAGAAGATGATGTTCATTAAAATGAATTATAATCAATTCCTCCGCGGAGACATTGACCAGCAGCAATTGCCTCCACAAAGTACACAGGGAGCTGAGATGGTGGATTCCAGTGGGGACGAATTGATAATCTGTGAGGAGGGGGATGTACACGGTGATATATCGGAGGGTGAAGATGAGGTGGACATCTTGCCTCTGTAGAGCCAGTTTGTGCAAGGAGAGATTAATTGCTTCTTTTTTGGGGGGGGTCCAAACCAACCCGTCATATCAGTCACAGTCGTGTGGCAGACCCTGTCACTGAAATGATGGGTTGGTTAAAGTGTGCATGTCCTGTTTTGTTTATACAACATAAGGGTGGGTGGGAGGGCCCAAGGACAATTCCATCTTGCACCTCTTTTTTCTTTTCTTTTTCTTTGCATCATGTGCTGATTGGGGAGGGTTTTTTGGAAGGGACATCCTGCGTGACACTGCAGTGCCACTCCTAGATGGGCCCGGTGTTTGTGTCGGCCACTAGGGTCGCTAATCTTACTCACACAGTCAGCTACCTCATTGCGCCTCTTTTTTTCTTTGCGTCATGTGCTGTTTGGGGAGGGTTTTTTGGAAGGGACATCCTGCGTGACACTGCAGTGCCACTCCTAAATGGGCCCGGTGTTTGTGTCGGCCACTAGGGTCGCTTATCTTACTCACACAGTCAGCTACCTCATTGCGCCTCTTTTTTTCTTTGCGTCATGTGCTGTTTGGGGAGGGTTTTTTGGAAGGGACATCCTGCGTGACACTGCAGTGCCACTCCTAAATGGGCCCGGTGTTTGTGTCGGCCACTAGGGTCGCTTATCTTACTCACACAGCTACCTCATTGCGCCTCTTTTTTTCTTTGCGTCATGTGCTGTTTGGGGAGGGTTTTTTGGAAGGGACATCCTGCGTGACACTGCAGTGCCACTCCTAGATGGGCCCGGTGTTTGTGTCGGCCACTAGGGTCGCTTATCTTACTCACACAGCGACCTCGGTGCAAATTTTAGGACTAAAAATAATATTGTGAGGTGTGAGGTATTCAGAATAGACTGAAAATGAGTGTAAATTATGTTTTTTGAGGTTAATAATACTTTGGGATCAAAATGACCCCCAAATTCTATGATTTAAGCTGTTTTTTAGTGTTTTTTGAAAAAAACACCCGAATCCAAAACACACCCGAATCCGACAAAAAAAATTCGGTGAGGTTTTGCCAAAACGCGTTCGAACCCAAAACACGGCCGCGGAACCGAACCCAAAACCAAAACACAAAACCCGAAAAATTTCAGGCGCTCATCTCTACTACACACATGATCCCCCCTGTAGTGCTGCTTACACACACAAACAGGGGTTTCTTGCTCATTGTCAGGGTTTTTTTGCTCGTTGCCAGGGGTTGCATGCTCATTGCGGACAGAGACCCTGCGCCCTGCGGCGCTGGCAGTGGGCTGATGGTACTGTGTACCACCACCTTATTTCTTAACGGTACTCCGTACCACCCTAATTTCAGCACTGCTTCCAGGGTGGTATGGGGTGTATAACACGCAGAGGAGGGGTGGATAGTGGAGTGGTCTTCATATTCATCATTTTCTAGTGGGAGGGTAGCTTGCTTGACTGTGGATATCTCCAGTTCCTGGAAATAGATTTCTTAGATTACCTTTCAGGAGGTACTGGGGACTTGGGGATCAGAGTTCAGAAACCAGAGCAATCCACCGACGAAAATATAAAACTGCCTACCAGGCATGTGGAGCAGAGACCAGCTGCTGGAAGGCTAATATCTCTGCCTCTGAGGATAGTAGAAGACAAGCTGCCAGTGTCCACTGAAAGGGAAGAATCCCAGCTTTTGGAGTATACCCTCATGAAAACTCTAAGGGTGTGTACACACGGTGAGATCCTTGCTATGCCCGATTTTCACTTGCGATTTCCCTTGAACTCCCCGGAGCCTAGCACCACCAATTTTGACTTTTCTTGAGATATGGACTATGTGTGCTTACGATTTTGGCTTATGTGAGATTTTGGCTTATGTGAGATGTCATTGACATGTGAGATGAACTAGATAGTACACCGATCTAGCAAGGATTGACTTGCCTGCACAGTCTATCTTTTCTTGAGATGCCGACCAGGCGGGACCGTGCATCGGGATCGAATCGGGCACCGGGCAAGTCACCTTGCGATCTGCACTAACTTTTCTTGCAATTTTGACTATATAGTCAAAATCGAAAGAAAATATCTCACCGTGTGTACACACCCTAAGTCAGACAGAACCCAAGATATCTGGCTGAGAAAAGCAATTAACTGGCTTGGATGAGGACCACTGCTTTGAAGTCGGATATCTCTGGTTCCACAGGGCCATTTTTTTTTTTTAAATCTGGTATCCCTGGAAAAAGGGAACCCTCAACTATCAACATAGGGCCCTTATACTCCTGGGGCACTTGGGCAAGTGCCCATTGAGCACATATGAAAGGACGGTCCTGCCCAGCACTCCCCACGGTGTGTGCATCACCTGATACTTGTACAGAGAGGACTCCGGGTCATAAACCCAGAAGTCCTATCATCGCAAAAGGACAGCTCTTATTGCAACAGCTGTCACAAATGCTGGTGATCCCTATGGCCAATCCCTATGGCCAATCCGCCCCAGGCAGGATGCATTGCAAACACCCTACAGTATATATGTGATACATCTCGCCACTTATTGCATGTATATCAGCCATTATTAACAATGTGTGCATGAATATTTGTGAATATTTTTGCGAAGGACATCTCTTTCAGTAAGTTCTGAGGACTTCCGGGTTTATGACTCGGGAGTCCTACTGCGCATATTCAGCCTTCAGATACCTCAGGGATTTGTATGGAAGAGAGCTCATAGACTTCTATAGGCAACTCCATACATAGATTTCCTTGCCTATAGGGTACAAGCTCCATATAGTTTTGCTTTTCAGAGCTTGATTCATATGGGGATTGTGGCAAACCACCGAAAATTGTAATTTTGGGAGGTTTGACCACATATTACTGTTAGTACATTCCGCCTTCTGTAAGATACACTGATACTAAATGAAATACATATGTCACCGACAATTACTGAATTATCATTGTTAAATACAGTCCTAAAACAGGCAAAAGTGCAGTCATAATGTTAACACTACTAATGTCATTGCCTCTATCCTCGGCGCCAACAAGGTTTAAATGCTACTTCCTGTATTTTAACGTTGTCGCTGGTGGAACTTTATCAACCAACCTGAAGATATTTAGAAACACAAGTCAAGCATGAGCTCACTGATTGGAGAGATGTATGAAGCCTCATAACTTGTCCATGGTAACCAATCAGCTTCAGGTTGTCATTTATCAAGCACATTCTATAAAATGATAGATAGAAGCTGATTGGTTGATATGTGCAACTCCCGTTGGTTGATATGATGTATCTCCCCCTAATGTGATTAAAGATTGATTCGATCTTATTAGTTTCACTTGAATTCTTCTGTCTTTTTCTTTCCTGAAATATTCCAAGTAATTTATATATAGTGGTTTTCTGGTGACCATGCACAAGGCTTACTAGGTAGAGATCATCTTTGTTTAGTATCTTCTTTCTTCAGTTATAGCAGCTGGCACACCATGACATATGCTTCTGAATGCATGAAATATTAAAGCCCAAGGCCATGGTATTGTGAAACAATTCTATTGGACTCTAGAAACCTGTGACAAAGGACCGGGGATCATATACTGTATACTAAGGAAAGTGCTCAAATCTGCCTGGAGAGTGTTTCTCTGATGACTAAATACCAGTTTGTCAAACTTTATTTTGCTTTTAACTTCTTCTTAATCCAATGTTCAGTGTTTTATGCCCTTACCACACTAATTTCCATGTTTAAGAAAGTCATCAATTGCAGGAATATTTTTTTTATAATAAAGTAGAAGACAGAACGCTTCTGAATACATGACGTTAGGAGATTCTTGTGAATCCGAGGATGATACTGGCAGCGAATCAGTAGAGACTGGGCCATATGCAAGAAACTTTTTGGGCGAATTTAGTTCTTGCTCATAAGGTTATATTGGAGACTGAGGAGAAGGGGACTAGATTCTGGACTTGGACTATACCAGTCTACTATATTAAGTACAAAAAAAGGGAATGCAGGTGCACTCTACAAATATTATTTATCAGAATAACTGTAATAAATGCTACAATTTAACATCAAGGAAAAGTGAGGTTCTTTGTATAATTTTGGCCAAAAGCCCAGGTGACATCATCATCATCATCAGGTAGGTCCATAACTTTCTAATGGTTCAAGTCCAGGACATAGGCCTGCCCAATCAAACCGACCCAAGGCAGCACACTAGTGAGAGATAGAAGTATAGCGTTAGACGGTGTTAGATAAGTAAAAAGCAGCTGCTATGTGTTAAAAGTTAACATTTTCATTTTCTTTCACCGATGTGACCCTCTTAACACATACTTTTTACTTATCTAACACCCTAATAAATTGCAGATTTTTTTGCAATTATTCTGATTTGTAATGTTTGGAGAGTGCACCCTTTTTTGTGTGTATAGCATTACAAGTCTCAGCATGGTAGCACCTCTCATTATGTTTAGTTAGGGTGTGCAGTCCAGTGGATAGGGGGTCCCTAAAACACAAATCGAGTGTAATTCATTATATTTAATGCTTCTATGGTCCCATACTTTAAATGCCAGCCTTTGACATGGAGGGGCAACACCTCCCTATATGCGATGTGTTAGGAATGTGGTTCTTGGACTATCATGCCACAGAACAGCACCATGCTCCTAGTCAATGAGAGATATCACCTCTCAAATTCTAACTGCTCCTACACGCCATTCAAGATGGCATATGGTGCAGTACAGAGGAAATATTTTTACGTTACTGGTACTTTTTGGGCTAACAGTACCAACACAAGCATCTATGTGCCACCCCTAGGCAAGTGCCCCATGTGCCTAATGAGAAATTTGACATTGGTCCTACTTAGTAAATGTTTATACATAATAAAAAAAATAAAAAAAATCATAGTTAGTGGCTTTTTTTAAATGATTCTATTAAATTGGCTATCATCAAATGAGGTCTTATAACTAATCAATAATATAATGAAATTAGGCCGGTGGGGGGCAGCCGTTACTGTTGTGCCTTTGGGCACACTCACCCCTAAATCTGCCCCTGTTGTATTTACTATATAAATGTGTGCAGTATATTATGTTATATTTTTTATTGCATTTGTATTTTCTTAACATTCTAAAAATCAAACATTTGTCACCTGTTTCCTGTTGTATATAAATTCTATGAACAGTCTTACAGTAGTAGAACAGTAAGGAAGGAGTTACAGTACATAGCTCCTGTATTTTAATGGACCAATCAATTCCTATATGTCTCGCTATCATCTTCCTTGTTTCCTTGCACATCAAATAAAGTACCAGGTCTGGCTGATGTAATCCCATCTGCTGAGGAGATTTGCATCAAATGCATGAAACTTAATAAACAAATTTCTTACATTTGACGTGTATGCTGAAAGAAAGGGTAGTAAATTACTCACATACTGGATGGTGTTAATAGAGTCAGTTTGATTCATAGATCTTTACAATAATCTAGCAGCTATCTGTGGAATATGGCATTCTAAATGTTTTTGTTATATTATTCAACCACTGCTGGAATTTACCCCTTATTCTCTTTTTGTATTCAGATTTTATATTATTATTTTATATTACATTATACACAAAAGCAGAAGCATTTTAGACTATCTATATTAACCTATTGACCTGTATTTAATGTGTATTTCTTTCTCATTTACACCTCATCGATGTTTAATATTTCGTTTTTGTTTTACATCTACAGTTGCAGCCAAAAAAATAAAAATAATTTAATTATTTTATTGTTTTTTTAGTTATTTTGTTGTGCACATTAGACTCCCACTGGCATCGCAAAGCACATACTACTTATATTCCGAGTCTCTTATAATCTTTCCATTTGGCTGCGAGGATATCCTGACTTATCTCTTGGGAGGCATTGTTGCAGAAACCAATAGTTTTTATTTATTTTATTTTTGGAATACTGTTGCATATACTGGTACGAAATAAAAAAAAAATACAAATACAAAGATAGTTTGGAATTATAAAGCTGGTCTCCGATCTTGTCCAGAAAAGGAAATCAAACATACACTAGACAGGCGAGTGTGATCTCTGCTCTAATTACGAATGAATGTTGTCCTGCCTTGTTAAGATTTAATTAGATCAGCCTCACTTTTAACATCCTTCTTTGGATAGACAATGTGTTTGACATCTTTAATGTCACCTTTCTGGAGAAAATAAAACAGCACTACAGGACATATTATGGAGAGGGGGGAAGAGGGAGTTGAGTAGCATTTAGAATGATTGACAAGTACTCAAGACGTTGATAGGTCATTCGGGAATCAATCTGGAGTTGAATTGAATTAGATATAGAAAGACAGTGTTCTCCAAAGGAAAAAAAAACAATTTTTTGTTTAAAGTTACATACTTGGAATAAGAAGGTATATGTGATCGATAACAATTTATTTATTGCATTTTTTTTTTAAATACACTTTATTGAATTTTTACTAGCACTTTTATATAGTTTCAGTTGCACAGGAATGAGGCAAATGCACAAATGGAAGTAGTAGCTTCACAATAAATGCTGGTTTAACAGGATCAGTATGATTTACCGACAGCCGGGATGCCGGCCGTCAGTATATAGACAGCACGATCCAGGCCGCCAGTATGCCATTCCTATTGTGTGCTCACTGCACTCACCACAGGTTCTATTTCCACTCTATGGGTGTTGTGGACACCCATGAGTGGGAATAGACCCTGTGCGCCGGGATTCCGTCTGTCGGCATTGTCGGCTGTTGGGGTTCTGGTGTTGGTATCCTGAGCCGGGATCCCGACAGCTGACAAATTCAATGAATCCTGGTTTAACTTGGACCAATGCTTTTTTGCGTTTAATGTGTTTAAACTTTAAGTTGTCTGAGGGTTGTCCCGTGCACACATCATATAATTAATAATTAATGTTTCCTTCTCCATTCCTTGGGCATCATACCGATATATATATATATATATATATATGTCTGTATATGTTTTTGTGTATAAAACCACAAATAAACTTGTTAAAAAAAAACATGGTAAAAATATTTAACCATGTTTAACTAAACTACAGTATGGTGTCAAAGAAGGACGGCTATAGTGAACCCACTCCAATCATGTACTAAACAGCTAACATCATTCAATCCCCACTGATATCGACAAGGGTGCATACAAACCAAAAATTTCCTAAACAGCTACCAATAATAAGTATCCACTCAACCTTCTACCATGACTACCCACCCGGTAGGGTGATGCCGCAGCCCCTGTCAGGGTGGTGGACAAGTCAACAAAAACCATCGCCTCTCCACCGCCCTGGTCACTGCTTCCCATGCTCGTGTTCAAGACTATGCCCGTGCTGCTCCCCTTCAGGGGAACGCGCTCCCCCGCTCCGTTAGACTCTCCCTGACCTTGCAAAGCTTCAAACGGGCACAAAAAACCCACCTGTTTATCACAGCATACCCTCCCGATGCATAACCCAGTCCTGAAGCCGCGCCTCCAACCCCCTGCCTCATGCCGTGAACATCTCAGCTTTGCTGCATACTGCCATCAGGCTAACTCCCGCTTGCCTGCACCTCTTGTCATCTGTCTGTCGCCCCTCCCCACTAGATTGTTAGCTCTTCAGAGCAGGGCCCTCTTTCCTCTTGTTATCTAAGCCCTCATCTCGACACATCTCACTCGCAGCTCTCCCCTACTCAAAGACCATCTTTACCCTGCAAGTAAAGGCTCATCTCCATCTATGGCCACCAGCCTCTAGTAGTACGATGATCAATCCCTCAATACTTACATCTTAGCTGTATTATGTCTTGAGAATGTGTGGTGCTCTATGTTACCTGTACTCTATTTCTATTATTTATTTACTGTAATGCTGTTTTGTCCCCCTGTACTGTCCTTTGTACGGCGCTGAGAAACACATGTGGCGCCTTATAAATAAAATGTAATAATAATAATAACAAAGATGAGCGCACCCAAAACCATAACATTAATCAACTTAGTGAAATTAGCACCCGAAACAGCGACCTGCCATTTTTTCCCACCTAAAAATAGCTAACGGCAAAAAAACACTACTAAAGGAAGCAAAATTGGGGAGGGATGATAGAAATACAGAAACAAAGAGGCTTTATCATCACCCACAAAAGTCTCACGTACCACATCAAAACACATTCCTAAACATCATTGGACAAACTAATCATACGGTGTCCCACAAGACAGCCCTCAGACTTGAGGTTTAACCCACTCCGCTCTCATGCTGTGGCTCTGTTTTTCTTACTTCCAATATTCATATACCTGTGGTATGCTCTCGTACAGTCTCTTTTAAACTTTATTTTCCTTTTTCAGTGAATTTTATTATAAAAACTCCAAGAAGGTACGTAGGAGGGTAATCCCAGGGGAAAATACTTAATGAATAGATTTTCGGCAGAGGAACTCATTTTACCTTTGACCTTTGCCTCACCGTATCTGGATGTGTGCTAATGAAAGACGGTGGCTTGCTAAAAGCAGCACTTGCTTATGCAAATATCAAGTTCTCTCCGAGAGTAAAAAAAATGAACTGGAGAAAGCCATGTAGAAGCATTTGGAAGAGTTATTAAAAGTCTTAGCAGCCAATTTGGAGTTGACAGTTCTTGGTTGTCTCGTAGCATGTCTGCAAGGAAGTGCTGCAACTGTTTAACTGAAAGTAAATTAGCATTCTGTCGACTGTTGGGTTTCTCCTAGCTATTAGAAAAAACCCACTATGCATTTCAGAGGTCCGTGTTATCTCTGGAGAGCAATTAGTAAAAAAGATCCTATCTAACAGTCAGAACATTCTACTATACAGTTGGTTCTCCTATTTCCATGTTGGGTTTAGAATGTCCAACTTACTTTCCAATAATTTGCGACCCATTGGCAAGGTTTGAAAGATTTTTAGAATCATTTGCCACAAGCTTCTACATCAATAACAATTACCTTTCAAGAGCTCCAACACTAAAACAACAATTAAAACAATTAAAAAATAATTTGTAGTAGCTGTAAAACTTTGAAGAAGCTATATCCAGTTATGCTTGCTAATTCACCAAAGCACTTTCGGTAATGTATTCTTTACAAAAATCCATCAATAACAGCGATAAATACAAAACCACTGGAGCAATTCTACATTGCTCCTGTGTGGAGACAGCTGATCCATCTACTATAACTGCTACTTTTATAGCAGTGACATTTTTCACTGCCAAGTTTCATTTGGTAGTGTTAGTGCTGAAGAAGCCGCATCCAACGCAAAGTTTAGAACAGGGCCGGAGGGATCCGAAAAGGCCCACTCGGACCTCCTTACTATAGGAAGTTGCTGAGATCCTGGAATCAGCACCATCTGAAGATGAGCATTTTCAGGACTAAATGAATTTTATTATCTATTATATGGGGGTAGCGGTCGAGAATGGGACTGAGTTTCTCCTGCCTTACCCTTATAGTAAATGGCCCTGAAGCTTAATTCCAGATATATCATGCTCATCGGACCTGCAACTATTCACGGGTGTGCCAAGTTTGCTGAGATTGACCTGCTTGCCGACAAGCACGGGGGAACACTCGCAGCCACAATCCATAGGGATAGCATTGTGCAATCGTAGGTGCAACTGTTCACACCCGGTGCACTAAGTTGCCACTGCAATGCATGCGCACGTGTGAACAAGCCGCGGAAATTATGACAGTGGCTACAACTGGTTGCCAAAATTTTAATTTTCACCTACTTTTGTAGAAATTAATAGAAATTAAGGGATAATATATAGACCCCTAAGACTTGGAGGCAAAGAAGCACTAGTGAGTACTTTTCACTCTAAGGACATGGGCTGTGAAAGGTGGAGACCATGACTATTCAGGTTCTAGAGCTTGACATCTGGCACCACACGAATGTAATCTTTGGTTACCTTTTGGACTAGATACAGTACATGGGGCTTAACTTAGAGTTTGATGTGTGGTGTGGATGTACAATTTCAGTACAGGTGTGTGTGCGCATGTAGCATTCCCCCTAAACTTGCATCTCCACACGCTTTTTGGGAGGCTTATCTTCTGCCCATATCTAAGGCTTATGTAAATATTGGTGCTAATTTTGATGTCAGCGTTCCCATGTATCTTTACTGTATAAAATAAATAAATGTAAAAAAAGGAACCAAACCTGCCAAGTGCTATAGTTATAGGAATGATGAACTTTGGTGCAGCTACTTTCTGGTGTCACCTTCATGCTAGTGTTGCTCACAAAGCTTGTGTGGGTGTTATATGAATAGGAAGATAGTGGTTGGTATAGCCACCAACCCACAATCCAGAATAGTGTTGTGAATAGACAGATAGAACATCAACCATTATCTTCAGGGCCAGATTAGCTGTAGTACCAGGAAATTCTTACTATCCTTAATTAAATCAGGGTAGCAAGGGGTATGGTGCTTTTAACATTGATCCTCCACTGTGCATGAGCTGGTCCTTTAAATATTGGTAGATACCTACAAGTTGGTAGGTGCATAGCGAATATGAACTAGGAGGTTATCCAAAAGTTGATTACAAACCAAAGTAAGTTTTATTGAATATAACAGGATACATGTGATAAAAGACAAACACTAGTCAATATGATAAGGTATCAATGTCTCTTGGGCTAAATACTGTATAGCCAAACAGCACTGTGGTGCTCCACTAATACAGTGACAGACTTGTCCACCTGCAGATACTGTACTTTTATATAGGTATGTAAACACGTCCAGCACCTAGAGTCTAGACAGTCTGACCTTTAAGCTTGGTGACTAATAATTTCTCAGACCTGTGATGTTATTTAGACAGAAAAGTCATGCACAATAACACACAGTTAAGAGGCAGCACTTAGCGATTAACCATTTAACTACATATCAACAGCAAACACTTTCGGGATAGCACAAATATGATTTGGGGGCAGATCATTGGAAATGAAGCCCTTGTTTCTGCCTGATAGAAGCTACAACAAATATTAGGCCAAAATGTGATTTTAACTGCCAGTTAACAGTACTACAAATATGGAATAACCTAGACAAATGGTCCAAAAGTAACAGTGGACATGTTAGATTTAAAAGTTCCATAGTATCATATGTAATCTTGGTAGAAAGGGAAGGTAGTTTCCAGACTCAGAACATACATTTTTGATAGTTGGGTTCATTTGTACAGTTTTCAGTTCCAGCACTATCATTGGGCAAAACTAGCCAACTGCCTGAGGCCCCAGTTGACAGGTGATGCTTAAAACACTGCATTAGTGACATAATGTTACTGATCCTGGGTGAGATGTATTAATGATCACTTTTGTAAAAATGTGAACATTAATGAACATCATTACATACTTATACACCTTTCACATCACAAAAATAACCGGGCATATTGCCGGATCGAGGGTGGAGGTGCGATGTGAAAGGGCCAGGTTGACAATCAACCCGGTAAAAAAAAAGGGTTTTACACAGGTTATTCTGGTGTCAGGTGCGGTGTGAACAGGTTACCCAGGGTCGATGCAATCTAGGACCTGTTCACACTCTGAAGGAGGCAGTGTGGAGATGATCTCATCTCCAAGCTCCACCTCTGCATCAGTCCGCGATGACGTCAGCACCGCCTTCGCCTCCGATGGCAACCCGACCCGGCATATTGAATGAGTGCCCACTATCGGAGAGGGATCCTTTGGTCACAATGTGGAATTGTAGGTAACAGGTTATAATGGCTAAGATGATCTTATGATGGCATTATCTTTTGGGCACAAACTCATGGAAATTACACTTTTCAGAATTTGATACATTCAGCCGCTTTGCGGTTGGACAGAACATACTTATGGGGAGCCATACTGTATGTGAAACGGTGATCCTCCAACATGGAAGTTTTCGGATGATTTAATGTATTTTTTCATTTGCTACATCTCACCCCCAGTGTTTTTAATGCCCTTGCACCCACCCACTGCCCATTGCTCTGCACTGGCTGCTGACATGAAAGTGAATTAGCCTGCAGTTTGTTGCTTGTGAATCTGCTGCTAATCTATGTCAGTGTTATGTTGGTAGTAAGACGCACCATTATGATATCCCAGCCAAGCGTCCTTTGTCCATTTATCAAAGTGATTTAAATTCTTGAGATGGCAGGAACACAATTTATATTGCAGCAATAACCATTGTTATACCGTTTATATCGTCTTATAACTAAGGGGTCTATTTACTAAGCCTTGTATGGAGATAAAGTACCAGCCAACCAGCTCCTAACTGCCATGTCACAGGCTGGGTTTGAAAAAATGACAGGAGCTGATTGGCTGGTACTTTATCTCCGTCCACTTTTTCTCCATCCAAGGCTTAGTAAATAGAGCCCTCTGTATCTTATAACTAGGCATCAGCACCCTTGATTGTTAACCTTTCAAAGCTTTTATGGGGCAACTGAGTCTTTGGCTGGGCCTGGGTGCTGAGGGGAGTGGCTGATATATATGCGGCAGGGTAACATATAACTTACTATGGTGTATGCCACCACATTAAAGACCATTATCACGGCATTGCAGGGGATCGTTGTTACGCCTCCCATGCACTCCGGGGGGTCAATATACTAAGGTGGGAGTTTTTTTTTTAGAACTGGTGATGTTGCCTATAGTAACCAATCAGATTCTATCTATTATCTTCTATAAGCAGCTTGATAAATGTTAAGTAGAATCTGATTGGTTGCTATGGGCAACATCACTAGTTCTAAAAAAAACTCCCACCTTAGTAAATTTACCCCCAGGTCTCTATAGATGCCAGGTAATCTGTTTCCGCACGCCTATCACAACACCCCCTGGGTGCACAAAACAAACAAACATTTGCTTGTTTGAGATGTAAAGATGTGCTTAGCGTTGTTTCCTGCAGTGTTCAGGCTCTCGTACAATTGCATTCCTGTCCCCATCTGAGCTCTGTTCACTGTTTGAGCCTTGTTATATGGATAACTGATGGAGTGAAGAACAGACACAGGCACTAATGCCAATGTGCAGGCACCCTTAGAGGATACTGCTTTAACACCTCATTTACTTCATTATGTTGTGAAATAAAGGTATGCACAAGCACACAGGCCATTTGTTAACATGTCATAGTCTATTTATAAATAAATCAATGTAACTGAAGTAACCCCTACACTTTTGCAGGTCTGGGTTTAGGAAAGGTTAGAGGGATCTGCCTTGGACAGCACCGCAGCGTCCAGCTCAAAATCAGACCCAAAGTGTGTTTAAACTTTAGCACAATATACAGTAGAGATGAGCGGGTTCGGTTCGTCGAGATCCGAACTCCCCCGAACTTCACCTATTTTACACGGGTCCGAGGCAGCCTCAGATCTTCCCGCCTTGCTCAGTTAACCCGAACACGGCTGAACGTCATCATCCCGCTGTCGGATTCTCGCGAGATTCGTATTCTATATAAAGAGCCGCGTGTCGCCGCCATTTTCACTCGTGCATTGGAGATTGAACAGAGAGGACGTGGCTACGTTCTCTGCCTGAAAAGCTCCATATCTGTGCTCAGTGTGCTGCATTTTGGTGACCAACAGTATATAGTTGTACAGTACAGTAGGCCATTGCTGTATCTTACAGCTCCGTGTCACTGCAAGTATCCATTCCATATCTGTGCTGCATTTATGTGAGCAGTATATATAGTAGTACAGTGCAGCATTTTGGTGACCAACAGTATACAGTTGTACAGTACAGTAGGCCATTGCTGTATCTTGCAGCTCTGTGTCAATGCAAGCATCCATTCCATATCTGTGCTGCATTTTTGTGAGCAGTATATATAGTAGTACAGTGCAGCATTTTGGTGACCAACAGTATATAGTTGTACAGAACAGTAGGCCATTGCTGTATCTTGCAGCTCTGTGTCACTGCAAGTATCCATTCCATATCTGTGCTGCATTTTTGTGAGCAGTATATATAGTAGTACAGTGCAGCATTTTGGTGACCAACAGTATATAGGGGGTCATTCCGAGTTGTTCGCTCGGCAAAAATCTTCGCATCGCAGCGATTTTCCGCTTAATGCGCATGCGCAATGTCCACACTGCGACTGCGCCAAGTAAATTTGCTATGCAGTTAGGATTTTTACTCACGGCTTTTTCATCGTTCTGGCGATCGTAATGTGATTGACAGGAAATGGGTGTTACTGGGCGGAAACAGGCCGTTTTATGGGCGTGTGGGAAAAAACGCTACCGTTTCCGGAAAAAACGCAGGAGTGGCCGGAGAAACGGGGGAGTGTCTGGGCGAACGCTGGGTGTGTTTGTGACGTCAAACCAGGAACGACAAACACTGAAATGATCGCAGATGCCGAGTAAGTCTGAAGCTACTCAGAAACTGCTACGAGGTGTGTAATCGCAATATTGCGAATACATCGTTCGCAATTTTAAGATGCTAAGATTCACTCCCAGTAGGCGGCGGCTTAGCATGAGCAAATCTGCTAAAATCCGCTTGCGAGCGAACAACTCGGAATGACCCCCTTTGTTGTACAGTACAGTAGGCCATTGCTATTGATATAATAATATTACTGGCATATAATTCCACACATTAAAAAATGGAGAACAAAAATGTGGACGGTGAAATAGGGAAAGATCAAGATCCACTTCCACCTAGTGCTGAAGCTGCTGCCACTAGTCACTAGTAGGAAAAAGAGGCAATTTGGAGGCCACCAGTAGGAAAAAGAGGCAATTTGGAGGCCCTTGCACAAACTGGCTTTATTTTACCTAAGTTGCCCCCCCTCCAGTGTGTACTCCGAAAGAGTGTTTAGTGCAGCCGGTCAGCTTGTCAGCGATCGGCGTACGATGTTACTTCCAAAAAAATGTGGAGAAGATGATGTTCATCGAAATGAATTATAATCAATTCCTCCGTGGAGATATTCACCATCAATTGCTTCCAGAAAGTACACAGGGACCTGAGATGGTGGATTCCAGTGGGAACTAATTAATACTCTGTGAGGAGGGGGATGTACACAGTGAAAGGGGTGAGGAATCGGAGGATGATGATAAGGTGGACATCTTGCCTCTGTAGAGCCAGTTTGAGCAAGGAGAGATTGATTGCTTCTTTTTTTGGTGGGGGCCCAAACCAACCAGTCTTTTCAGCCACAGTCACGTAGCAGACCCTGTGGCTGAAATGATGGGTTTGTTAAAGTGTGCATGTCCTGTTTATACAACATAAGGGTGGGTGGGAGGGCCCAAAGACAATTCCATCTTGCACCTCTTTTTTTTTTATTATTTATCTTTGCATCATGTGATGTTTGGGGCCAATTTTTTTAAGTGCCATCCTGTCTGACACTGCAGTGCCACTCCTAGATGGGCCAGGTGTTTGTGCCGCCCACTTGGGTTGCTTAGCTTTGTCATCCAGCAACCTCGGTGCAAATTTTAGGACTAAAAATAATATTGTGAGGTGTGAATAGACTGGAAATGAGTGGAAATTATGGTTATTGAGGTTAATAATACTATAGGATCAAAATTACCCCCAAATTCTATTATTTAAGCTGTTTTTGAGGGGTTTTTGAAAAAAACCACCCGAATCCAAAACACACCCGAATCCGACAAAAAATTTCAGAGAGGTTTTGCCAAAACGCGTCCGAATCCAAAACGCAGCCGCAGAACCGAATCCAAAACCAAAACACAAACCGAAAAATTTCCGGTGCACATCTCTAATATACAGCATACTTTCCTACTTCTATGGCCTCCTTTCCTGGAAAAGCCCAGAGAGGAGACACTGCAGGACACTTCAGGGAGCGGGAACGACTGTATCATTGCTAAGCCCCACCCCCATCATTGCTAAATGTGGCGATTCGTGGGTCTTCTTGGAGGGGCTAAATGATGCAAATTTACAGCATTAAGCCCTGCCCCCTCTATACAGAGCCGGAATCCCAGCTATAACCTCCTCATTCTGCCCACTTAACTAGCAGGATGTGGGTGATTCGAACACTCTTCTGTTGGTGCGGGGGACTGTCCGAAAGATTAATGGGGACATTTACTAAGCAGTGATAAGAGCAGAGAAGTAAGCCAGTGGAGAAGTTGCCCCATCAACCAATCAGCAGCTCTGTATCATTTTATAGTATGCAAATTATAGATATTACTTCAGTGCTGATTGGTTGCCATGGGCAACTTCTCCACTGACTCACTTCTCCGCTCTTATCACTGTTTAGTAAATGTCCCCCTTAGCCTTCAGTAACTTGCAGGAGAGAAGGCAAGCATGATATGCAGGTTTTTTTATAATGGTTCACACCTACAAACACACTGTACTGTACCATCTATTTATGAAGTTGATGCCTAATTGAAACTCAAAATAGAAGTGAAAGTTTTTAAAAGGCATATTAGTCCCATAAATCTCTGTAAACCTCTCATTCTACGGAGGTGCTGAGGTAAACATTTCAAATACTCCATTACTGTGAGCATTTAGAACATCCCTGGGAGCATTTCACAGCTATCTGGAGCCTTTCAAAACAAGACAGTTTGCGGGGATCATAATCTGTAAGTTAATTATCAATTGCCACCTTCAATATGTTTCTCTTATGACATATAAATAAATGACTGCTTACATTATGTCAAACACTGCTGCAAGCAGACACAGCTCTTTATAATTATGTATTAAGTCACACCCAGTTTATGAGAATATTTAGACATTTATTGTTAAGGGAAAGAGGAATGCAAGGTTTTATAAGGAAAGCTTCAGGATGCTTAGACATTTATATGTGTTCTTTTTTATATCTGCTGATAAATATATGGGTCTATGAAAAAAATATAAGGTGCATTTATCGTGTGCTGTCTAAGATTTGTTCTGCTTTACATTATGCATAGGGAAAACTGATCCTAACTTGCGACTCTCCAGCTGTTGTAAAACTACAAGTTCCATCATGCTTTGCCACAGTTTTGCTATTATTATTATTATTATCCTTTATTTATATTGTGCCACAAGGGTTCCACAGCGCCCAATTACAGAGTACATATGCACATAATCAAAACAGGAAAACAGTGACTTACAGTTGAAGACAATATAGGACAAGTACAGGGCAACTAAGCATAACTACACCAGTAAACATAGAGATAAGTTCCAGGTGGCCAAAAAACTGCGGGATCTGGGCAGTTGAGGATTATTAAAGTAAGAAACGTATAAGCACATGAGGGAAGAGGGCCCTACTCGTGAGAGCTTACATTCTAAGGGGAGGGGTAGACAGACAGGGGTGACACAGATGGGGTACATAGAGAGCGTGGAACAGAGGGTTAGGTTGAGATTTGGCTAGGTTTGGTAAAGAAATGGGTCTTAAGAGCCCGTTTGAAGTTTTGTAGAGAGGTGGATAGTCTGAGGGGGAGAGGTAAAGAATTCCAGAGAAAGGGAGCAGCACGTGAAAAATCTTGGAGATAGGAGTGGGAGGAAGTAATCAGAAGACAGGAGAGTCAGCGTGCATTAGCAGAGCGAAGAGGACGGGTGGGAGAGTAAAGGGAGATAAGGTCAGAGATGTAGATGGGAGAGGAGTGGGTGAGAGCTTTGTAAGTGAGTGTGAGAAGTTTGAATTGGATTCTGAAAGGGAAGGGAAGCCAGTGGAGGGCCTGTAGGAGAGGGGAGGTAGACGTAGTGCGTTTGGTGAGGAAGATGAGCCGGGCAGCAGCATTGAGGATAGATTGGAGTGGAGAGAGGTAATTGTCAGGGAGGCCAGTTAGGAGGAGATTACAGTAGTCCAGTCTGGAAATAATCAGTGAGTGAATAATGATCTTAGTGGCATCCTGGGTGAGAAAAGGTCTGATTCTGGAAATGTTTTTGAGATGAAAATGACAGGTTTGTGAGAGGTGCTGAATGTGTGGTTTGAAGGAGAGGGAGGAGTCAAGGATTACGCCAAGACAGCGTACTTGGGGGCTAGGGGAGATAGTCGTGCCATCAATGGATAATGAGATTGTGGGAGGTGAGGCTGTGCGGGAGGGTGGGAAGATGATCAGCTCAGTCTTAGACATGTTGAGTTTAAGAAAGCGCTGAGACATCCAGAAAGAGATAGCAGAAAGACATTTTGAGGTACGAGTGAGGAGAGCCGTGGAGAGATCAGGGGAGGAGAGGTAGATTTGAGTGTCATCAGCATAGAGGTGGTATTGGAAGTTAAAAGAACTAATGAGTTCACCTAAAGAGGACGTATAGAGAGAGAAAAGGAGAGGACCAAGAACAGAGCCTTGGGGGACACCAACAGTTAGTGGAAGTGGGGGGGGAGGTAGCATCATGAGAGGAGACAGAGAAGGAACGATCAGAGAGGTATGAGGACAGCCAGGAGAGGGCAGTATCACGCAGACCAAGAGAGTGAAGGATTTGCAGAAGGAGAGGGTGGTCCACAGTGTCAAAAGCAGCAGAGAGGTCAAGAAGAATAAGCAGAGAGTAGTGGCCCATAGATTTGGCTGCATGGAGGTCATTGCAGACTTTTGTGAGGGCAGTTTCAGTGGAGTGGAGAGAACGGAAACCAGACTGGAATGGGTCAAGCAGTGAGTGAGAGGAAAGAAAGGCAGTGAGGCGATTATAGACAATACGCTCAAGAAGTTTGGAGGCAAAGGGGAGGAGAGAGATGGGTCGATAGTTGGAGAGAGTGTTAGAAACAAGGGTAGGTTTTTTAAGAATAGGGGAGACAAGAGCATGCTTGAAGGCAGAGGGGACAGTGCCTGATGAAAGGGAGAGATTGAGAAGGTGGGCAAGATGGGAACAGGCAGAAGGAGAGAGGTAGCGGAGGAGGTGGGAGGGGATAGGGTCGAGCGGGGAGGTTGTGGGGGGGAGGAACGGATGAGGGCCATGACTTCCTCGCCAGATACATGGGAGAAAGATGTCAGAGTTGGTAAGAGGGAAGGGGAGGGGTGGCAAGGGATGGGTGGTGGCTGGTTGCTGGTCTGGTGGGATGTGATATCCTGACGTATGGAGTCAATCTTGGATGTGAAATAAGTGGCAAAGTCAAGAGCAGACAATGAGGAAGGGAGAGGAGGTGGTGGTGGGCGGAGGGGGGAGTTAACAGTGGCAAAGAGGCGCCGTGGGTTGGAAGACTGGGTAGAAATGAGGATTTTGAAGTATGAATGTTTAGCAAGGGAAAGGGCAGTACTGAAGGATGAGAGCATGAATTTGAAATGGACGAAGTCTGCTTTAGAGCGTGATTTCCTCCACTGTCGCTCGGCAGTACGTGAGCATTTTTGTAGATATCTGGTGCATTTGGTGTGCCAGGGTTAAGGTGTTGATCTGCGAGGGTGAATAGTGGTTGGCGGAGCAACAGAGTCAAGGGTAGAAGTAAGAGATGCATTGTATAGGGATGTGGCTTGTTCAGGGCATGTGAGAGAGAGAAGAGGAGAGAGAAGGGAGTCAAACAGGGAGGATAGGGATGAGGTGTCAATAGCCTCAATGTTACGCTTCGTGATGGTAGCCTTAGGAGGGAGAGATGGGGAAGCAGAGATAGATAAGTTGAAAGAGAGCAAGTGGTGGTCAGAGAGGGGAAAAGGGGAATTGGAGAAATCAGAAATATCACAGCGGTGAGTGAAAACCAGATCCAGTGAGCTCCCGTTCACATGGGAGGGTGAGGTGGTCCACTGGGAGAGACCAAGTGAAGAGGTGAGGTTAAGGAGTTTAGAGGCAGGTGATTTTGTGGGGTTATCGATAGGGATGTTGAAATCACCTAGAATAATGGAGGGAATGTCAGAAGAGAGGAAGTGAGGAAGCCAGGAAGCAAAGTTGTCGAGGAATTTGGAGGAAATGCCAGGTGGACGGTAAATTACAGCAACTCGAAGATTAGTAGGTTGGTAGAGGCGTACTGCATGGACCTCAAATGTAGAGAATGTAAGAGAAGGTTCTGGAGGTATAAGTTGGTATGTGTAGCTTGAGGGTAAAAGGATCCCAACACCACCCCCATGGCGACCCCCGGGTCGGGTGTGTGTGAGAATGTGAGCCCCCCAGCAGAGAGAGCAGCAGGAGTAGTGGTGTCATGAGGAGTAATCCAGGTTTCTGTAATGGCCAGGAGGTGCAGGGAGTTGGAAATGAAAAGGTCATGAGTGGGGGCCAGTTTGTTGCAAATAGATCTGGCATTCCAGAGTGCACAGGATAGGGGGTATGAGTTTGTGGGAGAGATGTGAATGAGATTATCAGGATTGCTGTAGCGTTGAGGTAGGAGTAATTTGGAAGGAGAGGATAAAGAGGGTGTGATGATGGTGCTGGGGCCTTGGCTAGGAAATGCTAAAACTGTGGCAGGGCATGCTGGGATGTGTAGTTTCACTATATCTTGAGAGCCACAGGTTGGCCAGCCCTGCTATAGGGGGAGATGTACTAAGCCTTGGAGAGAGATAAAGTACAGGCAGTGATTGAAAAATGGCAATTAGGAGCTGATTGGCTGGTACTTTATCCATCTCCATTTTATCTCTCTCCAAGGCTAGTACATCTGCCCCATACACTCTTCCTTTGTTTACAGGGCCACCAAGAGACTGGTCAGGCCGTGGTACTCTGGGACATGGCCAAGCATGGTAGGTGGTTGAATCTTCCTTGCAGGTACTGGTCTGACGGTAGGCCTGGATCCACCCTTTTACCCACCCCTTCTACCTCATATGTCCTAAAGGGTATTCAGATGTGGAAGCAAACCAAAAAAGCAAGCAACTGGGCAAAACAATGTTACACGGCAGGTGGGGCAGATGTAACATGTGCAGAGAGAGTTACATTTGGGTGGGGTGTGTCTAAATTGCAGTGTACAAATAAAGCTAAAATTTGTGGGCTACATAAAAGTATTTACCCTGCACGGAAAAAATATAAATGTATTTCCTCCCCTTGCATTGCAAAATGGGTTGTTCCAGATACAAACGTATGTTCTTTTTCGGCCTTGCTTCCAAATCTGAATCAGACCCAATGAGTATAATGCCAATGGAGGGTAGGGTATGTTATTAGACTGTTCAACAAATACAATAACCAATAATTTTATTTCATTCATATTTTTAATGAAATAAACACACAATAATCTGCAATACAGACATATGTGTTTAACATTTTTGCTGGGAGAGCTGCAATCTGCGCTGTCTCCTATGCTGCAGACACTCCGGGCACTAGGACCCAGAGTCTGCGGGAGGTGTGACCTCCAATTAAATAAAGTATTAACAGGACTGGTGCTACCATTTGGTGCATCTACAGTAGATTATTGCCTAGAACACCAAGAGCACCAATGGTTAGGACCAGTGGCAGTTGCAATGCCAGGGCTGCAGCGCAGACCGAAACGTGTGGGAGCCGGACAACACAACAACACCAACTGCACTCCCAAACGTTTTTAATAAAATAACTTCTAAGCTTAGATCTGAGCATGAGACACAAATGTATCCACACAATATACCTATTGATGCATATAAAGGAATAAAACATAAACACTTGTAACTGGAAGAAAGTGAAGGTGGGTTCCTCTACATTATTAAACAATTCATATTTCACAACCTTTCAAATAGTCAAAGAGGAGCATTTGAAAGCAACAGTACCGTATATAAAAAGTCAGAAGTACTTTAGATTAAACATCTACTTTTACTATGTAGAGCTACAGGGCCTAATTCAGACCTGATCGCAGCAGCAAATGTGTCCTCTAATTGGCAAAACCATGTGCACTGCAGGAGGGGCAGATATAACATGTGCAGAGAGAGTTAGATTTGGGTGGGGTGTGTTCAAACTGAAATCTAAATTGCAGTGTAAAAATAAAGCAGCCAGTATTTACCCCGCACAGAAACAATATAACCCACCCAAATCTAACTTTCTCTGCACATGTTATATCTGCCCCACCTGCAGTGCACATGGTTTTGCCCATAAGAGAACATATTTGCTGCTGCGATAAGGTTTGAATTAGGCCCACTGTACAATACAGTTCAGCCAGGCAGGAGTTTCATACAGTTAGACAGCACAACACAGTAGGGAAGCCTGGTTGACAGTGGTTAGCATTACTGCCTCACAGCACTGAGTTCATGACTTCAATTACTGGTCAAGAATGATAGTGTGGAGTTTGTTTGTTTTTCATTATTGACAGGTTAGTCAATTGGTTTCTGACAAAAACCTAATGCTTCTGAGAATGTGTGACCATGTTATAGGGAATATTTATTATTTATTAACAGTTTCTTATATAGCACAGCAAACACCGTTGCGCTTTACAATTGGAAATAACAATGATATAACAAAACAATGATATCACAAAACTGGGTGATAACAAACAGTCATAGAGGTAGGAGGGTCCTGCTCGCAAGCTTACAATCTATAGGGAACTAGGCATGGATACACAAGGATAGGTGCTATCTATTGCATAGTTGTCCACCAGATTGCAAAGGTTCTTGGTGGGCTGTATGATATGGTCATACAGCAGTGATGAACCGGGGTTGAGAGGAAGGATGAGAAGACACGTGAGGATATGTGTGGACTGTGCAGAGTGGATGCAATGTGATAGGAAGGTTTATGAAAGTTATGTGGGTGGTTCTGGAATTTGATAAGCTTGCCTAAAGAGGTGAGTTTTCAGGGAACGATTGAAGGTTTGGAGACTAGAGGAGAGTCTTATTGTACGTGGTAGGGCATTCCACAGAGTGGGTGCAGCCCGATGAAAGTCATGCAATTGTGAGTGGGAGCAAGTAATGAGTGTGGATGAGAGATGCAGATCTTGTGAAGAGCGAAGATGTCGGTTGGGAGATATTTTGAGATAAGCGAAGTGATGTACGTTGGTGTAGTTGGTTAATGGCCTTGTGTGTGAGTAAAAGTATTTTAGATTGAATACGGTAGAATACAGGTAACCAGTGGAGAGACTGACAGAGTGGATCTGCAGATGATGAACGTCTAGCAAGGAAGATTAGCCTCGCAGCTGCATTCAGAATGGAATGTAGTGGTGAGAGTCTCGTTTTGGGAAGACCAGTTAGGAGATTATTGCAATAATCAATGAAGGAGATAATGAGAGCATGGATTAGAGTTTTAGCAGTGTCTTGTGTAAGGTATGGTCGTATTTTGGATATGTTTTTTAGATGCATGTAACATGCTTTTGGGACAGATTGAATGTGGGGAACAAAGGACAGATCAGAGTCAAGGATGACACCTAGGCAGCGAGCTTGTGTGGTAGGGTAGATTGTCGAGTTTTCAACAGTGATGGAGATATCAGGTTGGTAACTACTATTGGCCGGTGGAAATATAATTAACTCTGTCTTTGATATATTAAGTTTGAGGTGGCGAGATGTCATCCAAGATGAAATGGCAGATAGGCATTCAGTGACACGGCCCAGTACAGATAGGGACAAATCAGGGGATGATAGGTAGATTTGAGTATCATCTGCGTACAGATGATACTGAAATCCAAAAGAGCTGATTAGTTTACCAAGAGATGAGGTATAGATAAAGAAAAGCAGAGGACCCAAACCTGAGCCTTGCGGTACTCCAACTGAAAGAGGTAGTGAAGAGGAGGTAGATTCAGAGAAGCGAGCACTGAAGGAGCGATTAGATAAGTAGGATAGGAACCAAGAAAGGACTGTGTCTTTAAGACCTAGATATTGTAGTGTTTGTATGAGAAGAGAGTGGTCAACAGTGTCAAAGGCAGCAGATAGATCTAGAAGAATAAGTAGTGAGTAATGACCTTTAGACTTCGTAGTGTCCAAATCATTAACCACTTTAGTCAGTGCTGTCTCTGTGGAGTGTTGGGAACGGAAGCCTGACTGAAGTGGGTCCAATAAATTGTGTGAGTTAAGAAAGTGTGTGAGTCGAGTGTAGGCAAGTCTCTCAAGTAGCTTAGAGAGACAAGGTAGCTGAGAGATAGGGCAGTAGTTTGAGAGAGAGTTAGGGTCAGAATTAGTTTTTTCAAAATGGGAGTAATCACTGCATGCTTGAAGAGTGAAGGAAAAATACCAGTAGAGAGAGAGATTACAGATGTTAGTTAAGGTAAGGATGAGCACCAGAGACAGAGCTTTACTTATTTGTGAGGGTAAAGGATCAAGAGGAGAGGTAGTAGAGAAGCAGGATGAGAAGAGTGATGATACTTCATCTTCATTTGTGGGATCAAATGAAGAGAGAGAGCCAGAGGGTTCAGGTGAAGAACTGAGCAGGTCACTGGCTGGCGAAGAGCATACCATTTCATCTCGCATCTTATCAATCTTCTTCTTGAAGTAGGAAGCAAGATCTTGTGCCTTGATAGTTGCTGGTGAGGTAGGTGAGGGAGGACTCTGAAGTGATTTAAATGTATTAAAGAGTCATTTGGGGTTAGAGGCTTCAGCAGAGATAAGAGTTTGGAAATATGTTTGTTTGGCAGTGTCCAGGGCATTTCTATAAGAGTGGTAGACAGTCTTATATGTGAGGAAGTCACTTGAAATACGAGCTTTACGCCACTGACGTTCAAGTTTACGTGTGAGTTTTTGTAGTTGTCTTGTTAATTTAGAGTGCCATGGATGACATCTACAGTAGGCCTACATGGAGTGTGATGGGGAGCTGGAGCCACTTCACCAAGGGCTAGTTCTAGAGTCTCGTTCAGGTGTGATACAGCCATCTCAGGAGAGGTGAATGCAGAAATAGATTAAAGCAGTTTTTGGAGTGAGGTGGAAAGTTCTTGAAGATTAATTGTGTTATTATATCTGTGGGTTTGAGGAGTATTGGAGGACTTCAGCAACACAGAGTTTGAATTATCGGAGGAGAGCATGCATGTGATAAGGTTGTGATCTGAGAGGGGGAAAGGAGTGTTTGTGAGTTCAGAAACAGAGCATAGTCTGGTGAATACTAGATCAAGGCAGTGGCCCTCCCAATGAGTAGAGGAGTCAGTCCACTGGGAGAGGCCGAGAGAGGAGGGTAGAGAGAGTTGTTTGGTGAGTGAGAAGCAGATTTTGGACAATCAATAGCAATATTGAAATCACCCATGATGATGGTGGAGATGTCAGAGGATAGGAAGTGAGGGAGCCAGGCAGAAAAATCTTCCAGAAATTGTTTGGGATGCCCAGGTGGGCGATAGATAGCTGCAACATGCAGAGAGAAAGGAGAGTGAACCCTGATGGAATGTACTGTAATGCAAATGTGAGTGATGGAACCTGTGGTAGAACAGTGTATGCGAAAGATTGGGAAAGTAATAGTCCAACTCCTCCTCCTTTATCGTTACCAGGCCTGGAGGTGTGTGTAAAGTGGAGACCACCATGTGACAGTGGTGCAGGGGAGTCTGTGTCTGATTGTGTAAGCCAGGTTTCTGTTATAGCCAGCAGATTGAAGTTGTTAGATATGAAGAGGTCATGGCTGTATGCTAATTTGTTACAAATGGAGTGTGCATAAGGCACATTTTAGTGATCTGGAGGGTGATGGAAGACATGTGATGTTTATGAGGTTAGCTGGATTTCTATGTTGCTGTGAATCAGGTGAATGTGAGTGATGCAAGTGGTTGGGTCCTGGATTTGGTGAAGTGTCACCAGCTATCAGAAGCAGAAGTCAGAGAGATAAATGTGGGTGTCAGAGGTTTGTGAATTTTTTTTATGGTGAGAGGTTGTAGATGTTATTGTCAATGAGTATAGGAAAGTAAAAAGCGCACGAGTGTTAATAAGAGGGGAGTGAATAATTGAGGGGACAACATGTACAGACTGGGGTGAGTTGCTGGGAGAGTGAATAATGCAATCTCCCTTATTAATATTCCACGAAGAGCAATGGCGAAAAACCAATTTGTGGTACATAGTTTTTTGGGATTAAACCAGAGTTATCTAGGCTGAGAGTGTAAGGTTTCACTTGTTTGAGTTAAAACTTCAGGTGCCTATTTACTGGTGTTGGTCCGCTGTATGTTAACTGAACATGACAGAGCAAAATGACAAATAGGTATGTACAGTCACACGCAAATCACAATGTAACTGGTTTTATACAAAATTGGTTGCATTCTGTTCTTAGAGGTCATGAGGATTATAGTTGGAAAGATATATACATACGCTTAAATGCACAGATGATTTTGATTGAGGATGAAAGGAAGGGTCGTTGTTTTGTTGCAACGTTGGTTGGGTGTTTCCATCTGTTTTCATCCTGCTTAAGTCCTGGGTAAGTCTATATTGTAATATTTTCTTAACCCTTTTAAAACAATATGGATTGTAAGCTCCACTGGGGCAGTGACTAATGTGATTGACTGACATATTCACTATAAAGTAATGCAGAGTTTGTATGTGCTATATAAATAACTCATCATACAGTACACTGTTGGTTTCGGGATCACTATAAACCTAAAGTAGCTCTGTCTACGGGCAGCAGAATAACAGCACTTTCCTTGTATCATCTTCCCTGTTATGTCAAAGTTACACAGTAATACATGCTGACAGTGAGGAATGAGCTGGCAGGATGTACAATTAATAATTTGCAGTGTATTAATTCACAGTGGCCTAGGGCAGGACAAACTGTAAATACACCGGTGCTTCAACTGGGATATGAACATCAGGACTATAAAATGCGCTTTTCTTTTTTTCTGAAGTACAATTGTGTTTGGGAGCTCCCAGAAACTAGTGGTGCTTATATCTTACAGGACTTGTCCACCGCCAAACATGTATTCTTCACCTGTAGACTCATTCTCTCTTGTACTATCTTCGTGGGGAGTGTTCATGAACCAGAGAGGTGCCAGAAGAATGCATTTCTGCATGCAAGATGAGTTAATGAGTTGATCAAGCAGAGCATAATGGGCCTGATTCAAACCTGATCACTGTTGTGCGAAATCACACAGCGGGCGTTTATCGAATGACTGTGCATGCGTATGCACCGCAATGCACAGGCGCGTTGCCAAACAGCGACAGGATGGTGTGAAAATTTTGATCGCAAGGGGTTGGTCGCAAGGTGATTGACAGAAAGCGGGCATTTGTGGGTGGTAACTGGACGTTTTCTGGGAGTGTCAGTAAAAACGCAGGCATTCCCAAGCGTTTTCAGGGAGGGCGAGTGACGTCAGCTCCGTTCCCGATCAGCCTGTTTGTATCGCACTGTGGGAATATGTCTTGGGCTACGCACACACTGCACAGAATGGAAAAATCATTCGATGGTGAGTGAGCTGCAAATGTATATGCAGCTGTTCGCTGTCTGGTGATATTTTCACACAGTGTACACATGCAATCAAACACTTGCATGAGGCAGGTTTTCACTCTCTATGGACGGCGGCTATCTGATTGCAGACCTCTACAAAAAACGCAGAGCAGCGATTAGGCCCAATGTCAGGTCATCCCATTCCATCATTGCTGATATTATTACATCTGAAAGTCCCTATGGCTCTGTGACTTAGTGTTGGAATGCATTCCTCGCAGTCTGTTCAGTGCCATAAAGGCACTAAAGTGCCCATTACATATGAAGGGCGGGATGTATCAAAGCATAATTTGCAGTCAGACCTCTGAAAATGCGCCAAGCTCCAGAATGGTGATACATTGCAAATCACAGAGGGCATTCCAGAGCACAGAGCCCTGTGGGCGGACCTGCCACTCACGCACGGCCCCTGCATCTTGCTAGCGGGGTACACCGTGCAATCAGAATTACTACTGCAGTGGGGCCATCTTTTGGATGCTCCAGACATACACTCTGCAGCTCTTACAGCCCCCCGGAGTAACCTGAGGATGTTCCAAGCAGTGCTGTCATTTCCGGCGCTGGCGGCCCCTCCCATCTGCATGTTGTCATGACATCATGTGTTGAAGGAGTGCTGTCGGCACAGGGTGGAGTGAAGCCCTGTGATGGCGCTGGACAGGGCTGGCACAGGGCAGAAAATCTATCTGTAACAGCGCTGTTTGCAAAAGCTTAAATTCTATAAAAGTATGTTCATTAGGGATGTAGTTGGAATCCAGGTGGTCGGAATTTCAAAGGGTAAAATACCGACGCCAGAATCCCAACCGCCAAAATGCCAACAGCGCCACCACAGCTATTCCCACTTCTGGGTGTCCATGACACACATGGAGGAGGAACAGAACTTGTGGCAAGCGAAGTGAGACACCAACGTGCTTCGTTCCGCTCACCCTCCTGCCGGCATTCTAACGATTGGGATTCCAGCGTCGCCATTTTGACCACCGGGATCCCGTACCCAACCTGTTCATCACTAGCTATGTGTTATGCAGTAGTCCGCAGAGGAGATTTCAAAAATATCTATAATACAATGCTGGTCCCAAACTTCCAAAATTGGAAATAGGCCCTTTCTATCCTCATCATGCGCTTGTGCTCAAATTTCACAGTCAGATACAGTAGCAGTGTTGGAACAGTGGTCTAGCGGTTAAAAGAGTTGCAGATCTCTGGGGCTAAGGAGGAGATGTCTGTCTCCCACGATGTCACGTATGCACAGCAACAACATGATGCTGCACATGCTCAGTAGTAGTAATAGTGGCCAGCTTGGTAAGGGAATGACATATCATCCCAAAGGAGCCATATTGGAGATGCTCAGTGTCTGAACTCACTTCACAGGTGACAACTTCGAATGGTTTCAGCCCCTTGCAGAACAGAGAAAGTAGCACTGGACTAAGGTACAGTCCCTCCCTCCCCCTCCTTGCTTGTTGCGTAGCTTTGGATGGCTTGCTGTTCCTCCATCTGCTGAAGAATATGAATGGTGGAATTCCACCTGGTTACCACCTCTTGCCTCAGCTGGTGGCATGGCAAATTAAACTGTTTTTGCAGGTGCTGCAATCTCCTACATGCAGCTGCTGAATTCCGAAAATGTGCTGCAATTTTTCAGGCCACAGACAGCATCTCCTGCACGCCCATGTCTTTCCTTAAAAAACTCTGTATCACCAAGGTGATCATGTCAGCAAAACATGGGACGTTTTGGAATTTACCCACCTGTAATGCTCTCACAATATTTGTGGTGTTCTCAGAAATAGAAAGATTAAGAGTGTTTAACCACTCTAACTCCTGGCGCAAATAAAAATTGAATTTAAGATGGCTATACAGCAGCTGCAAGCACTGGGGGACTGCTAATTCCCTCAACCAACTAGAAAATATATACACAAAAGTGCTGCGCTTGATGTATGCTTAATAACAATTAATAAAAAGAAAAAAATATTTTTTATATATATAGGTGTCTGCTTAGATCAAATTAAAACACATATGGAACTTGCTGGTAAATTATAAACAAATTTAATTACACATACAATAATAAACAAAAACCATTTAAAAGAAGCTCAAGCACACTGAAAGACGTTTCTAAAATGTCACTAAGTTGAAGTGATTCGTAACAATGTATCCGCAATGCTGCCACATAGACCTTAATTGTGGTCTCTTAGTATCAATGAACTGAATTGCAACGGTTAAAGCCTGCACGAGAAAAACTTTAACTCCTGTCCTCAGTGCTACTGGCGTCCCAGTGCAGAGGAAATGATGCTGATCATATTTACCCGACCTGCGGGGAGATTCAGGAGAAAACGGAGTACCTTCCAAGCGTCCGCCGCCGGCACTATCGCGGTGCAGATGCTTCTGTCCTGGCGGGCGGGTACGGACGCTGCTCTGGAGTGCTGACCTGGTGTTCCGGTGATTCCAAGCGTCCGCCGCCGGCACTAGTGTGGTGCAGATGATTCTGTCCTGGCGGGCGGGTTAGGACGCTGCAGTGGAAGACTGACCAAGTGTACCGGTGCAGGTTCTCTGAGGCTGTTTGTCAAATTCAAATTCGCCGCTGTAGGGAAAAGTGGCTAGCGGTAATCAGTATGTCAGTGGGCTTGAGCCAAAAGGAGTGACGTCAACGCGTTTCGTCCCGTCTCCCGGGACTTCCTCAAGACGATCAGAAATCTCAGAAATCACAAATCCTGAGGAGACCCCAAGTGGGGTAAGACATTTTGCCTCTTAGTGAAGCCGCTGTTACACAGAGTAGCCTGCCTCTGAATGAGCTGGCATGCTTTGTTAGATGCTGCCAGGGCTGGCATCAGAAATTATGGGGCCCAGGCCCGGCAAAATACTATAGGCAGGGCCCCCCACCCAAAAACAAACAAACAAACAAATATATATATATATATATATATATATATAATTTATAAATTTTATTTTTTTTAAAGAAAGAAAATTCCTATGTCCCCACAGTTTTGCCCCCAGCACCATATTATGCTGCCCCACAAAGTACCTGCTCATTGTCAGGGGTATTTATTGTTGTCAGGGTCCAGGGGTCTGCTCGCCACCACCCCGCCCCTCTCCCTCCCCCACCGCCACTGCTGCAGACTGTTTGTCAGCCTGCTTCAAACAAAACTTTTGAAAATGTCCCTCCCAAAATGGCCGCCACCACGGAGGAGACAGTTATTAAAGATACTAGAGCCTCCTCTAGTATCTTTAATAACTGTCTCCTGTGAAGCTGGTGGCTATCTTGACAGTGATATTTTCAATAGCCTGCAGGCACCAGACAACAGCAGAGGCAGCGGCAGAAGAACGGACGGTGGTGGTGAGCATGCAGCGCCATGAGTGGCCTGGGCCTTCCCCTCTCTGTTACAGAGGCCAGGCCTGGGACAGCTGTGCCCACTGCACCCCCCTGATGGCGTGCCTGGATGCTGCTGAAGGCGATTCACCCACCCAGTGGGCTGCCACAGTCATGTAATCTTTAGTTTGCCCAGTTCTGCTTGTCCACATATCTGTGGTTAAGTGGACAGTGAGTACAATGGCATTTTGAAGGCCAATAATTAGGGTGTTTTTCTTAACCTCCTGGAACAGGTAAAGAATTGCTTGTCTAGTAAAATGGAACCGAGATGGAATTTGGTAGTGGGGACACAGGACCTCAATTACAGATATTGTCTAAAACCTGCTGCATTAATGGAGGATTTTGTACACAGAACTACCACTAGCATAGCTGTCATGATTTCAGTGATCCTCTGTGCAACTGGATGGCAGCTTTCATACTAGCTTACTTCTTGCAAAGGATTGTTTCACAGTCAATTGTTGTTTGAAACTACTAGTAGTCTTCTTGGTCCCCTTTTTGGGATGAATATTTACCCCCCGCAGAGGCAGCAGGCCTAGTGTGCAAGGATTCTTCTGAAGAATCCTGGATAGGGGAGGAGTCAGTTATCCTTAGCAAACTTGATTCAAGAGGACTACCTCCGTTCATTCAGGAATTTGATGATGAAGGTGTTGTAGATTATGAAGTACTAATGTCACCTTGACTAGCACTAGTACTTGGTTGCTGCTCCTGCTCTTCTATGGACCGACAGTGATCCATAGTGACTCACAGCACTTACTATATATTATTAATGCAGTGGCATGGCACATACTAAGCATTATTATAACACAATGTCACTGCCGGGCCCTGAACACACACAAGTTTTAGAAGAAAAAAAACTTTTTTCTTTGATTTTTAACAAATGACAGCAACTTCACACTGTAACACTCACACAGCGCTTTTATTACTAATGCAGTGGCATGACACCTACTGAGCAGTACTTTAACACAGTACCACTGCTTGGCCCTGAACAGACAGGGGCTTGGTGAGTATGGTGTTTGGTTTTATTTTTTCTGTTGTATAGCGGCATCTACTGGGGGGCAAACTACTGGGGGCTATTACTACAGAGGGGCACCTACTGGGGGTCATTACTACAGAGGGGCACCTACAGGGGGCAAACTACTGGAGGGCATTACTACAGAGGGGCACCTACTGGGGGCAAACTACTGGGGGGCATTACTACAGAGGGGCACCTACTGGGGACAAACTACTGGGAGGCATCTACTGGGGGACATTACTACTTGGGGGCATCTACTGGGGGCAAACTACGGGGGGACATTACTACTGGGGGCATCTACTGGGGGCAAACTACTGGAAGACATTACTACTGGGGGGCATCTACTGGGGGCAAACTACTGGGGGGCATTATTACTGGGGGCAAGTTACAAGGGGGCAAGCTACAAGGGGCAAACTACAAGGGGGCAAGCTCCTGGGGGCAAACTACAATGGGGCAAACTACAGGAGGGCATTACTACTGGGGGCATAACTACAGGGGCGTTACTACTGGGGGCGTAACTACAGGGGCAGTACTAATTGGGGGCATTACTACTGGGGGCTAAACTAAAGGGAGGGTAAACTACTGGGTCATAACTGCAGGGGCATTACCACTGGGGGCATAACTACTGGGGCTAAATGACAGGGGGCATTACTACAGGCAACATTACTACTGGTGGCAATACTACACAGGGGCATTACTAATGGGGGCACTACTAATGAGGGCATTGTAAAGGGGGCACTTCATAAGGGGCATCACTCCTGGAGACATAAGGGGCACTACTACTGGGGGCATTGCATAAGGGGCACCACTACTATGGGCTCTATATAAGGGGCACTACCACTGTGGGCACTACCAGTATAGTGGACATTGCATAAGGAGCACTACTACTGTGTGTATTGTATAAGGGGCGCTACTGCTGTGGGTATTATGTGTATTATGGGGTGCTACTACTGTGGGCATTATGTGTATTAGGGGTGCTACTACTGTGGGCATTATTACTATTGTGTGACCATGCCCCTTTCTTTTTGAGACCACGTCCCTTTTTTGCCTTTATTACATGGGCATCATGTGGAGGGGGGTGAGTTCCACCACATCTCTAGGACCACTTTAAGCACTGACAGTATCTAACCAAAAGGAGAGAGGATTTCCACAGGTAGTGGTACATCACCTTAGTGGAAATCTTTATTTAACCTTTGGTATTACATTTCATCTCCACTTTTATTTGTAAATAAAAATATTAATTAGGATTAAATGTATACTAGTGGCAACACATCAAAATCGGTTGGTTTAAAAAAAAAAAAAAGGATAAACTCATATTAAGCAACAAATGTAAACTTTATTTGATTGACAATATTTGAGTCCATCCATTTGCGGCAGGTAATCCATTTGCATCTTCCTGAGTGATCTTTACTAAAACAGAATCCTTTGGTCTTGCATGGGATAGGGCAACATAGAGCATACCAAGGTGGTCATTCCGAGTTGTTCGGTCGCTAGCAGTTTTTTGCAGCCGTACAAACGCTATGCCGCCTCCCACTGGGAGTGTATTTTAGCTTAGCAGACGTGCAAACGAAAGGATCGCACAGCGGCGGCAAATAATTTTTGTGCAGTTTTACAGTAGCTCAATACCTACTCAGCGCTTGCGATGACTTCAGACTATTCAGTTCATGTTTTGACGTCACTAACACGCCCTGCGTTCACCCAGCCACGCCTGCGTTTTTCCTGGCACGCCTGCGTTTTTACAAACACTCCCTGAAAACGGTCAGTTGACACCCAGAAACGCCCACTTCATGTCAATCACTCTGCGGTCTGCAGTGCGACTGAAAAGCTTCGCTAGACCCTGTGTGAAACTACATTGGCCGTTGTAAAAGTACGTCGCGCGTGCGCATTAGGCCGCATACGCATGTGCAGAAGTGTCATTTTTTTGCCTCATCGCTGCACAGCGAACGAATGCAGCTAGCGATCAACTCGGAATGACCACCCATGTGAGAAGACTGGCTCTAGCAGATATATTCCGACTTTGGCAAGTGTCTGTCCTTGACTCTTATTCATTGTCATCGCAAACTGTCCTTGTGTCCAGGTTCCTGGTAAGCATCACAACTGCACCTTTTTTCAGACCTAGAATGTGGAGCGGAAGTCCACCCATCTCGATCGTGGCAAAAATTCAACTGGCTAGCATTCTTTTTCAATCTCATCTACAGTCACAACTGTGGAAAATGCGCTCTTAGCCTGGAAGTTGTTAATTGATCTTGTTTTTGATCTCATAACAGTGGGAATTCTTCGGGCAAAGGATTGCTCTATCTTTCAGTTAGTTTTCAGACAGGGTTTGAATGTTACTGCTGTATATTGTTTCAATAACGTCACCCTTACACAACACTTCATTTGATATTTGAATGAAAGGCGAACATGGGCACAGCCAGAACCAACTGCAGATAGAAAGTCTACGAATGAGACTTCGTTAGGGTTTGTACGCATGTTCTGTGTCAGGAGATACTTTTTCGAAATGTGGCCATAGTGGGCATGATTTCAGACAGTTCTTATAATGTTACTTTCCGTGTGCTGAGTGAGGGACTATTGGTAGAACCTGTTGAAAATCTTCTCCAAGTATCAAGAACTTGCCAAGAAATGATTGTTCGTTATTTTCGATGTCGCAGATTAAACAATCAAGGCAGATCAGATCATAGAACACCATGCACACACCAAGTCTGACACTGAACTGATCGTCTAATGTAGATCAGGGCAATAATTTCATTTGCAAGGTAAACAAATAAAGTGCATATTTTGGATCTAGCGTAGAGCAAATGTTTACATTGCTCACACACACTTCTCCATGGGAACTTTGCTGCTCCACAACGCCCTTACCGTTGCCCTAATCTCGTTTTTCTCTTCGATTGGTGCATCTACATGGTAAGACCTTAATTTTGATACCTTAACCATATTTTTACATTCCGTCATTCAGCTGTTCTCTCAAAATGGCGCCCGAATCAACACGGGAGAGAATTATATAGATCTAAAGCATGCAAGACCCAACGCCGGGAAGATGACGTTGGCCTCATTTTGGTATCTAAAACTGTCCAAGAGATCCCAGCTAGGATCCACTTGAAAACTATAAGTTCTGGCAGGGTCCGGCTTTTAGAAAACCAAACCTGCACATCTCTAAGCAGCTCCTAACTGCCATGTTACCGACTGTTGCCCTTATTTATCAATGAGTGATAAATTTCACTGTGAGTGATAAATTGCACCAGCCAATCAGCTCCTAACTTCCATATCACAGGCTGAGTTTGAAAAATGACAGTTAGGAGCGGATTGGCTAATGTAATTTATCACTCAAAGTGAAATTTATCACACATTGACAAATAAGGGCATGTGTTTGAAAAAAGACAGTTAGGAGCTGATTGGTTGGTACTTTATCTCCCATTCATCTCTCTCTATGGCTTAGTAAATAGATCCCATAGTCTTTCTAATGTATTTCTAGAAAGGTGCTCAAATCCCTCTGGGCCACAATGCACTTTGGGTAGCTCTGCATATGATCTACTTATAAAACTGATTCAAAAATTAAAAATGAATATGCTTGAAAATGTTACAAATTGTCCAACAACAAGGACATTATTTAAATGTAAAAATATATGCAGATATGTCAAAGCATAATAATCTAATAAAATTGGTTAGACGGATTTGTGTATTGCAAAATGATAATAATTCTTCATTGTATCCCAAAATATTGGATTAGCTGTAAGGCAAATATGTCACAGTTATTCTTTCTGTGATATATGTTGTTTGGAAGTTAAGTGATATGACCTACATTTAAAATGCAATACAAATATTGATAAACATGTAAAAAAAAAATGCTATGCCAAGTTAAATATTCCTGTTCTTGGCTGAGAAACTGTGCCTTTAAGCCTTATAATGAGACTTTCCTCTAAGACCCACGTCGACTCATTAATCCCTCATATTAAAAATTTAAGTGAACAATATAGGGCCTGCCATTTGAAAATTACACCTAATTCCAGGTTGATTAACTTCTACATTCGGAGAATGGGATAGTTAAAGAGGGATATTTTTAATTCACTTGGTTTTTCTGAATCCAATCGATCTTACTTACACAATAAATATAGTATGATTCGTACTAATTATTATATTTTTATGCTTACAGATTGTTGGTCTCCATCTACTATTATTATTTTTTATATTCTGAGCAGATTGAAGTATATTTAACAGAGAAATGCTTTTTTCCTGGAATTTTTTATTTTATTATAGGTAGGAAAATGCGTTAATTTAAAACAGCGTTTTCAGGATTTACTCAATATGAATTTATTAATAAATGATTTATGACTCAATTATTACTCCGTACAACTGTGGGAAGGAAATGGCAAATCATCAGGTTTTAAAACAACAGGGTTTGTATTCGAGCTACGATGCCTGGGGCTATATGTAACCAACCTTTTTTTGGGGGATCTTTTTCTTAATTTATGTCACAACTGAAGGGAATGTAGTTGACATCCTGATCTTCTTTTTCAGAGGTAAAGTGTATAACATGCTCTATTTTAGGTTCTTCCCTCTGGATGTAAAACAAGGTAAGTAATACATACATGGAAAGTAGTTCCTGCCACTGTATCAAAAATATGATTTTGCTGTATTGCAATTTTTTTTTTAAGAAAGGATATTTTTCCTGTTTTCTTTTTTTAAACATAATTCATAAAACAGTGAAGTTACTGCTTCAGTGTTTTTATATAGCTTTTTTGGTTAAATAAAGGTACTAAAATATCTGTGCTCAATCAGTTATGTAACTATACAGATCATGTATATGGGTTATAACAGTGCTTCCAAGAGCGGTACTCACGGGATGTAGTCATGTGACCGGCGGTCAAGAGACCGACTGTCACATAACCTTCCCCTACATCTCACCCCCTCACAATCCCAACAGGGACTTTGTCCACGACACCTATAGAGAGGAAATAGAACACGTGGTTGCACTCGCCTCCCCTCCCCCCCATTGGGATTCCGCTGCCAGGATCCCGACGTCGGTATACTGACCGGCGGTCTCCTGACCACCGCTCACGCATACCACACCCGTACTCAAGGCTCCGCAACAGTCCAGGTTTTAGGGAAATCCTTGCGTGCACAAATGGTATAATCAAACTGACTGAGGTACTGTACTATATAAGTCACCTGTGCCGATCCTTAAAACCTGGATTGGTGGGGTGACATAAGGACCGCATTTGGGAACGACTGGGTAATGCACTGATTTGACATGTGTTGGTATATTAGGGTGGTGCACAGCGGATGTGAACGTGATTGTTGAGCCACACAGAGAGTCCTTAATCCGAATGCTGGGTTTATTGGTAAACATCAGGTATTCCTATACACCCTCGTATTCCTATACATGCTGGTGCCATCGTATTAGTTATACAGTATCTTTGGGAAAATGGCACTCACACCAGGGGAGTTTTAAGAGAGGAGTAGGCCCGTGTGCAGCCTTCTCGTCCAGGACCCACCAGCGGTGCAGTGCTGTAGAGAGTCGCGGGGGGTTCAGAGAGGGAGAGGCAGTGTCAGAGAAAAAGAGACCATGGGCGGGATGTACTAATGTACATCGTCGCCCTGCGCCACGATGCTGATCGCATATGTACTAACATATGCGATCAGCATTGCGGAGGACAGCTCTTCCGATAAGAGCTGTCCTCCGCGATGCACAGCGGCAGCCTGACTTCCGGGATTCGGCCCCAGAAGTCAGTCTGCGCATGCGCGGGGTGACGGGGGCGGCCGCAGGGCATGCTGGGAGGGATCCGATCGGATCCCTCACACAGCGCCGCGGAGAGAAGCCCATAGGCTTCTATGGACTATCGCCAGCTAAAGCTGGCAAACCCCGCCGCGGCGCTGACCTGGCGGCCGGGGGATAGTACATCAGGAAAATGCGGTAAACAGGGGGTTTACCGCATTTTCCGCTTAGTACATCCCGCCCCATGTCAGGGAGGGAGAGAGGAAGGGAGATAGAGACAGTATCAGGGTGAGAGGAAGAGACACAGGGGGTGATTCGGACTTCCCTGACATGCGGGGTAACGCCCAGCACAGGGCTAGTCCGCCTCGCATGTCAGGCCCTACCCTGTCGTACAAGTACAAAAGCATTGCGCTTTTGTACTATAGGAGTAGCTCACAGCAGCCAGCGCAGCTCCTGCGCACTGATAGGGAGCTACTCACCGCTGCCCGAGTTGCAGCGGCTGCGTGTGATGTCAAGAGCCGCCGCGGCCCGCCCCCTGCACGGTCCGGGCACGCCTGCATTGCCCGAACCGCGCCCCCTAAACGGCGGCCTAACACTGCCGACCTGCCTCCTCCCGCCTAGCGACCGACTCTGCCTGTCAATCAGGTAGAGACGATCGCAGCGCTAAGACAGCCATCAGCTGTCTGCCATGTGCCGGGCACTGCGGTGACGTCGCATGCGCACTTCAGACCTGATCGCTGGTGTGCGAACACGCACAGCAGTGATCAGGTCTGAGTTAGCCCCATAGTGTCAGGGGGAGAGAGAGAGAGGGAGAGTATTGGGGAGAAAGAGAGAGACAGTGTCAGAGAGAGAGAGTCAGAGTGTTCAGGGAGAGAGAGAGAGGAGCAAGAGATAGTGTCAGGGAGAGAGAGGGGGAAGAAAGGGAGAGAGTAAGAGGGAGGGGGGACGAGCAGGAGATACATTACCTATCCTGAATACAGCAGAGGTCTATGATGGGGGTGGGCACCTCACGGAATTAGACTCCTCCCCCTAAATACCCGCAAATCGCAACACTGGTGACTGCTCTGCAGCCGGGACCTGGAGCCGGCCAGGTAGGGCCCCTGCATCCCCCTCTACATCCTCTACGTGACTAGTCTGTGGGGTAGGGTGCTATCGGGGACGGTAGTCGTTCTTACTGTGGGTGGGGGGAAGGGGGAGCGGCGGGCCTTGGAGACAGCCTATGACTGGGTGCACGGAGCCCATGACTGGGTGCAGGGGGAGCAGTAGGTCCTGGAAGCAGCTCCGGCCCCACACCAGCTGCACCCACGTAAAGTTGGTAGTTATGCCAGTGGATACAAGTCCAAAATAAGATGCTTCTTACAATTAGCAGTCTGCATGTGTACCTCAAGAAGCAATTGCTGGCTATGCATGTTCTGTGCAATGAACAGAGAATACACTCCCTTACTGATAATACCATAGACGCCTCTAGCCATGAAATTATTTGTTTTTGGGGTGGCTTTTATGTGGACACATGGGAAACATCCACCTCGTCAGTATCATGGGAGGGTGGTGAGCGTGTAGCTTGAATCCCACACTCATATGAGGAGTGCATACAGATAAGGGGTGCCTTTTTCAGTTGGATATGTTCCACCCAGCATAGAGTGGCTGTAAGTGCCAATAATAATGATGACAGCTACAACTGCAGCCAGAAAGGGGGCGGAGCGATTCATGCGCATGGATGAATACTTGCATAAACGGATGGATACTCACATTGGCATAAGGTAGTAAATCTGGCAGCCGGGGATGTCTGTAAATAAAGCCCTGACTCTGATCCTATGGGGTAGACTTCATAAAGCTTCTATAAATGAAAAGTGGTAGTGTTGCCCTTAGTAACCAATCAGATTCTGTCCTTCGTTTCTCTATTGCAACCTAGAAAATACCAGACTGATTTGGCAACATCATAACTTTACATCTTCAGAAGCTTTTTAGTGGTTTATGGGGTCTATGTACTAAGCATTGGAGAGAGATAAAGTGGACAGGGATAAAGTACCAGCCAATCAGCTTCTGCCATTTATCAAACACAGCCTGTAACATGGCAGTTAGGAGTTGATTGGCTGGTACTTTACGGTCTATTCAGGAAGCAGTAAAAAGTGTGGAGAAGTGAGCCAGTGGAGAAGTTGCCCATGGCAACCAATCAGTATTGACGTAACATTAATAATTTGCATACTATAAAATTATACTGAGCAGCTGATTGGATGCCATGGGCAACTTCTCCACTGGCTCACTTCTCCACTCATTTCATTGCTTCATGAATAGACCTCTTTATCTCCATCCTCCTTATCTCTCTCCAAGCGGTCTATTCATGAAGCAGTGAAAACAGTGGAGAAACAGACCAGTGGAGAAGTTGCCCATGGCAACCAATCAGCATCTCCCTTACATTTTATAGAAGGTACTTGATAAAGGCTTCCTTCAAATCACAAAGGACAGCTCTTGCAGTAAGAAGAGGGGTTTTTGAATCGCATCCTATCTGCGCATGTGTTGGATGACGATCGCCGCGGGGGGTGCTGGGAGGGATCCGATTGGATCCCTCTCAGTGGGGAAGTGTGATAAGGCTTCTATGGGGCAATGTCAACTGAACATGGCTTTGCCCACCACATCCAAGCCCCGGAATCTATCGCATTCAGGGTCTTAGTGCATACGAGGTTAAGTGGCCAAACCTCCGAAAACTGCATTTTTAGTGGTTTGGCCACATTTTTAGGTTTGCTGCATCCCGCCCTCAGTCACATATTCTAAATGGATAGAAGACTTTGCCTATGGGGGTCATTCCGAGTTATCGCTCGCTTGCTGATAGTCGCCGCCTATGGGGGAGTGTATTTTCACTTTGCAAGTGTGTGAACGCCTGTGCAGCCGAGCGGTACAAAAGCAGTTTGTGCAGTTTCTGAGTAGCCCAGGACTTACTCAGCTGCTACGATCACTTCAGCCTATCCAGTCCCGTAATTGACGTCAGGCACCCTCCCTGCAAACGCATGGACACGCCTGCGTTTTTCCAACCACTCCCTGAAAACGGTCAGTTGACACCCATAAACGCCTTCTTCCTGTCAATCTTCTTGCGATCGGCTGTGCAAATGGATTCTTGGTTAAATCCATTGCCCAGCACGATCCGCTTTGTACTCGTACGCCGCGCCTGCGCATTGTGGTGCATACGCATGCGCAGTTTTGCAGAGTTTTGACCTGATCGCAGCGCTGCAAAAAATAGCTAGCGTGCAATCAGGTCGGAATGACCCCCTGTGTTGCTTATTTGGTGTCTTGGACAATAATATTTCATCTCCTCTTACACAGTGAGAGGAAAACTATGCAGCTTAGCTAAATCCCAGGGGACGCCAAAGTAAATACCTTTACTTTCTAGACTCCATTACAAATATATTATTAATCAGATAAAGTGAAAATATGAAGCAAACAGGTCTCTGGTATCAGCAATAAAGCAGTTACGAGGCAACATTATTATCTTTTTTTGTTTACTCCTTGACTTCATAAGATGAGAGAGAGAAATCCATTGTTAGTAGAATGAGATTAGTGATAATTGCTGTCTCTAATTTAATTCATAACTCCGGATGTAATGTCTCAGAAGGAAAGTAATAAACCACGCACACACAAAAATCAAGATCAACTTTTTTTTTTCTTTCCCAAAACCCGTTTGGAAATGTTTGTGATGTTTATAATGGATTTTTTATGCAGATTTGCATATTCTAAGCAAGATTTGATGAAGAGTGTTCCAGGTCACATCAGACGGTGCTAGAACTATTCCTGTGATTTGTGTGATATTACAGATGTACTTGGAATTACAAATCGGGCTAGTTTATAAACTGCTGTCAGGTGCTGAACACTTTTACAAAAATGAAAGGTTGCCTCCAGGGACAATGACTTGTTTGCGGCATCTAAATCAGCTGGTGGTGCCCCTGTGGATCACCAGCTACAGTATGCCTGTTAAGCAGTGGCTTTAGAGCTACAGGTTGCCTGTGTCTGATCTTGAGAACTATAATGTAATAAAAGAATTATAGCGCCAGGAACATGGGCCAGATTTAACTTTAGGCATGGTAAGCCTATGCCTAGAGACAGCGTCGGACTTGCCGACTGGGGAACCGCTTCTGGTCCATTTATTACACCCACTACCTGCATTGCAGAAGATTGCAGGTGCGAGTGCAGGGAACCGGGTGCCTCTAAACATTGATAAAACATGATAAGTGCAAGATGATAACGCGCCAGCCAATCAGCTCATAGCTGTCAATTTACATATTGGAGCTGATTGGCTGGTGCGTTATCACCTTGCACTTATCACAGCTTTATCACTTCTTTATGCCTTCTCCAGGCTTAATACGTCTGCCCCAATGTCTCCAGCATAAATGAACCAGAAGCAGTTCCCCGGTCAGCCAGTCCGAAGCAGCCTAGAGGTGACAGAGGCATGGTGGCATAAATTCTCCTGCAAGGTACTGTTAATAAATTATTAAATTACAGAAAAATGAACTTAGTCTATCAGAAGTTTGGAAATGTTTTCCTCAATTTTTGGGAGTAGATGTATGTTATGACCTGAGCACAAAGTATTCTGTAAATACTGTAAGAGTATGACCAGTAATGTAGATGAGATGAGTTGTGGGCATACTTACTACTCACTTTTAATGTCCTGTTTAGAAGTCGCAGCTGCAGGGGTTGTGGCACCAATTATTGCATCATGGTGGCTGCCCCACTGCAGTAGTATGTAGCGAATCAATGCATCTAGCAATGGGGGCAGTCCATAATGGCGTGTATCATGTCTAGAGATGAGCGGGTTCGGTTCTCAGAGAACCGAACCCTACCGGACTTTGCCTTCCGAGTTCGGTTCCGAGCCCGGCTCGGGTTTTCCCGCCTGACTCGGAAACCCGAATGCGGCAAAACGTCATCATCCCGCTGTCGGATTCTCGCGGGATTTGGATTCCATATAAAGAGCCGCGCGTAGCGGTAATTTTCACTCCAGTCTCGGAGAGTGTATTGAGAGGATGTGTCCTCAGTGTTCAGTGTCTGTGTGGGAGTGGGAAAGTGGCGTGGCGAGTCTAGTGCTGTGTTGTGCTGTCCAGTGTAGTCAGTGTATTGTGCTGCATCAGTCCAGCCAGTCACAGTGTTGGTGCCCTCTGCTGCTATATATCCAGTGTAGCTGAATAAAGTGGTGTTGTGTTGTGCTGCATCAGACCAGTGGTAGTGTCCTGTCCATCAGTCATTCAAGTGACGATATACGCTGCTGCTATATGTCCACTGCTGACGTATAATAATTATAACAACAACCACAAGTCCCTTACAGTGTTGTTGTGTTGTGCTGTATCAGACCAGTGGTAGTATCCTGTCCATCAGTCATTCAAGTGACGATATATGCTGCTGCTATATGTCCACTGCTGACGTATAATAATTATAACAACATCCACAAGTCCCTTACAGTGTTGTTGTGTTGTGCTGCATCAGACCAGTGGTAGTGTCCTGTCCATCAGTCATTCAAGTGACGATATACACTGCTGCTATATGTCCACTGCTGCCGTATAATAATTATAACAACAACCACAAGTCCCTTAAAGTGTTGTTGTGTTGTGCTGCATCAGACCTGTGGTAGTGTTCTGTCCATCAGTCATTCCAGTCATTCCTGTGCTGCATATTGTCTTATATAACTCCCCCCAAAAAATGGAGAACAAAAATTGAGGATAAAATAGGGAGAGATCAAGAAGAACCACTTCCTCCTAGTGCTGAAGCTGCTGCCACTAGCCATGACATAGATGATGAAATGCCATCAACGTCGTCTGCCAAGGCCGATGTCCAATGTGATAGTAGAGGGCATGTAAAATACAAAAAGCAAAGTTAATTAAAAAGAACCAAAAAAAGAAATTTAAATTGTCTGAGGAGAAACGTAAACTTGCCAATATGCTATTTACGTCACGGAGTGGCAAGGAACGGCTGAGGCCCTGGTCTATGTTCATGGCTAGTGGTTCAGCTTCACATGATGATGGAAGCCCTCATCCTTCCACTAGAAAAATTAAAAGAGTTAAGCTGGAAAGAGCAAAGAAAAGAACTGTGCGTTCTCAGATGGTATCACAAATCCCCAAGGAGAGTCCAAGTGTGTCGGCGGTTGAGAAGCCTGACCTTCCCAACACTGGACGGGAAGAGGTGGCTCCTTCCACCATTTGCACGCCCCCTGCAAGTGTTGGAAGGAGCATCCACAGTCCAGTTCCTGATATTGAAATTGAAGATGTCACTGTTCAAGTACACCAGGATGAGGATATGGGTGTTGCTGGCGCTGAGGAGGAAGTTGACGATAAGGATTCTGATGGTGATGTGGTTAGATTAAGTCAGGCACCGGGGGAAACCGAAGAAGCCCATTGTGATGCCTGGGCAAACTACCAAAAAATCCACCTCTTCGGTGTGTAATTATTTCTCCACAAATCCAGACAACAGGTGTCAAGCCATCTGTTACCTCTGTCAATCTGTAATAAGTAGGGGTAAGGATGTTACCCACCTAGGAACATCCTCCCTTATACGTCACCTGCTGCGCATTCATCAGAAGTCAGTGTCAAGTTGTGAAACTTTGGGTAAGAGCGTAAGCAGTCCACTGACACCTAAATTCCTTCTTTCGCCTGTACCCAAGCTCCTGTAAGCCACACCACCAACTCCCACAACGTCAACTTCCTCCTCAGTCAGGAATGTCAGTAGTCCTGCAGGCCATGTCACTGGCAAGACTGAGTAGTCCTCTCCTAACCGGGATTCCTCCATAGGATGCTTGAGTAGTACGCCTGCTGTTGCTGCCGCTGCTGTTGTTGCTGCTGGGAGTGGATTGTCATCACAGAGGGGAAGTCGTAAGACCACTTGTACTACTTCCAGTAAGCAATTGACTGTCCAACAGTCCTTTGCGAGGAAGATTAAATATCACAGCAGTCATCCTGCTGCAAAGCGGATAACTCAGGCCTTGGCAGCCTGGGCGGTGTTAAACGTGTCCTAAAAAATGCGGTTGTATTCAGATAGATGTATGGCCTCCCGCAGCAACAACAGCAGCGGCACCAGTAGCAGCATCTCGCAAACACCAACTCGTTCCTAGGCAGGCTACGCTATGGATCACCACTTTCCTTAAGAGGCACACAGCTGACAACCTCTTACGGAAACTGAGGGACATCATCGCAAAATGGATTACCCCAATTGGACTCTGGGGATTTGTGATATCGGACAATGCCACCAATATTGTGCGTGCATTACATCTGGGCAAATTCCAGCACGTCCCATGTTTTGCACATGCAATTAATTTGGTGGTGCAGATTTTTTTTTTAAAATGACAGGGGTGTGCAGGAGATGCTGTTGGTGGCCCGAAAAATTGCGGGACACTTTCGGCATTCTGCCACTGCGTGCCGAAGACTGGAGCACCAGCAAACACTCCTGAACCTGCCCCGCCATCAACTGAAGCAAGAGGTGGTAACGAGGTGGAATTCAACACTCTATATGCTTCAGAGGATGGAGGCCAGCAAAAGGCCATTCAAGCCTATACATCCACCTATGATATAGGCAAAGGAGGGCTAATGCACCTGACTCAAGCGCAGTGGAGAATGATTTCAACGTTGTGCAAGGTTCTCCAACCCTTCGAGCTTGCCACATGTGAAGTCAGTTCAGACACTGCCAGCTTGAGATAGGTCATTCCCCTCATCCGGCTTTTGCAGAAGCAGCTGGATAAATTGAAGGAGGAGCTAAGACGGAGCAATTCCACAAAGTATGTCGGACTTGTGGATGGGGCCCTTTATTCGCTTTTCCAGGATTCAAAGGTGGTCAATCTGTTGAAATCAGAGCACTACATTTTGGCCACCGTGCTTGATCCTAGGTTTAAAGCCTACGTTGTATCTCTCTTTCCAGCAGACACAAGTGTGTAGAGGTGCAAAGACCCGTCAACAGCTCCTCCTTCAATTTCTCTCGCCACTGGAGATGCAAGGAAGGATAACATTTCCTAGCCCACCCACTGGCGGTGATGCAGAGCAGTCAGGAGCAAAAGCTGACATCTGGTCCGGACTGAAGGACCTGCCAACGATTACAGACATGTCTACTGTCACTGGATATGATTCTGTCACCTTTGAAAGAATGGTGGAGGATTATATGAGTGACAGCATCCAAATAGGCATGTCAGACAGTCCGTATGTATACTGGCAGGAAAAAGAGGCAATTTGGAGGCCCTTGCACAAATTGGCTTTATTTTTCCTAAGTTGCCCCCCCTCCAGTGTGTACTCCGAAAGAGTGTTTAGTGCAGCAGGTAACCTTGTCAGCGATCGGCGTAGGAGGTTACTTCCACTAAATGTGGAGAAGATGATGTTCATCAAAATTAATTATAAATTCCTCCGGGAAGACCTTTACCAGCAATTGCCTCCAGAAAGTACACAGGAACCTGTGATGGTGGATTCCAGTGGGGACGAATTAATATTCTGTGAGGAGGAGGATGTACTCAGTGAAAGGGTTGAGGAATCAGAGGATGAGGATGAGGTCGACATCTTGCCTCTGTAGAGCGAGTTTGTGCAAGGAGAGATTGATTGCTTCTTTTTTGGTGGAGGCCCAGACAAACCAGTCATTTCAGCCACAGTCGTGTGGCAGACCCTGTTGCTGAAATGATTGGTTTGTTAAAGTGTGCATGTTCTGTTTATACAACATGAGGGTGGGTGGAGGGCCCAAGGACAATTCCATCTTGCACCTCTTTTTCTTCTTTTTATCATGTGGTGTTTGGGGACTAGTTTTTTTAAGTGCCATCCTGTCTGTAACTGCAGTGTCACTCCTAGATGGGACAGGTGTTTGTGCCGCACACTTGTGTCGCTTAGCTTGGCCATCCAGCTACCTCATTGCACCTCTTTTTCTTCTTTGCATCATGTGCTGTTTGGGGACTAGTTTTTGAATAGTGCCATTTTGTCTGCAACTGCAGTGCCACTCCTAGATGGGCCAGGTGTTTGTGCCGCACACTTGTGTCGCTTAGCTTAGTCATACAGCCACCTCCGTGCAACTTTTAGGCCTAAAAACAATATTGTGAGGTGTTCAGAATAGACTGGAAATGAGTGGAAATGAATGTTATTGAGGTTAATAATACCGTAGGAGCAACATTACTCCCAAATTTTGTGATTTTAGCTGTTTTTATGTTTTTTTTTTTAAATCATCCAAATCCAAAACCAAAACCAAAACACGAAATTGTGGTTTTGGTAAAACCAAGCCAAAACCAAACACGAAAATGGAATTAGAACCAAAACACAAAACACGAAAAGTGCCAGCCGCACATCTCTAATTATCAACTTAGAGTGATTGTGAGTTCAAACATTTGTCTCTTGTTATAGCAACTGCAGAACTTTCTCTCTTCTTTTTGCCCATGGCTGTCAGGGACAACCATAGCTCACCACAGATTAGCAGCTTTCACGCAGTTCAACCATCTCTTCACTAGCTGAGTAAATTCAGCTCTTCCCATCGACTTTTGCTTCATCCGTTACCAATCTGTCTTGTCCAATATCAACTTCTACTTTGTCCCTCACATCCCATTCCCTCAGAACTATGTAACTTAGCTGGTTCTGGGGCTCTCTGCTGGGAGTAAACAGCACTATGAATCTGGCCCTATAGAGTATGCCCAAGGAACTACAGCTCATTCAAACTTGACCACCAATTCTCTTATGGGCAGTCAATTTAGAAATATAACCACTAATTAGTTTCATGTGGTTATGAATAATAATCCCATTGTTTATCTAATCACTGCTGGGGACCCCTGAACATGACTATAGTAACCACTGGACCCCTTGAACTGGTAACAATGGACTATCAAGATCTCGCAGAATGGACATAAGTATGCCCCGCTTATTACAGATCACTTTCTGTGTTTTAATTTGTGGTGCCAAGTATCAGATTCCCTTGATGACTGTATGCTGGGAATCCACTTCACTTAAGAAATAATGCATAGGGCCGAATAGGACAGGGCAAAATTAGACCACAAGGTTCTTAGTTTGTACTTTTAAGATGTTTAGTATTTGCCCTTTTATATGTTAATTGAGTGATGAGGGTGTGTATTGGCAGCCTATCACTATTAATTAGGCTGTGGTTTCTGTGTTCATACAGCATTAATAGCTTCATTCAGTTTAAGACTACTGCCTAGTGGGAACCCTCACACTGAGTTTCATCTTTGTTGCGGTGGAGGTAAGAACAGCTTTTAGATGAGTTGTTAGTTATCTGTTAACATGTGATGATGATTGTAGTATCTATGTAAATAGTTTATGTGCATTAGCTAGATGAGGTAGTGTACCTTTAAGAATCTGGCTGCACAGATGAACATGTGATCAGGAAGTAGAAGGAAGTAGGAAATAGAAGGAGAGCAGCATGTGGAGTTGATGTCTATCTATAACCATGCAAGTACTACATACCAATAAGAAATAAAATACATAATCTTCATACTGTATGATTCATTGAAATAAAGAGATGTACATCAGGACATAACAACTGGCGGCGAGGATAAACTTTAAACTACTTACACTCAGCCACTGTACATTCCTCTTAGTCACCATGGCTGACATGCTAGCATTAATCCCTCAGTTTCTGCATACAGATGCCCCTCATGCAGCAGAGTTATGGAGAAAATGGCTTGCCCAGTTTGATCACTATATTGAAGCTATGGGGGTTACTTCTGATAACAAAAAGAAAAGCATGCTTCTTCTCAGTGCTGGCTCCAAGATTTATGAACTGTATGATACTTTGCCAGAGGCAAACACCAGGGATTAGAACAAATGCAGGGACTCTCTGACTGCTTATTTCGCCCCAAAATGCAGCCTGTCACATTCAAAATACCTATTCAGGACAGCTATGCAACTACAAACTGAATCTGTTGATGCACACATTACTAGATTACGGATTCTTGCCAAAACTTGTCAGTTCCATGATGTAGAGGATGAAATTAAGCAGCAGCTAATTGCATTTGGAACATGTGGAAAGTTGCGCAGACGTGCTCTTAAATCTGAAATGATGCTGACTGAGCTGCAGCAATATGCTAGAAGTCTAGAACTTTCAGAGACACATGGTAAAGACATGGAGAGGGGCATGACCCAGCTGCAAGTGTGCAATTAATTACACACTGACACAAGTACCATTCAGGAGACAGGGAAATCTAGATCATGTTACAGGTGTGGACGCTCCTATCCACATTCAGGAGACTGTCCTGAGACAGGTAAAATTTGCACTGCATGTGGCAAAATGAATCACTTTTCCTCTGTTTGTAAATCTAAGGAAATCAAGTCTACACCTAGACAATCTTCTCAGCAGTTTAAATCCAGGCGAAAGACAGTGCGTTGTGTGGATCAACATTCTACAGTGGATCTGCCTGCAGAATCATCTGACAGTGATGACAAGTCAGAAGGATTTATCTACATGATTCATCAAGTTGGAAAAAACAAGGTCAGTCCAAAAACTGCCATCACTCTAGAACACACTTCTGTCGACTTTCTCATAGATTCCGGTGCTTCTGTAAATATAATTGATGCTACCAGTTTCAAGAAGCTGCATGGCAGAGTCATTTTGAATCCAACATCTGTGAAAATATTCACCTATGGTAATAAATGACCTCTTCCACTAAAGGGTTCTTTTGACATAATTGCACGCAAAAATGACAAAATGACAAAAGCTGTATTTTATGTCACTAAGTATGCAAGAGGTAATCTTTTGGGATTGGATACTGCATCAGAGTTGGGTCTTATACAAATTGTGGCACACACTCATGATTCCGCTCATGTCTTACATGACCCTCCCAATCTCACTCCTGTCCTACATGACCCAAAACCACTACGAAGTGATGTGGATGTTTTACTACGGGAGTATGATCATCTTTTTCATGGCATTGGAAAACTTAAAGACTATCAAGTTCATCTTCACATTGATCACTCAGTTATCCCAATTGCTCAAGAACATCGGCGTATTCCTATCAACATAAGGAAGCAAGTGGAAGAAGAAATTCTGGCCCTTGAAGACTTAGATATAATTGAAAAGGTATCTGGTCCGACACCATGGATATCCCCTATTGTGGTAGTGCCCATACCAGGTCAACCAAATGCAGTGAGAATATGTGTTGTTATGCGTCCTAATGTTGCCATTAAAAGAGAGCGCCATATTACTCCTACTATGGATGATATCATACATCGACTCACAGGTGCAAGTTTCTTTTCAAAATTGGATTTAAATAAAGGTTATCATCAACTGGAACTTGATGAAGAGTCACGGCAAATAACAACATTCTCAACTCATGTTGGGTTAAGACGATACAAACGGCTATAATTTGGAATCATATCTGCAGCAGAGGTGTTTCAAAATGCTATCCGTCAGGTTATACAGTCAGTTCCAAATGCCATCAATTACAGTGATGATATCCTGGTTTTTGGAGCAACACGCCAGGAACATGATGTAGCTCTGCGTCAAGTGTTGCAGTGTCTTCAAGCCAAAAACTTAACACTGAATAAAGATAAATGCGTCTTTCTTCAACAGAAGCTCAAATTTTTTGGGCATATCTTTTCTCAAGATGGAGTTGGTCCTGATCCACAAAAAGTCCAGGCTATCACAAACATGTCCAAACCTGCTAATGCTGGTGAGGTCACGTCGTTTATTGGGATGACTAACTATTGCTCCCAATTCATTCCAAATTACGCTACTCTGACTGCCCCACTTAGGGAACTCACAAAGAAAAATGCTAAATTCATATGGACTTCCTCTCACTCACAAGCATTTGATGACATAAAACGATGTCTGCAGGATAGTGTCACAATGTCATATTACAACACTGACTGGAAAACAGAACTTATTGTGGATGCCAGTCCTGTGGGGCTCGGAGCTATCTTGACTCAGGTGAATACACATGGGGATCATCATATTGTAGCATGTGCAAGTCGCAGTTTGACAGAGGTGGAAAAATGTTACTCTCAACCAGAAAGGGAAGCTCTTGCAGTAGTCTGGGGTTGTGAACGCTTTCATCTCTAACTATACGGCATTGACTTTACCATCCAGACTGATCATCAAGCCCTAGTGACACTTTTTGGAAATCCAAAATCCAAACAACCAGCTAGGATACAGCGATGGGGCTTACGTTTGCAGGCATACAATTTCTCCATCATTCATAGAGCTGGTGCTGACAATCCCTCAGATTACATGTCCAGACATCCTCTGCCTTCTGACATATCGCAGTCTACTTCAGTGGAGGAATATGTGAACTTTATTATTAACAATTCAATTCCTGATTCACTTACTAGTGCCAACATCAAAGAGGCTTCTTCCTCAGATAAAGTTTTGTCAGCAGTAAAACACTGCATTATTTCCAATGATTGGCGACTGGGACGGTTTTTATTTTCAACTGATGAGGAACAAGAATTCCGAACACTTCATAAACATTGTCAAGAACTTACTGTACATGATGATTCAATAATTCTCAGAGGTGACAAAATTGTTATTCCAGCTGTTTTGAGAAAGAGGGTAATTGATATTGCCCATGCCAGTCATTTAGGAATCGTAAAGACCAAACAACTTTTACGTGAAAAGGTATGGTTTCCCTCCATGGAGCAACTTGTTGAACCGGAAATCCGTAACTGTATGACATGCACCTTTCTTTCTACGCAAACTAGCAGTGAACCATTGCGGATGACTAATCTACCTGACAATGTCTGGGAAAATGTCGATGTTGATTTCTATGGACCATTATACAATGGTAAATACGTACTAGTGGCTGTGGATGAATATTCAAGATATCCTGTTCTTGAAATAATATCTTCAACGTCTGCCACATCTGTCTTACCAGCGTTGGATAGAATATTTACTATTTATGGAATTCCAGGAACAATAAAGACTGATAATGGTCCGCCATTTCAAGGTGATGATTTCAGCAAATTCATGAAACATTTTGGAATTCGACATCAAAAAATCACTCCCCTGTGGCCACAGGCTAATGGTCTTGTTGAATGTTTCATGCGTAATCTGGGAAAGCAAATAAAGATTTGTAAAGTATCCCGAATTCCAATTCAACAATCTCTAAATCAATTTCTCAGACAATATCGCTCAGTGCCTCATTCCACAACAAATGTCCCTCCTCAGACATTAATGTTTCAAAGAAAAGTAATCAAATCCACTCTTCCAGAAATCCATTTGACTCCTTCATCTAGAGATCATCACGTTAGACAGAAGGACTCTGCAAATAAACAAAAGGCTAAACAATATGCAGACCAGAAAAGGAGAGCTATTGTTTCGGACTTACAAGAAGGAGATCGTGTTCTGGTGAAACAAAAAGTAGTACGTAAGGACATGACTGCTTTTCACCCAAGTCCACTGACTGTAGTGAAAAGGAAAGGAACAATGGTTGTTGCAGGAAATGACCATCACACTGTGACAAGGAATGTGTCCCATTTCAAGAAGATATTCCCATCCTTATCTTCTGATGCACCAAGTCAAGATGATGTCAACATACCACCTATAACATCCTCAGCACCAAATGATTCTATTGTGTCTGTTCCTTTGAGTGAAGGATCATATACTCGGACGAAAGCAGGCAGAGTCATTAAACCTCCTACAAGGCTTATTGAGCAGATATGACTTTCACCTTAAAGCTCATAATTTGTTGTTCAAAAATCTTTTCCAGTTTAATGTGTATTGTATATTGTGGGTTAATGTTCACGCTCAAATTCAGTCAGCATATTGTTGTATGTTTAATTGGTTGAACGTAAAATCAATTTTATGTGTTTTAAAGAAATATATTAATTTACATATATGAAAGGAAGGGGGAGATGTAGTATCTATGTAAATAGTTTATGTGCATTAGCTAGATGAGGTAGTGTACCTTTAAGAATCTGGCTGCACAGATGAACATGTGATCAGGAAGTAGAAGGAAGTAGGAAATAGAAGGAGAGCAGCATGTGGAGTTGATGTCTATCTATAACCATGCAAGTACTACTTACCAATAAGAAATAAAATACATAAACCACCCATGACTTTATTCCGACGAACTTAACATTTATAACTAGCAAGCATATCACTAAGAAATAAACACACGGACACCAACTGCTAGATTTAAAAGGTCAAACAGATATTTATTGTTTGGTGACCTGTCGTTTTAAACTAAGAATATTGGAGGATGGCAAGAAAAAGGCGCTACCAACTCACCAGCACCAGTCAACTATAATAAACAATAAAATAGGAGGGGCCTCACGACCGCCTCCTTAACATAACCCGCACTGCGCAGGACTCACCCCCCTTACTTTAGCAGAGCCGTGGACGAACCCGCACGGGAACATCCGTAGTCCACCCGCAAGGGGAGGGCATACTCGCTGTTCAATCAAAAGGGGGTGCCCCACAGTGACCACTTATGTAACTTTTTGACCGCTGGCTGGTAGCGACTTTCCGCCCATCTGGCTATCAAAGCCTGCTATGAAATGGAAATAGAGGTCCGAAAAGCGAGCCTCAAGCAACCTTACAGGGAGGGTGGGAGGGCATCCAGGAAAAAACTGGCAAGAGGAAGATGGCTGCCAATCCCAGAACTATATACCCCTGTGTATACTCCTCCTACATATCCCTAATAGGCACCCATCTGTCACCTGACCACAACTGTCAATCACTAAGGCTAGCCCTGCCTATCCTCAACACATGTCAGAAAAATTCAGGGTGTTTATGTGGCTTCGAGCCTATGCGGATCTCTGCCTGCTTAAACCACCCATGACTTTATTCCGACGAACTTAACATTTATAACTAGCTAGCTTATCACTAAGAAATAAACACACGGACACCAACTGCTAGATTTAAAAGGTCAAACAGATATTTATTGTTTGGTGACCTGTCGTTTTAAACTAAGAATATTGGAGGATGGCAAGAAAAAGGCGCTACCAACTCACCAGCACCAGTCAACTATAATAAACAATAAAATAGGAGGGGCCTCACGACCGCCTCCTTAACATAACCCGCACTGCGCAGGACTCACCCCCCTTACTTTAGCAGAGCCGTGGACGAACCCGCACGGGAACATCCGTAGTCCACCCGCAAGGGGAGGGCATACTCGCTGTTCAATCAAAAGGGGGTGCCCCACAGTGACCACTTATGTAACTTTTTGACCGCTGGCTGGTAGCGACTTTCCGCCACAACAAGGATTTTAACAAGAAACCGCAGACCGCCATCCAACCAAACCGAAGAAGCTATTCAACCAGACAGCACTCTAAAAATACTTTCCAAGAACACACCAATACCCGCAGGGGAAAGGTGAACACCGTCTTCCCTATAAAACTGTACATTGTGCAGCACCAAAAGCGGATGCCTAACCACTAAACCTCCTATCGCCTGTACGTATACTGACACCGCGGAATTAACTTTCTTCCTCGCTTTCTCGATAGCAGAAAAACGAACGGCACACCGCCAATGGAAGCGGGGCACCATGTCAGACCACACAACTATCACCCGGGGCCAGGATGCCCGCAACGCCACTAAATCCGCTTTGATACTCAAGATGAGATCGATGCCTTTGACCCGCCCCATATCATTCCCCCGAGGTGAATGACAACCCAGCCGGGCCGCCCCCACCTTCGCTCATGGCGAAACAGCAAGCGAAGTAAACCCATCCAACGCAAGCCTCTAACTCCTAACCATCTAACTACCTTGTCCCCAAAAAATTCGCCTGTTCGTCCTGCCATTGGATGCCTCTCCGCCCAAAAAATAAAAGAATGGCCAATGAGCCAAATCTGATCCGAGACGTCCAAAGTAGCTGCAAAAGAAAATTTCCTACCGTCAGACTTACTATAACATACCGAAAAACAAATAACTTAAAACATGTAATTAAGAACCCGAGTGAAGGAGAAAACTCAAAAAACCTCCCGTGAACCGTGTGTGATGCCAATTGTAATTCGGTCACCTCGGAGGAAAATTTAAAAATTCACTTCACACCCTCCATTTCTGAACGCTAGCCGTTCAAAAACCGACGAGTAAAACACGTTTCCGGGTTCGCGCAACAGGCGCAATAACAAAACACTTAACCTATTCCTTAGACCAGGCGCAAACCTAGCCAACTAATACCGGGCTGCCATACCCCAACGGTATCCAGCCCGCATAGGCAAGACCCACTCACCAGGGAGGGCCTTAGTCCACGATTCTCCACAGGAAGGGCGGCACCAATAGACCCCCAATCGCGGCATCAGGAACCAGCTCCCTAAACTTAGCGAACTCAAAACGCGACAGTGCGTCAGCAATTCTATTGTCAACCCCCGGGACATGCGCAGCCGTGAAATGAATGTTATGCCTTAAGCACTTAAGCACCATATAACGCAACAAGCGCAGAGCCTCAGGAGAGGACGAGCGCTGGTTATTAACGGCGTGCACGACGCCCAGATTGTCGCAGCGGAATACAATACTCCGATCCGACAAGCTGGGCGCCCACAACTCGACAGCCACTATCAAGAGGAATAACTCTAGAAGCAGCAAGTTCTTTGTAAAACCTCGGGTCACCCATGCTGCAGGCCAAGGCGCGGCGCACCACTCTGTCCTGAAAAAAGCCCCAAAGCCCGAACCCCCAGCAGCGTCGGTAAAAAGTTGTAACGCGGCGTTGGAACACCGCTTCGCTGGCCACAACACCTCCCGGTTAAAAGAAACCAAAAAAGTGGACCAGATTCTCAAATCTTTCCTGATCACGCGTGAAATGTAAACCGTATGGTGAGGTTTCCGCACCCCCGACATGGATCTCTCAAGCTTACGGCAGAAAACCCGACCCATGGGTATGATCCTGCACGCGAAATTAAAAGACCCAAGCAACGACTGGACCCGTTGTAATCTGACCCTGCGCGTGAGGAGGCACTGCTCTATGAGACCCAGCAACTTGTGCACCTTATCGGCCGGAAGCCGGCAGCAACCGGCCTCCGAATCGATTTCAATGCCCAAATAACTGAGACACACCGTGGGCCCCTCGGTCTTATCCGCGGCCACTGGAACGCCCAGGCGACCGAACAAACTCTGGGCTAGACCCAGTACCTCCCCGCAAACTGGCCCCTCCCTTGGACCCACAAAGAGAAAATTGTCTAGGTAGTGGGCAACCCCCGGGTGACCGGAGGCCGACACTACGCACCAATGTAAAAACGAACTGAATTTCTCAAAGTAGGCACAAGAAATGGAACACCCCATGGGCAAGCACCTGTCTACATAATATCCCCCCCCCCCTAGCCTGAAACCCAGGAAACGCAGGGAATCGGGGTGGATGGGCAGGAGGCGGAAAGCGGACTCAATGTCCAGCTTGGCCATGAGGGCCCCGGGACCCGCCCTTTTTACTAACCGCAGGGCCTCCTCAAACAATTGATATCGCACCCTGCAAGCTTCCTCCGGGATGGCGTCGTTGACCGAGCCGCCCCGGGGGTGCGACAAATGCTGAATGAGGCGGAATTGACCCTGAACTTTCTTGGGGACCACCCCTAATGGTGAGACGCACAGCCGGGGCAGTGGTGGGGACGGGAAAGGGCCGCACATGCGCCCCAAAGTGATTTCCGCCTGGACCTTACGGGCGACCACGGAGGGGAAATCGCATGCGGATTTTAAATTGCGCCTGGAGACCACGAGGACCGAATCCGGGATGGGAAGCCTAAAACCGCTACGGAAACCGTCCAACAAAAACAACCCCGAAGTGACGTCGGGGTAAATGCCCAACCATTTAGTCAATTCGGGGACGTTGATGGGGGAAAACGCCTTACTTTCCACTTCCGGGCACCTCGGCAGCATCAGAGGGCCTGGCCCCGGAAGGGGACTGGCAATCTTTGGCCGGGTGCCCCCCGCCGCACACCTTGCAGGAGTGGCGAAAACGGCACATAGCCCCCCGGGAACACTTGCCCTCGTTGAAAGCGAAGCATTTCCCTTTATTCCCCATAGGCGGGCTCGGCCGGACACTTAAACCCGGCTTGCCGCCCTGGGCTTCATAAAGGGGCTTGTTATGTTGCGTGACCTCTAACCAAACTTCAACGTCCTTGAACCCCAAGGGCAGTGTCGGGTTACCGTCTTGGTTACGACGGAATTTCTCATCGTAATCCCGCCACGCGTAACCCTTGGAGGTCAAGTACATTTCGTGTACCAGGTGCAAATACTTAACCGTGTTGTGATATTCCGTAGGCCTCGACTCGGCGTAGCACGCTGTGAACACTAAAAACCCCCGGAGCCACTGGTGAAAATTGCGAAATGCATTCTCACCAATACCCCCGACCTTCTTGGCCTTATCGAAGGCCTTCCTCATGTCATCCGTAAGGGTGAACATGTCGACATATTTACCTTTCCTAATTTTTTCCCTCATCCGTTTACGCAAACCCCTGGTGACAGCCGTGTTTGCGCAGTGCACCATTTCCGTAAAACGCGGAGGGTCCGGAGGGACCGCGGAAACCGCTCCCTTAGCCTTCCTATCTTTTTTATGTAAGCGATGCGCAATGAGCCTGGCTAATTTACGCGGGCGCCTAGGGGACCCGGAAGACCTAGTATCAGAAGAAGAGCTGGAAGAAGAACTATCAGTAGAAAAATGAACTGTCTCACCATTTCCAGAAGGACCGCCCACCTCTTCGGACGTGGCGGCGGGGCCGGACGGCACCTCTTCCGGGTCGCGAGTTCCCCCAGCTGCGCCCGTTCCAACCTGTTCGGCCTGCGTCACCATTCCCGTCTGCACTTCGCTGGACGTTGCTGCTGCCCTGGCTCCAGATGATCCGCCCTGGGGAGATATCCCCCTGGACACGCCGCCACCTGACGGGGAAAAAGAAGGGGGGGGGAGGGGGGGTACAAAAACGGCAGCCTCCGGGGGGGGAACCGGAGGCAACGGAGGGGGGAAGCATAAAGTGTGGTCCGGGAATGGGGGGCGGGCACGTCCACCGCCGCTGCGCTCGCCGAGCTCCCGGCAGCACCCCAAGCCGGAGGCCATGTGTCCGGGGCGGTTTAAAGGCGCCTGAGAAAACGGTGCCGCCCCTGCAAACGGGGCAAAACCCGGACCACTCGGCGCAGGCCAAGATGTTACCCCGCCCAGCGAGTGCGTAAAAGCCAGTGGCAGGTAAGGGGACGACCAAGGGACCCGACCCCCTCGGCCATCAGATGCCGCACCGGACGTCATGACCGGGAATTGCATCGTACCCGACCATACAACCGCCACCGATGCCGCCGGCAGGGAAACCCCGGGCGCCGCGTAAAACGCACCACCCCGGGATGCCACTGAACCGGCCATGGAAATGTGCCCTGACCCCATCTGCTGTACCAAGAGTTGGCCAGCAGATGGCGGCACCTCACTGGGCCACATGCCACTGCCCGGCGGCAGCAGGATCTGGGACACAGGGAGCGCCCCCGCGAAAATCCCAGATGCCTGCCCACCTAACCCCGGCGCCCCCATGCCC